>NC_057804.1:255545250-255893454 GCF_018294505.1 Triticum aestivum | reverse complement strand
GGAAATGGAGATAGCCATGATAAGAGCCAATGTCACGGAAGATGATGAGCAAACTATGGCACGTTTGTTGAATGGCCTCAATCATCCCATCAAGAAGATTGCCGACTTCCAACCCTACTCCAACCTCATTGAGCTCGTGCATCAAGCTACCAAAGCGGAACGTCAAGTGCAAGATGACTTCAAGTACGCCAAGTACTCATCCAAGAACTAAGGCTTCTCCAACAACCAAGCTTCAACGACTCCAACTTCTACCTCAACCAAGCCATCTACAAGCAACGATGACAAGTGGAGTTACAAGAAAACTTCGACAACTTCAAGTCATACTCCTCCTACTATAAGCAACTTCAAGCCGCGCGCTTCATCGTCTACTCCAACCGATGAGACCGTCAAGACAAGCACCTTCAGTGTTTCACTTGTGGTGGACGAGGCCACAAGTCCTTTTAATGTACAAACAAGCGCACCATGATCCTCAACGACGACGGAACCTATGACTCCATGAGTGAAGAGGAAATTGAAGCCCTTGAGCAAGTGGCCATGCACCGGCGCGTGAACGAAGAAGAAGATGGCCAAGTCTTTTGTGATGAGGATTCAAGCCCCACTCTCGTTGTCTCCAAAGTCTTGACTCTTCAACATCAACAAGACGAAGACCAAAGATGCCACATCCTCCACACAAAGGCCGACATCAATGGAAGGTCCGTCAACGTCATCATCGATGGAGGTAGTTGTCACAACTTGGCAAGTGAAGAACTATGCTCCAAGCTACAATTGGTCAAGATGAAGCACCCGCACCCATACAAGGTCCAATGGCTAAGCGATTCCAGCACTATATGAGTTGAGCATACGGTCCAAGTCTCCTTCAAAATTGAAGCATATGAAGACACTTTAGAGTGTGATGTCGTCCCGATGTCCGTTTGCCACCTCCTTCTTGGTTGACCATGGCAATTTGACCGCGGCATCATTCACAATGGGCGTACCAATAACTATAGCTTCAAGATGAAAGGGAAGGAATATGTTCTACGACCTATGTCTCCTAGTCAAGTAATCGCCGAAAAGCAAGCCACCCATCATGGAGAAAAGAGTGAGAAAGTGATCCACCCAAAAGAGAGTGAGAGCCACAAGCCAAAACCGAGTGCCTCCACGATGAGCGACAAGCAAAACTTCGTCCTATTTGCCACCAAAAGTGAGATGAGAGAAGTGTGTGAGAACCCATCGAGTGTTATGCACTTCGTCCTTGTGTGCAAGGACGAGGCACCAAAAACTAACACCTCTCATGATCTACCTTTAGTTTTGTCTTCTCTTTTGCAGGAATTCCAAGATGTTTTCCCCGATGAGCTACCTCCAGGTCTACCGCCACTATGAGGCATTAAGCACCGAATCGACCTCATCCCCGGAGCACCTCTACCTAACAAAGCTCCCTACCGCGTCAACCCCGAAGAAACTAAGGAGATCCAACGGCAAGTACAACAACTCATCGACAACGGACATGTATGTGAAAGCTTAAGCCCTTGTGCCATTCCGGTTATACTTGCTCCCAACCAAGATGGTAGTTTTCGCATGTGCTCAGATTGTAGATCCATCAATGCTATCACCGTTCGTTATAGGCATCCCATTCCTCGCCTAGATGATATGCTAGATGAACTTAGCGGTGCCACCATTTTCTCAAAAATTGATCTTGAAAGTGGCTATTATCAAATCTGCATACAAGAAGGTGATGAATGGAAAACCACTTTCAAAACAAAATTTGGCTTGTACGAGTGGTTGGTTATGCCTATGGGTTTATCGGAAGCTCCCGGTACTTTCATGCGTCTTATGCATTTTGTGCTTCGCCCTTACATTGGAGTGTTTGTTGTGGTCTACTTCGATGACATACTTGTTTTTAACAAATCCATGAAAGATCATCTAAAGCATGTTAGGGCTGTTTTGCAAACTCTTCGCAAGGAACATATTTATGCCAACATGAAAAAGTGCACGTTCGGTGTTGACAAACTTGTTTTCTTGGGTTTCGTTGTTTCCTAAAAGGGTGTCCATGTTGATGAATCTAAAATTGAAGCAATTAAAACTTGGACCCAACCCACTAATTTGCAACAAGTGCGTAGCTTTGTTGGCCTTGCGGGTTTCTATCGTCGCTTTGTGAAAGATTTTAGCACTACCGCCGCACCTTTGCACGCCTTGAGTAAGAAAAATGCTCCTTTTGTTTGGGGACCTTTGCAATCTACCACTTTTGATGAGCTCAAGTATTTTCTTACTCATGCTCCGATTCTTGCTTTACCCAACTTTGACAAAAGTTTTGAGGTTCATTGCGATGCAAGTGGTACCGGCATTGGGGGAGTTTTGATGCAAGAAAAACGAGCTATTGCATATTTAGTGAAAAACTCTCCGATGCTCAACTTAACTATCCCATCTATGACAAAGAATTGTATGCTTTAGTACGTGTGTTACATGTTTGGGAACATTATCTTAGACCTCGTGAGTTTGTCATACATGCCGATCATGAAACATTCAAGTACTTAAAAGGCCAAACTAAGTTGAACAAGCATCATGCCAAATGGAGTGAATTTATTGAATCTTTATCCTATGTGATCAAGTACATTAAGGGTAAGGAAAATGTAGTGGCGGATGCCCTTTCCCGCATATGCACGCTTGTAACTCAACTTGAATTGAATGTTATTGGCTTTGAGCACATAAAAGACTTGTATGTGAATGATCCTACCTTTGCTATTCCTTATGCTAAGTGTTTGACGCATACATCTTGGGAACGGTATTACATCAAGGAAAATTATCTTATGAGAGCTAACAAACTTTGCATTCCCGAGTCTTCTCTTCGTTTGCTCCTTTTGCAAGAGGCTCATGGAGGAGGAATCATGGGACACTTTGGATGCAACAAGACATTCGCCACGCTCTCCAAGAACTACTTTTGGTCCAAGATGTTCCGCGACGTCTCACGCTTCACCAACCGATGCTCTACATGTCGCAAAGCTAAGTCTAAAGCTCAAACCCATGGTCTTTACATGCCTCTTCCTATTCCTTATCAACCTTGGGAAGACATTAGCATGGATTTTGTACTTGGCTTGCCTAGGACTCAAAATGGAAAGGATTCTGTGTTTGTTGTTGTGGACCGATTCTCTAAAATGGATCATTTTATCCCATGCAACAAGATAGACGATGCTTCACATATTGCCAATATCTTTTGTAGGGAAATCTTGCGCCTACATGGAGTGCCCAAGATGATCGTCTCGGACCGCGGCATCAAGTTCTTGATTTACTTTTGGAAAACTCTATGCGCCAAGCTCGGAATCAAGCTTTTGTTCTCTTCGGCATACCATCCTCAAACCGACGGCCAAACGGAGGTGAAAAACCGTACGCTCTCCACTCTACTTCGCGTGTTGATCAAGAGGAATATCAAGGAGTGGGAGGACTATCTACCCATCGCTGAGTACACCTACAACCGCCCAAGACACTCAACTACCGGCAATTCCCCTTTCGAGGTCGTCTACGGCTTCAATCCGTTATCCCCATTGGACATTCTACCTCTGCCACTACAAGAGCACACCAACATGGACGCGAGTGTATGAGCAAGCTACCTAAAGAAGATGCATGAAGATACGAGAAACACCATCGAGCGCCAAGTAAAATGACTCGCGACCAAGCTCAATATCAACAAGCAATCCCATGATATTGAACATTGGAGATCTTGTGTGGCTACACCTTTGCAAGGACTGATTCCCCAACGAACGCAAGTCCAAACTTCTACCTCGAGCCTATGGACCCTTCAAGGTGCTAGCACGCTACAACAACAACGCTTACAAGATTGACCTCCCAAGAGACAAGTACAACATGAGCGACATCTTCAATGTCAAAGACCTCTCGCCATACCATGGTGATGGCACTTTCGATCTGAGGTCGGATCTTTCCCAAGGGGGGGGGGAGATGATGTGGAGCATCCCACAATCATCCCCATGGAGGTGCCTACATCTCCCACGACACCACTTGGACCTATGACAAGAGCTCGAGCAAAGGCTATCAAAGATAAGGTGAACTTGCTCCTCTCCGAACTCCCACTCCCTACTTATGAGACATGGGTACTACCTCATGCGGAGACTCTATGTGTGATCAGGTGTTTGGAGGAGAGTCACGGATCAGCTACACCCATTGGACAAGGCGGCGAGGACACCAAGTTCAACGGACAAGAAGAAGGCCCACTCGAAACTCCCAGTCATCGGACGACCGACGCCGACCAGACGTCCGACGCCTGGAGGCTCCAAACGACCAGACAAGCCCCAGCCTTCGCACGCTACAGGGCCGGACGACCAACACCGACCGGACGTCCGACACCTCCCAACGCCCGGACGACCGACACAATCACTCCCGAGCCAAAACAGCGGAAGAACGGAGACTTCCGGACGACCGGACGACTGACCCCGACCGGAAGACCGACAATTCCTGTCCAGAACCGAAACATCAGACGCCCGACCGACACCGGATATCCGGACCCTCGTGAGCCTTCGGACGACCGGTGACCGTCGGATGTCCGACGCCTGTGCGTCCGCCTGAGTGTTGCGTCGAAGCCACTTATCCTTTCGCCCCCTTAGACTATAAATAGGCTTCTCCCACGTCCTAGCTAGGGTTAGCGTTGTGATAACTCATTTGTGAGATAGAGTCTCGCTCATCCATCCAGATCTACTCCTTCGTGAGGGACCGACACCTCTTCGGAGAAGATCCACTTGATTCAGGACCTCCTCTTGGAGAAGACCATCTTCAAGACCTCCTCACGGAGAAGAACCGGTTACCCTATGTATCGTTCCTTGTTGGATTTGGATCTTGTACCCTTTTGTGTTTCGATGATCTAGCACATGTGTGACTTTATTCTTGTTGGTTGAGTGTTCTCTCGTGTTTTTCCCTCGTTCCCCTCCTCGCGTTCTTCGTGTTCTTGGTAGGCTTCACCTCCAAATGTGAAAGATCGGCCTCTAGGGTTCTACCCTACATCACATAGGACCGATGGCCTCTTCAGGGAAGGATTCGAAGATTCTTTATTCAGGGCTGTCATTATTGCTGCTGAAGCAAAGACGATGAACAACCTAATAATCTAGACTACGAGGGAGTAAAAAACCTCAAGCGCTCGGTTAGGAATGGATATGCCCAAAATATTATTTGGCTGAAATTAATAAATAGCCAACACCTCAAGTGCTCGGGAGTGAGTAGCAGCACACGTCAAGCGCAGTAGCAGCAAGCCAATCATCAACTCAGCTATTGCCTTCATGCAAGTGCTCTCTTCCTGGTCGGCGCATTGACGCCTTATGTGCCCCGTCTCGTCCAGCGTGTGCCTGAGCTCCAGTTCACCGGAACTCATAGCGCTCGTGTCTGTGATTGCGCAGCAGCGCGCGCTGGAGCAACGTCATGGAGGTACTCATCGATGCGGACGACGCGGTGTCGTGACATGCCCAGGAGGAGGACAGATTCTGCCATGAGGCCGTGCTCTGGAGCTGCTGCCTCGTTGACTAGTGAAGTTACCATGTAGTGCAGTCACCATGTATTGGGTATTTAGTAGGGCACGTGGTGTGTTGTGCATTGTATCCATGTCGTTGCTGCATCACCCAGATCCTACTCAGATGTCGTCTCGTTCCCAAGTGATGCGCCATGCCTCCGCCATGGCCACGTCCATCCAGCCCTACGTGAAGATCGGGCAACCCCTAGTCATGCCGAATGTAGTATGGAGAGCACAAGCGCTACAAGGTTGCTCCTCGAGCTATTCGAGGTTAGGAGGAAGAGGGAGCTAGTCCTCTGCCTTGCCTCTGATGTGGGTGGAAGTGAGTGTGTGTGTGTGTGTGTGTGTGTTCTACTAGTTGGGCGACCCTCTACATGGAGGGCTCCTATGGGGTCTTATAGGCCGACCCTCTAGGGTTAAAATGGTAAAGTTACAAGGGGCGGGGCCCTGGTGTCATCGTATGCAAGCCGGCAATAGGGCCCACCGGGTCACGAGATCCGCCAGGTCTGTCAAGCATGGGCCCCGCCAGTTGCACAGTACTGTGACTTGTCTTGTCTAGTGTCACAGAGTGGTTGGCGTTGTGCGGCTACAGTGATGCGTCACTCGGCCGCTGTCCGCCCCAGTCAGCCCTGCGGGGGACACTGTAGCCACGCTTGCTTCGGCCAGCATGGGTAGGTAGCGCACTAGGGCCATGCCTGCCCCGTCATGGGGAGTTGTCTCGTCATACGTCAGGATGGGGCGGGCGCTGACCCACGGCCAGCCGGCATGCGGCCAGTCGGTCGGCCGGGATGCCACACCTAGCCGGCCCACACCGGAGAGCCGGACTGCGATCTGCTGGGTTGAGGGGCGCCTGCCGCCCCGATATTTCAAAAAGGGATCCGGGTTTCGCTACCTACCCGGGGTTCATCCCCTTGATAGTAGTCCACGAAGCTGTAAAGGCCCACCGGCTTGGGGCAGGAGGGCCTTTGCAGCTTACCCCAAGGCTGAGGATTTGTTGATGAATTAGAAACACTAGGCCAGATGGCGCGGGCCATCCGGACGTTGGTTTTGACATCGTGGATGCAGGCAACACCCACTGGATGCCGGCTTCTAGAAGCCGGATTGCAAAACTCGCCCATGGCGGGAAATAGAGGCGTCCGCCAGGCTGTCTCTCGATTCGCGCCTGTCACGGGCCGGAGGGCCGCCGTGTGCAGACTCGCGACGGAAGTGGCCCTGCCAGGCCACGCGCGTGGTGGGACGGGGATGCAGGCTGGGCCCCGCTAGGCCGCGCCCTCGGCCCGCGCACACGGGATTTATTTTAGCCGCATAGGATAGTTGTGCCCCCAACGCGGTTAATGCTTGTGGGCAACGTGCCCACTTAATGCGGGGGAGTGGGATAGTGGGCGCAGACGATCCCACTCCCCCACGATCTCTAGCGGGTATAAAATGAGGGGGAGGGCGGTTGAAACACATATGCACGCGCCCCCGCTATCCCCTTGTCTTCTTCCTCTTCCTTCTTCTCCGAAGAGCCTAGGCGGAGCCTTGTTGCGACGCTTGCGTGCCGCTCAAGCCACAACATTCGAGATCAAGAGATGGCGCCTCCCACCCCTCTCGTCTCCACCTCTAGCGACTCCCATGGCGATTCTAGGGTTTAACCCTACGATCTCCCTCCGGTGACTCCAATGGATGGCCTCCTCCATTGGGACTTCTCCCCCGGCCTTAAGGTTGAGGCACAGGTGCGTGCACGGTTTGGATCTATGGTCCACTTCGTCCCCAACCCCGGCTCCAAGGAATTCTTCCTTGAGGTTTCCTTCTCCTCGGCTTCTTTTCCCCTCTCGATGGACTCGGTTGGTTTGGCTCTTCAATCTTGTATTGGAGGGCTCAGTGATGGTTTCAATGTCATTCGTTTGGGTGATCATCATTTCCGGTTCTCGGTGGCATCAAATAATGTGAGTCACTTTATCTTTGGCCTACTGGACCGTATTTGGCCGGACTTCATCTGCCAATTTCATTTGCACCGTGGTATGGACTCTCACCCCCGGATTCAATCATGGCATGCGGATTCTGAGCTGACTGGTTTGGCTTCCTCACCGGGTCCGGCCATCAAATCTAAATGGTTATCTTCACAGCATAATGTGCCTATGGATCCTGCATCTTTGCCCGTGTTTCAGAAATTGGGTTTGATCCCGCCGCTGACGGACTTACATTTCGGCGAGCCTCCAGTTGAGATCTCTTTTGGTAGTTTTTTGGCTCCGGTTTCTCAGGATATTTTTTGGATTGGGTCCATATCCTTACCTATCTCCTCGGATATTCCAGCCAAGTTGCCTTCTTTTCGAGGAGGGTTGTTCAATATGGGTTTATGGGATTCCATCCCTGATGATACTCTGCACTCCATCTTGGATGGCTGGCAGGCTGGCTATGATAATGACAGTGTTAAGCTTATGGTGCAAATTCCATCAGTCCCAACCAAGGATTATATTTACAAACGGCTTAAACATTGTTCTATATGTGATCAGCTTGGACATGTCGCAGCTACTTGCACTGGATACTTTTGTCAAAGCTGTGGGGATGATTCTGGGGATTGTTCATGTTTTCTTCACGTAGAAACTCCCATAAGCATGTGCCATGCAAGGTGGGCCCAGACCCTTTAGGTTATCTCTGCAATGCTTGTTCCGCAACTGACCACATGACTAGGCTCTGTCCTGGGCTTCGTCGTTGCACTCTTTGCCACCGTTTGGGTCATGAGGCCCGTAAGCCCAGTTTTTGCAAATTTTTACCTCATTGGGCTTGGACACAAAAATCACTACAAGTAACACAATCTGAGAGGATCTTACCTCAGGGTGAAGCGGATGTGTCTGTGGTTGGAAATTCTATGGTTGTTGGTATGGCCCGTGCTGTTAGGGATATGCGTGCACGCTGGGTTTGGAAACAGAAATAGAAAATCCCATGCTCCTCGGACGTGGACACCCCCCATTGCTTGACGCTACGCCTCCCTGGTCAGGGTGTAGTCAATTCCGCCTACCAAAAACCCCAATCGGGTGAGCCGACGTCTTCCTCGAGCTCACCACCCCCGCCTTCATCGCCCCTGCTCTCATCGCCTTCGCCTCAGCGCAAGCAACCTCTCTGTCTGTCACCGGCGATATCCCCCCAAGCGGATACCCAACCTCCGGCATCTCGAGCTATGGCGAACTTCCCGGTGCGCCCGTTTGCCTTCGCTCTGGATGGATCAACCTTCGATCGTGGCCCTGCTCATCGAGTCCAGCGCCATGTCATGGTGGTGGATGATCCGCCCCTCAACCATGACAGGTACGCTATTGTTTCAGTCGATCCTCCAGTCCCTGACCATCAAAAGGAGTTTTGGCTAGCTGAGGTCTGTCGCATTATCACTGGGATTTAGAGTATGATTTGGTGGATGATTTTATTTACCCGCTGGGCATTGGATGTGTGGTTTTTGCGGATATGGATAGTAGGGATGCTGCCATTAGAGAGGAGCCCCACGCTCTGACTGAGGACTCCACTTTCTCCTTAGTCCCTCATGAAGAAAGTATCAATATGCGCATGCCTGCTTTTGAATATGAGGTTTGGGTCATGTTTCTTGCTTTCCCAGCGGACTATCAGACTGAACACTATATTCATAAGGCTGTCTCTAACTTTGGAAAACTTCTTGTCTGGCCACGCCCGGGCCACAACAAAGCTAGAATTCTGGTTAAGTGTCATATTAAGGATGTTGCTGAGGTGCCGCGCAGTCTTTTAGTTACCAGGGTTGGTTTGCTGCCAGGTCTTGCTCGTTCTTGGTATGTCCCTGTGTATGTGCTGAATGGCAGAAATACCATTCCCAACTTAGTTGGAAATGAGGATGTTCCTCCCCTTCTGAATGCCTCACCCCACCCATATGAGCTTCCATACTACACCCTCATGCAGCAGGCAAGAATTGATGAGATGAATGCACAAGCTGCTCTGAATGAAGAGGCATGGAACGCTCCGGAACCTGCTCAGGAACGCATTCAGGAAAATGGTTGGCGCATGTGGCTTGTGGTTCCTCCGCCATACATAGGATTCAGTTTCAGAACATTCTTCCAGTATGACGGGTCGTCCCTGATGGATGGTGTGGACCCAGAGCACAATGTCCAGGACAATTTGTCTGATATTTGGTCTTCTGATACAGAGTTTCAGGTGGTGGAAGCGCTGGCTGATGGTTTTGTGCTTGGGAATCCTGCTGCAAGACTGGCGTTCGTCAGAGCAGGAGGGGATTCAGTTAACTTCTTTGTGGCTGTTTATCATGAGCTATTGCTTTGGATGGGGAGGATGCTTAAACACATATATACGCCAGCCCTCACCTTTCAGCAATCCGCAGCTGTTATGTTACCTCTCAACCCATTCAAGTTCCTCCAAAACCAAATGAATGCTGCTGCTGCAGCCTTGCTTGAAGGCATGGTCCCAGAGTTTGATGTTCTGTCAGCGGTTTTCAGTTCAACCTTTCAGTTGGGTGCTGCCATCGTCCCCTCGTCTCTGCTGCAGGAGTTTGCTGAGCCCAGGTCTGAATTGATCAATACTGATTGGGAGATGGCTGCTCGCTCTCCTGGTCTCAAGTCGATCCCACAACTTGCCTCTGATGATGCAGAGTTTCAGTCAGTGCCACTGTTAGATCAAGGTACTGCTCTTTAGGTGATTGCTTCTTCATCTCTTTATAATGCTCCTCAACCCCGCAATGTTCTAGTGCCACTTGACACCACCACTGTCAGAAGAAGCACTAGATCTAACAAATATGATGGCTTCAAGATTAGTCATGTTACTGACATCAAGCGCTCCAAGTCACGGGTGAAACCACGCGAGACTTCTTTTGTCACAACTGTTTCTTTGGCTGCTGACCCCATGCAGGTTATGACTGATGCTTGTCCCCCTCCTACGTCGATTGAGGATCTTCAACAGATGGGTAGCCGTTGCGGGATTGCACAGGATGTTCTCTCTCGCGAGAAGCTGCTGGATGATCAGCGCTCGTCCACTGGAGCCAGCGACTTAACTCTCTCTCGCTCATGAATAAATTGTGGAATGTGCTGTCGTGGAATATCAGAGGCATCAACTCTCATTGCTAAACTTTTGGCTCTTAGGAATGCTATTGATACTAGCGGTTGTTGTGTGCTATGTATCCAGGAAACTAAGCGTGAATCTTTTGATTTAGCGTTTATTAAAACTTTCTGCCCCAAGCGTTTCGATAAATTTGTGTTTTCACCGTCAGTGGGTGCCTCGGGTGGTCTTATCATAATATGGAATAGTTCTGTGTTTGTGGGCATGCCTTGGTATGTTGACTCGTTTGCTGTGGGTGTCTCTTTTGTTGCTACTCAGTCCAGTGAAACTTGGAAATTGATCAATGTCTATGGTCCATGCTCTGGTCAGCGTCGGGTGGATTTTACTAACTGGTTATTTGACCTGAATATACCTGATGATGAAAATTGGTTGATCCTAGGAGATTTTAACTTCATTCGCTCCACGAATAATAGAAACAAGCCTGGGGGTGACGCTGCGGACATATTGTTGTTTAATGAAATCATTCGAGCGCAGTCCCTGATGGAGCTACCTGTGAAGGGCAGAACATATACCTGGAGCAACATGCAGGATGACCCCTTGCTTGAACAGCACGATTGGTTCTTTTCTTCCTCTTGTAGGACCACCTCCTTCCCAAACACGATGGTTCTGCCGTTGGGTAAACCGGTGTCTGATCATATCCTGTGTGTGGTTGCAATTGAATCTAATATCCCTAGGTCCAAGCTTTTCCGCTTTGAGAATTTTTGGGTTAACCATGAAGGGTTTACTGATGTGGTTGCTGCCTCCTGGTCCAAGGCATGCCATGCCCTGAACTCTGCTGCCCGCATTTGTAAAAAACTCAAAACACTGAGATATGATCTCAAGAGATGGAGTAGAGGTATCTCAAAGCTGAAAATTATGATCCAGAACAGTAATGAAACTTTAGTTATGATGGATAATCTCGAGAACAAAAGACCTCTATTTATCCAGGAGTCAAACTTCAGGAGGATTTTGAAATTTCACTTGCAGACACTGCTCAAGTATCAGAATGAGTACTAGAGGAAAAGATGTACGATCAGGTATTTCAGATTTTCTGATGAAAACACCAAGCTCTTTCAATCTCTGGCCACTGAGGGATATAGACACAATTCTATTGTCGTGCTTCGAGATGATGATGTGGAAATCAAAGACCATGTTGGCAAGGAGGGGGTGCTGTACAAAACCTATAAAAAACATTTGGGTTCTTCTAAACCCACCAACATGCGCTTTGATCTTTCTAGAATCATTCGCCGGATTGAGGGGCTGGATCAATTGTCGGCACCCTTTTCCAATGAAGAGATTGATGCTGTAATTAAGGAAATGCCAAGTGACAGGGCTCCTGGCCCTAATGGGTTTAATGGATGTTTCCTTAAAAACTGCCGGCAGATCATCAAATCAGATTTCTATGAGATGTGCCATGATTTTCATGCTGGAGGGCTAGATATCACCAGCATTAGTGAGGGCTACATCACCTTGATCGCTAAGATCTCTTCTCCAGAAACTGTGAATGATTATAGACCAATCACTTTACTGAATTGTTGTCTGAAAATCGTCACAAAGATCTTGGCTAACCGGCTGTAGAAAGTCATCCTTAAAATCATCCACAAAAACCAGTACGGTTTCATTAAGGGGAGGATAATCTAAGATTTCCTGGCGTGGTCATTTGAATATATCCATCAATGCCATACCTCAGCGCAGGAGATAATCCTCCTCAAGCTCGACTTTGCTAAGGCATTTGACACGATTGAGCATGCCCCCTGTTGGAGATCATGAAGCACATGGGTTTTGATGACAAATGGCTCGGATGGATGAAAACGATCTTTGGCTCGGGGGTTTCTTCTGTACTCCTTAATGGAGTTCCTGGTCGGAAATTCCAATGCAAATGTGGTGTGCGGCAGGGTGACCCTTCCTCGCCGCTAATTTTTGTCCTTGCGGCTGACCTCCTCCAAGCAGCAATTAATGATGCTTTCACTCGAGCACTTGTTGAGCTTCCTCTCCCTCGTGACAGTGCGGGTGACTTCCCGGTTGTTCAATACGCTGACGACACGATTTTGGTGATGCAGGCATGTCCCGAACAAGCTGCCCGTATGAAATCTATCTTGGAGGACTATGCTGCTTTGGTTGGGCTAAAAATCAATTTCCATAAATCAACTCTTATACCCATTAACATTGATCACCAACGTGCTTGTGAGTTGGCAGGGATGTTTGGTTGTTCTGTTGGTTCCCTACCGTTCACATACCTCGATCTCCCAATGGGGACGACGAGGCCAAGCATTCTTGATCTCATGCCGCTAGTGCATGCAGTTGAGAGGAAGACGTCCACTGCGCTGTCTCTGATGTCGTCCGAGGCTAAACTAACTTTGGTCAATTCTGTTGTGACGTCGATGTTGATCTATGCAATGTGCACAATAAAATTGCACCCAAAGGTGATAGAACATCTGGACAAACTGCGCAGATATTGCCTCTGGGCAAAAAATTCTGACGATGGAGTCAAGAACAATTCCCTCGCGGCATGGGAACTTGTGTGCCGCCCAAAACGATGCGGAGGCCTTGGCGTCATTGATATCAAAACCCAGAATGTTGCCCTTCTCTTGAAGCATCTGTTCAAATTCTATAATCATGATGATGTCCCCTGGGTGGAGTTGGTTTGGGACGCTTACTACAGGAACAAAGTACCGCATGCAGCTGATGCGGTGGGCTCTTTCTGGTGGAAAGACGTGATGCAACTCAGTGGGGTTTTTCGGGGGATCACCAAAGTCATCCCGGGGGATGGTTCTAGCTCTTTGTTTTGGAAAGATGTCTGGTTGGATAGTGGTAATGACTCTCCACTCATGGACGTGTACCCACGGGCTTTCTCCTTCTGCTTGAATGAGGATCATTCCATTGCTAAGGTTCTTACTGCAACTGACCCAGCCATGATCTTCAGCTTACCTCTTTCGATCCAGGCCAGAGAGGATATCAGAGAGATCCAGCAGGGGTCGATGCAAGTTTGAGTGGCCAACGACCGTTGTGACATTTGGGAATGCACGCTCAGGCGCTTCTCATCCAAGAAATACTATAACCACTGCTACAAGCAGGTTGTGGTAGATGAGGCATTCGGTTGGCTTTGGAAGGCCAAGAGCCCGATCAAGTTCAAAATGTTTGGGTGGCTGCTCCTTGTTGATCTTCTGAATACCAGAAACATGCTCAAGCGTAGACGCTTTGCCGTTGCGGGGGGAAACTACACATGCATGTTCTGCCAAAACCCTCCCGAGGAAACTGTTGAACATTTATTCTTTACGTGCCCCTTTAGTCAGTGCTGGAGTAGAGTTGGATTGGCCTGGCCGGTGGGAGTCAACAGATTAGCTTTGCTGCATGGGGGTAGAGATAACTAGAGGCAGCCCCTATTCATGGATATCTTCCTGTTGGCTGCTTGGAGTTTAAGGATGGAGAGAAACAACCAACACTTCAGAGGGATTCAACATTCTTTCGGGGCATGGCTGGCTAGATTCAAGCATCTCTTGGAGTTGCTGACCCATAATTGCAGAGAGGAGCTTCATCCTTTCCTGTCTAGTTACATTGTAAATTTGGGACACTAGTGTTGTAGCTAGCTTACATGGCCGGGGCCCCCCAAAACCCATTGTAACACATATGTAACTATTCCTTTGTGAGTAATACAAAAGTTAGTGGGAGCCTCTCCCACTGTCGTTCACCTTCAAAAAACATTCGGCATCGTGAAATACTACGCGCCCGTGCGACCCCTCTCTTCTTCTCTTTCGACCCAGTGCCCGCGCCCTCGGAGGGCTCCGGCGATGGTGTAGCCAAAGGGCTCCTAGGAGGGCTATGAGAAAAGCGACGACGACATCAAGTACCTCAGTGACACCAAGTGGCTGCCGCCGGTGGAGGCGGTGGTAGTGCACCCGCCTGGCGGGGAGAGCATACCGGAGCCTCGGGAGGGTGACACGTGGTGTTTTGCACCCACTTCGCATGCGGATTCATCCTTCCCGCGAGTCTCTTCTTCCGCTCCTTCCTCGAGTTCTTCGGGCTGCATCCACAACACTTGGGCGCCAACGCCGTCCTGCATCTCGCCAGCTTTGTCATGCTCTGCGAAGGCTTCCTTGGCCTGATGCCGAACACAGACTTGTGGGGGAAACTCTTCTTCCTCAAGCAGTAGGGGGCGGCAGCCGGCACCATGTCCGACTGCGGTGCAGCCATTATCTCTGGTCGGCAACATGGTTCATTCACCAAACTACCCCTCGAGGACTCCACCAAGAAGTGGTAGAAATCTTTCTTCTATGTGTGTAACGTCAACCCGGGGGTGGATCTCATCAATCTACCACCATTCGTCAACGAGCCGCCGTACACCAGACTGAACTAGGGCTACCAGCCCCGGAACCGGCCGCAGGAGATGGTGAACGTCTGTAGCAGGATCAAGGACATGACGACACGTGAGGGACTAACGGGGACATATCTCATTGCGACCTTCATTGTGCGCCAGGTGCACAAGATATGCGAGATGAGCGGTCGGCGTGACCCCTGCCGGATGTTGACCCGGGAGCTGAATCCGGACCAAATCACCGAGCGAGTCAACAACATTCCCAAGGTCGGGCTGAGTGGGGGCGACATGGTGCTTCGGGAAGGCACCCTACAACTGACGGAACCCGGCACTGGCAGTGAGTCCCTGGTCTTTGTTCTTTGCCACCTCTGCGTTGTTCCTGATGTGACAGGAGAGTTGCAGTTATTCATGAGCTAGCAGGCCCACGACGGGCCGAGTCAGCAGATCCCACTGGATGACCTGCCTGACTCGAACGGCGAGGGGACCGGCATCAAGGCCGAGGGGGCGGTAGAGGCACGGCTAGCCGGTGCCGAAGATGGCGCGTCGCGTCACGTGGGTAAGTCTCCGCCTCCAGATCACCCGCGACAGGCCAGATGACGACGATGAAGAATTGACTGGTGGCCATGATGCAACGCCTCCGCTGGGAGGGGACGCCACACGCCAGCGTCACCCCCCCAAGGTAGCCGTGGAAGATGGCTGGAACCGGGCCATCTCGCCAGCTGGCAACCGATTGCTAGCCTCATGGGTAGGAGTCGGTCGAGCCACGGCCAGCTGCAAAGCGTCCAACGCCGATGCAGCTGGCGCGTGAAAGGAACGCTATGAATAAGAAGCATCTGCTCGTCCCGTCGACGGGGCCAAGGCGGGCGATTCTAACGGTCATCGGGTTAGTGGACTTGGTTCTTTTTCAATGCTTGCTGCTTCTGTGCGTTTTTCTCATGTTCTTCTCACGCCGTGGAGGTCCAGCCTCGACCTAGCATTGGCAGCGACAACGGCCGCGTCCAGGAAGGAAACTGTTTGGCAGAGGACCCGGAGCAGCATCAGAGATCATGAGCCGGGCTGGACCACAGAGGAGGACCTCGTGGCCCGGCAGACCGACCTCGAACACAAAGCCGCAGAGCACGCCACATGGCTGGACACGGAGTTGGTGGAGAAGGAGGCAAGGAGGGCCGAGGAGGCCTCGACCCAGGCATGGGAGAGAGCTGCCCGGGCGCAGGGACGAATAGCCGTAGAGCCGGCCTGGCCGTAGCCGCGTAGCCGGCCAACGGCGAGTCCGTGGTCGACAAGGACATTCTTGTGGACCCGCCACCCTAGGCAAACCTGGGCGGCGGGGGCGAGCTTGGAGAAGAGAACCGCTAGCTGGACGCCGTGTTAGCCGGCAAGGCACAGACGATGGCGGCCCCGAGTGGTTCCGGTACCATGGTGGTCACCCAGCTGCAGGCCCTCGAGAACCAGGCGCAATCGTTGGGAGCGAGCGGGTCCATCACTGGCTCCGTGACCCAGACGCCAGCGCAGCAGTCCTGTGCTAGCGCGGGCGCGGGTGAGGTCGTGTTCGGGTCGCACACCCGGGAGGATGCGGCGGCGGATGCTTTATGCCCGCAACTCCGCCAGCGAGACAGCTGCCGGTAGGCTTTCGTTCGAGAAGAGTGATGCGTCTCCGTCGTATCTACTTCTCCTAATGCTTTTCCTCTTGTTTTGGACTCTAATTTGCATGATTTGAATGAAACTAACCCGGACTGACGATGTTTTCAACATAACTACCATGGAGTTGTTGCTGTGCAGAAATAAAAGTTCTCGGGTTGGAGCGAAACTTTGCAAGGAATTTTTATACAATAAAAGATAATTTCTAGAGCCAAGAACCACCGGAGGGGGGGCACGTGGGTGGGCACAACCCAATAGGGCACCCCCCTCAGGCGCGCCCAGGTGGGTTGTCCCCACCTGGTGGCCCCGCAGACTCCAACCCTGATACTATAGAATCACATTTTAGTAGAAAAAATCGAGGAGAAAGAATTATTGTGTTTCATGAGACGGAGCCGCCACCACCTCATGTTCTTCATCGGGAGACCAGATCTGGAGTCCGTTTCAGGCTCCGAAAAGGGGGACCTTCGATCTTCGTCATCACCAACCCTTCTCCATCACCAATTCCATGATGCTCCCCACCAAGAGTGAATAATTCCTTCGTAGGCTCGCTAGTCCGTGAGGAGTTGGATGAGATTCATCATGTAATCGAGTTAGTTTTGTTAGGGCTTGATCCCTAGTATCCATTATGTTCTAAGATTGATGTTGCTATGAATTTGCCATGCTTAATGCTTGTCACTTTGGGCCCGGGTGCCATGATTTCAAATCTGAACCGTTTATATTATCACCATTATATCTATATTCTAGATCCGATCTTGCAAGTTAGTCACCTACTATGTGTTATAATCCGTAAACCCCGGAGTGAGAGAAGTCGGGATACATTCTGGTGATGACCGTAGTTTGAGGAGTTCATGTATTCACTATGTGTTAATGCTTTGTTCCGGTTCTCTATTAAAAGGAGGACTTAATATCCCTTAGTTTCCAATTGGACCTCGCTGCCACGGGAGGGTAGGACAAAAGATGTCATGCAAGTTCTTTCCATAAGTACGTATGACAATTTACGGAATACATGCCTACATTATATTTATGAACTGGAGCTAGTGCTGTATCGTCCTAGGTTATGGGTGTTATATAATGAATATCATCCAACAAATTCACCGATCCAATGCCTACGAATTTCTCTTGTATTGTTTCTGCTAAGTTACTATTGTTACTGTTACTATTGCTGTTGTTGCTACTATCAAAACTATCATACTACTTTGCTACTGATCACTTTGCTACAGATAATTAATCTCCAGGTGTGGTTGAATTGACAACTCAGCTGCTAATACTTGCAAATATTCTTTGGCTCCCCTTGTGTCATATCTATAAATTTGGGTTGAATACTCTACCCTCGAAAACTGTTGTGATCCCCTATACTTGTGGGTTATCAAAACCTTTTGCTGGCGCCGTTGCCGGGGAGCATAGCTATATTTGTTGTGTCACTTGGGATTATTATCAAATTATCACTATGAAGAATTTGAAGGATTCTAAGACTAAGATTTTTCCCTCCAAGACGAGGAGAGGTAAGGAACTGCCATCTAGCTCTGCACTTGATTCACCTTCTGTTATAAGTAGACTTGCATCACCACCACATGCTATTAATCCTGATATGTCGCAAGTTATTGATGATGCTACTTCTGCTATGAATGATACTCATGATGATGCTAGTACCTTTCTTGATAATAATGTGTCACTAGGTGAATTTCTTGATGAACAACTTGCTAGGACTAAAGCTTTTGAGAATGTTGAAACTAATGAAATTGTTGAAACTGATGAAGAGCTTGAAACTAAAAATTTTGAAACACCTATTAGACCTAGTTCGCCTAGATATGAATTTCCTAAAGTGCCCGAGGGTTATGTTATGGATGAGGAGACAACTAGAGACTTTCTTGCTTGCAATGATAGGGATGATCTTAAGAAAATATTATGCAAACTAAAAGAGAAATCTTTGAATGCTAGAATAAAATGTGATCCTAAGTTTGCTACTTCACCTATATTTGTTGATGATAAGGATTATGAATTCTTTGTTGATCCAGAGTTGATTACTTTGGTTGAATCTGATCCTTTCCATGGTTATGAGACTGAAACTGTTGTGGCACATCTTACTAAGCTCTACGACATAGCCACTCTTTTTGCTCATGATGAGAAAATTCTCTACTATATACTCTCAAATTATTTTCGTTCTCATTAAAGGGTGATGCTAAGACTTGGTATAATACTCTTGCTCCTGGTTGTGTGCGTAATCCCCAAGATGATTTGTTACATCTCTAAACAATATTTTCCTACTCATAAGAAACAAGCTGCCTTACAGGGAATATTTAAGTTTGTGCAAATTGAAGAAGAGAGTCTCCCACAATCTTGGGGGAGGCTTCTCCAATTTCTTAATGCTTTGCATGATCATCCTCTTAAGAAAAATGAAATACTTGATATCTTATATAATGGACTAACCGATGCTTCTAGGGACTTCCTAGATACTTGTGTTGGTCGTGTTTTCAGGGTACGAACTATTGAACAAGCTGAGGAATTATTGAATAATGTCTTGAAAAAATTATGATGATTAGACTCTTCCCATACCACCACATAAACCCACTCCAAAGAAGAGGGGTATCTTATATCTCAGTCCTGAAGATATGCAAGAGGCAAAGAAATCTATGAAGGAAAAAGGAATTAAAGCCGGGGATGTCAAAAATTTACCTCCTATTGAAGAAATACATGGGCTTGAAACACCACCACTACCTAAGGTGGTAGAGGTAAATTCTTTATTCAAGTTTGATGAAGGGGATATCCCTTATAATAAGCATCCTAGTCAATGCCTTTATGAGTTTGACAACTACATTAGAAAGCAAGACACTTCAATGCAAATGTTATGAAACAATTGAAATACATTTCCGATATGTTAGCTCGCTTGAGTGATTTGTTACTTAGAATCTCAAATGGTGTTAGAGGTGTAGGAAAACATGACTCTATGGTTCAGACTCAATTAGAACAAGTTGCTAAATCTCAAAGAGAATTGCTTGATGAAATGAACAATAATATCAAAGATCATGCTGTTAGAGTGATGACTAGAGGAGGTAGAATGACTCAGGAACCACTTTATCCCGGGGGACACCCTAAAAGAATTGAACAAGACTCTCAAAGAGTTAACACTCATGCACCTAGTCCTTCTAAAAAGAAAAATAAGAAGAAAAAAGATCGGACTTTGCATGCCTCTAGTGAACCTGAAGTAGAAAAACCTCCTGATAATGATAAGGAAGTCTCTATCTCTGATGCTGAAACTCAATCAGGTAATGAACACTCACCTTCTGATAATGAAAAAGATAATGATGAGGTTCATGAAGACACTCCAACAAATAATAAAGAACCAGATAATGATGTTGAAATAGAACCAGCTGTTGATCTTTATAACCCACAACCCAAGAATAAAAGGTATGATAAACGGACTTTGTTGCTAGAAAACATGGTAGGAAAGAGAACCATGGGTTCAAAAACCTATGCCCTTTCCACCTAAATAAACTAAGAAGAAGGATGATGAAGAATTTGAACGCTTTGCTGAAATGCTTAGGCCAGTCTTTTTGTGTACCCGCTTGACTGATATCTTGAAAATGCCTCCTTATGCAAAATACATGAAAGACATCATCACAAGAGAAAAATACCGGAAGCTGAAATATCCACCATGCTTGCTAATTACTCTTTTAAGGATGGAGTACCTAAAAAACTTGGAGATCCGGGAATACCAACTATACCTTGCTCCATCAAAAGAAACTATGTGAAAACTGCTTTATGTGATTTAGGAGCTGGTGTTAGTGTTATGACTTTCTCTTTATATAAAAGACTTGATTTGAATAAACTCACACCTACCGAAATATCTTTGCAAATGGATGACAAATCAACTGCCATACCTATCAGTATTTGTGAGGATGTGCCCGTTGTTGTTGCAAACATTACTATCTTAACTGACTTTGTTATACTTGAGATACCCGAGGACGACAACACGTCGATTATCCTTGGTAGACCCTTTTGAATACTGCAGGCATTGTTATTGATTGTAATAAAAGCAAGGTCACTTTTCATATTAATGGTATGAGCATACGGTGCACTTCCCGAAGAAACAATTCCAAGTGAATGGTATTAATGTTATTGAAAAATCTCCAACAATCACTATTGGAAGTTTTCAACTACCTCTACCTACTGCCAAAAATAAATATGAGATGCTTATTGTTGGGGACATTCATATCCCCATTGAGTTAACTTAGTATTTTACGAAAGTTCTTCGGTTTCATGCTAGTCGGAAGTGGTTGTTAATAAGACTTGATCACCTTATTAATGAATAATTTTTGAGAGGTATGAAGTTGATGAATTTAGTGAGCACTACCTTCAGTCCTCACCTTTTGTTTTCTGTTTTTATTACTTAAATAAAATAAAATGCCATGTCTTGCCTGTTTTCTGAATTTCCCATGCAATAAAATGATCCCAAAATAAAAGTTCTCAGAATACCTTGAAAATTTAATATGATTTTTTTGAATATTTATGATTTTTTGATGCAAATAACATCAGAGGGGGGGGGGGGGGCGCACCAGGTGGGACAACCCACCTGGGCGTGCCAGCACCCCCAGGCGCGCCCTGGTGGGTTGTGGTCCCCACGTGGGCCCCCTCACTTATCTCTTTAGCCAATGTCACCACCTACCTCCAGAAAAAACCACCATTGCTCTCTCTCTCTCTCTCTCTCTCTCTCTCTCTCTCTCTCTATCGTGTTCTTGCTCTCAAACCCGCAGATTTCGATCTCTTTGCTCGAAGCTCCGTTTCTGAAACTGTTTCGGGGGATTGTTGCTTGGTATGTGTGTCCTCCATTGGTCTAATTAGTTTTTGCTTTAGTGATTTATATTTTGAATAATTAGTTACTCTTGGTGCTGCTATAGATGAGCTTGCATGATGAATTCTTAGAGTTCTAAGTAGTTTGAATGCTTGATATGGCCTCTATGCATCCCTATGAGTAGTTACTATCAATCTTGTGAAGTTTTGTTGAGAAAAAAATTTGGACTAAAAATTTCAGAATTTTTTCTTAGGAAAAAGATGAGTATCTTTAGGAAGTTTACTTCCAAGAAGAATTCTAAGGGAGTTATTGGGGAGTCGTTAGATAATGACCTCCGCACCCGGAGGATGGTGGAGGTATGGCCGTGCGAATGTCCGCACACCCCATTCATGGACGGAGTTGGAATCTGTCAAGAGTTTGCACAATATGCCTCTAATGCCGATTCATAAGTAGGAATAATCCTCCTGAGGTGCAGTTTAATTTATATGTTGAAACTCGTCATATACCACTTACTGAATTTGTGACATATGCTTGATCCTTTCTGACGGGGAATTAAGAGAGCCTAGGCCCACAGAGTTTGATAGTTTTTACCGCACTCTGACGCTAGGGCATGACAGAGGAGTGTCAGGTGTCACCGCCACTAGCTTACACTTTCCTGCCGTGCATTATTTTGCTCTATTTATTGCGAAGTGTTTGCTTGCTAGAGAGAAGGCAGGTGCACTCAGTGCCCAAACTCCACTGTCTTACGCCGTGCACTTTACGGCGACAACACTTACAACTTGGGAGCTATTGTGGCACATCGCCTCCACATTAACAGATCCAAGGGTAAAATACATGGTGGTATTTATGCTACTCGCTTAGCGAGTCACTTTAATGTTCAGATATGCCAGCGCGACTATCCCTTTCCCAAGGTTTACTTAGATGGCCAGGCTATGGCACATCATCAATTTATTGATGGCAAGAATACTATTATTGATATTCCCTATAACCTGGTTTTTAGTGAGAACACTTGTGATATTATTCCATTGCCTGCACCTGCTTTGTTTGACTCTATTGCCAGGGGTGGATACAGGATCATGCCTGAGGACATTGTTGCCTACCAGAACAACCAGGCGGTAGCAGGGGAGGAGCCTCAATAATGGGATGCTCAGGTGCCCACTCCACAACACTACGAGATGGGACCAGATGGCTACTACGAGTGGTGATCACCAAGCTAGGCCAAAAGCCTAAGCTTGGGGGAGTACGTATTCCCACCGACATTACATTCATGGTTACATAGTTCATTCCAATTGTAGGTGTCCACGCTTTTTCATTGTATTATCCATGTTAGATTTATTTTCTAGCTTTCTTCTTGTGTGTTTGAAAAACTTTGAGAAAATCCAAAAATATCTCTTGCCAAGGTTGTCAAAATCGTGCTTCTATTGTACGATTCTACGACTTTATGATCCAAACTAACCCATATGATTCTACGATTTTGGTTCATAGAATCTACGTTTTTATGATCCTGATAGTGAAGATTCTACGATTTGCGATCCTGCCATCAGAGCTCCGATCCGATTTAGAATCACGATCCTGACAACCATGTCTCTTGCTTCTTTTCGGTTTTCTCTTTCTAGTTTAATTAGTTGCAGTATTAAAAGAAAACCCAAAAAGATTTCCTTGTTCTTCTTTTACTTGTTGAGAGCTTTCCCATTTAGATAGTTCTTCTCGTTTTTGTTTTTCTCCCTTCTTTAGTTTGCTTTCTTCTAGAAAAACTAAAAACTCCAAAAATATTTCAGTGTGTTTCTCTGAATTTCTTTTTCCATTTTTACCTAATCATACCGAGGAGAAGACCATGATGAAAATGTTGAGGGGCTCTCATATGCATTATTGTTGATCTAACAAAGAGCTCAAACTGCTTTGTCTTCTCCTTTTGGAATAAAGTGTTTGCAGATTCTAGCTTAGTCCACAACACTCTTGCACTATTATCATTTTCATATCATTCGGTCGTGCAAGTGAAAGGTAACAATGACGATATTTGATGGACTAGCCGTGGCAGAGAGAAACAGTATGAACTCAACTTGATCTGTTTTTGTAAATATGTTTAACCTAGTATCCATGATTCATCCTATTATGATTAAACATGTTTGCAATGACCCTTAGAGATTATAGTTTCTCATGCCATGCTAAAGTAGCTAGGAGTGGATAATGATTTATCTTGGATGTAAACATCGCATTAAAAATGATTGTGATGAAGTATGATGATATGGTATCGTCCTCTAAATGTTCGGGTGGCTTGACTTGGCACATGTTCATGCATGTAGTTGAATCAAAACCAACATAGCCTCTATGATATTTATGTTCGTGGTGATCATATCCTACTCATGCTAGTATTCAATGTTACTTACGCATAATGCATGTTCATGACCGTTTTCGCTGTCTAGATGGCCGCTTCTCAACCTATTTGCTAGCCTTCGCCTGTACTGCGGGAATACTGCTTGTGCATCAAAATTCCGAAACCCAAGTTATTCCAGATGAGTCCGCCATACCTACCTATATGCGGCATTACCCTGCCGTCCTAAGTAAATTTGCATGTGCCACCTCTAAAACTTCAAATAAATATCCTTTTTGTGTGCATGGAATGTTCATTGAGTGACAAGAGGTAGTCGGTTTCTTCCATGCTAAGCAGGTTATTCTCATGATGAGTGTTTATTCACTCATCATTATACGAGAGGGGCGGTAATAGGGATTCCCAGTCCCAATTTCAAATTGCAAATAATTAAACAAAACTCCCCCGGGACTATTGTTAGTATGGACGGTACCTGTTGTTTCAGACCAGCCGTGGAGTGTGATTGTTGGTGGAGGGGGAGTAAACCTTTTCCTTTTATCGCTTGGGAACCGCCACTAATGTGTTTAGCATGGAAGATACCGATAACTAATGGTCGCGAAGTAAACAAGAAGGGTGCATTTTTTCAAAATTTCATTTACCTCTGTTTTAAAAACTTGAGCTCTGGCACCAGTGCAAATCATTGCTTCCCTCTGTGAAGGGACTATCTATTTACTTTTATGTCGTGTCATCACCTTCTCAAATAAGCGCCAGAACCTGATAGCACTATTGTCATCCTCATGCATTGTGTGTAGCTAATGTCGGGTGCATCATGACTGGATATTTTCTACCATGAATTACAATGTTTAGTCGCTGCTTGAACTTTGGAGGTGCTCTGCATTTATGTTTCGCAGTCTCAGAAAGGGCTAGTGAGATACCACTATTGTCATATTATATCATGGTTGTTTTGACAAAGTGGTGTCATTTGAGATATCTTATTATTGCTCACTTGTTGATTATGCCATTGACATGAGTTAATATAATTTTTGAGAGTTACTGTCGACATGGTTAGTCATAATCTTTGCTGAAAATCCGGGCGCTATTTAAGCTTATTTATGTAAACAAGAGCAAAAGAGTTCGTAAAAGTTTTTCTTTTTCACTTACAATTTATCAACTGAATTGCTTGAGGACAAGCAAAGGTTTAAGCTTGGGGGAGTTGATACGTCTCCGTCGTATCTACTTTTCCTAATGCTTTTCCTCTTGTTTTGGACTCTAATTTGCATGATTTGAATGAAACTAACCCTGACTGACGTTGTTTTTAGCAGAACTACCATGGTGTTGTTTTTGTGCAGAAATAAAAGTTCTCGGATTGGAAAGAAACTTTGCGAGGAATTTTTATACAAGAAAAGATAATTTCTGGAGCCAAGAACCACCGGAGGGGGCACCTGGGTGGGCCTAACCCACCAGGGCGCGCCCCCCTCAGGTGCGCCCAGGTGGGTTGTCCCCACCTGGTGGCCCCGCAGACTCCAACCATGATATTACAAAATCACATTTTCGGAGAAAAAATCGAGGAGAAAGAATTATCACATTTCATGAGACGGAGCCGCCGCCACCTCCTGTTCTTCATCGGGAGGCCAGATCTGGAGTCCGTTTGGGGCTACGGAGAGGGGGATCTTCGATCCTCGTCATCACCAACCCTTCTCCATCGCCAATTCCATGATGCTCCCCTCCAGGAGTGAGTAATTCCTCTGTAGGCTCGCTGGTCGGTGAGGAATTGGATGAGATTCATTATTTAATCGAGTTAGTTTTGTTAGGGCTTGATCCCTAGTATCCATTATGTTCTAAGACTGATGTTGCTATGACTTTGCCATGCTTAATGCTTGTCACTTTGGGCCCGGGTGCCATGATTTCAGATCTGAACCATTTATGTTATCACCATTATATCTATATTCTAGATCCGATCTTGAAAGTTATAGTCACCTACTATGTGTTATGATCCGTAAACCCCGAAGGACAAAAGTCAGGATACATTCTGGTGTTGACCGTAGTTTGAGGAGTTCATGTATTCACTATGTGTTAATGCTTTGTTCCGGCTCTCTATTAAAGGAGGCCTTAATATCCCTTAGTTTCTGTAAGGACCCCGCTGCAACGGGAGGGTAGGACAAAAGATGTCATGCAAGTTCTTCCCATAAGCACGTATGACAATTTACAGAATACATGCCTACATTATATTTATGAACAGGAGCTAGTGTCCTATCGCCCTAGGTTAAGACTGTTATATGATGAATATCATCCAGCGAATTCACCGATCCAATGCCTACAAATTTCTCTTATATTGTTTCTTCTAAGTTACTATTGTTATGGTTACTATTGATGCTGCTACTGCTATCAAAACTATTGTACTACGCGCTACTGATCACTTTGCTGTAGATAATTAATCTCAAGGTGTGGTTGAATTGACAACTCAGCTGCTAATACTTGCAAATATTCTTTGGCTCCCCTTGTGTCAAATCTATAAATTTTGGTTGAATACTCTACCCTTGAAAACTTTTGCGAACCCCTATACTTTTGGGTTACCAAAGAGCAGGAGCAAGCGCGGACATCGAGTAGACGGTTGCGGTAAATCTTCTTGTTTTCGGTGCTTGGCTATTTTCTAGTGGGGGTGCGACAGCCCACCCACTAGGTGCAGCCCCCGAGGGCCGGGCTGGCTGCGCAACAGCCAGGTCGGGTGTATACCAGCGTTTTATCTCTTTCTTGAACCTTTGTATTCATGGAGCATTTGTACGACCCGAGGGCGGGTGTGCATAACCAGCTTCTGGAGCGGTACCGCGGCCTCAAAGCCTAGCTCGCCGTCAAGGAGGGGGAGCTACGCCAAGCCCAAGGGACGGCTCACATGCTTCCAGTGGGGGTGCACTAGCACACCCACTAGGTGTAGCCCTTGAGATTCGGGCCAGTTGCGGAGCAGTCGCGTCGAATCTTAAAGCGTTATTCTTTCTTCTGTCCTGCATCTCACTTATGACTTCTTCATGCCTCCACCGCAACCGAGGTGCCGGGGCTCCAGACCCAGCTGGCCGAAGCCGGCCGACAGCGTGACCTGGCCGCTGCAGACCATGACTAGCTCCAGGCTGAGGTGGACCGACTGGTGGCAGAGGCAGCCAAGGCAACGGATGCCCACCAGGCAGAGCTGAGGCGGCTAGCTGAGGAGCATGGGAAGGCAGTCACCGTGAAGGACACGGAGCTGAAAACTGCTGTTGAGAAGAGTGCCCAGCTCGAGCGAGACCTCGAGAGGCGCAACCGCGCATGGGCCCTGCATGAATACGGGATGTTGGCCTAGGTGCAGCATCTCAATGAGGCCTTCGTCCGTAAGTGCTTTTTCTCTTCCTCTTTGTTCGACCAACATCATGACTCGGCCGAACTTTCGTTTGTTTTGCTAACTTCTTGTTCGTTCACCAGGTGTTTTTCCCGAGACACAGGAGTCAGCCGAGGCGGTCGTGTGTGCCCACCGGGTCGACCAGCAAGTGCCTGGGGTGGAGGTTGATGAACATGCTGCCTGGACTTTTCTGGAGCTCATCCTCGCCGTGGAGACCCGCCAGGGGCGGTGGAGGAGCAGATGAACCAGCTGTTCGAGGCCGGCATGAACATGACGAGCGCCCTTTGGCCAGACGTGGTGGTTGATGAGGACATGACTACCTTGGAAACGACCAGAAATATTGCATACATGCATATTTGTCAGGTGATTTCTAGTGCAAACTACTCAATAATCTATTTATGTTATCCAGAACAAAAATACTTCACACACTTTTGTGTTTTGTCTAATTGCAGGTGTATGGGACATTTGTACAATTCACATATGAAGATAAGGGAGAAAGACATGTTTAGTTGCTATTCAAAAAGTTCTCTAAAAACGCCAACAACTTTTTCATAGAGTTCAAGTCTCTCACGTTCTGGATTCAGATTCGGACTACACAGACATACCTGACTCAAAACGCCAACAACTTTTTCATACGGACTTCGAATTGGGTGATTCTTTTTTTTGTTGTAATCTAGATTTTGTTCTCTTTCCAGCCCAACTGGATTCACCTTCAAATTCGCCTGGAGCGTTGAGATATCGACGAAACAATCAGACACTGCAGCAGAATCCGAGTCAAACAACAAGTCCAAAGGTGTTGCATCACCTCCACTTGGGCCCATGAGGCTTGTACGACTTAGGGTTGGTTTTAGGATGCCTTGGGACGTTCTCCCACCTCCTTGGCCGCCACCCCTTCCTTCTATATAAGTAGATTCATCTAGTAGCTTTTTCCTTGGGATTTGTTTAGTTAAAAGTTAGCCATTGCAACTTCGTGTACTTCGTTTGTGTCCAACGACCAGACCAATACCGCTTACGGATCCCCACCTTTATCAGTACTTCATATATATTCGCAATATTCAGATTGCTTTATCATATTCTTGCTTGTTCTTCGATTGCTTGCAGGAATAGACCTTCGTGGTCAGGTTGATCATGCTCCGGAGTGGTCAATAACCTCTCGGAGTTGATTTAGCGATTGCTAAGGCGCAACATCATGCACGTTTGTAGTCGGATCATCAAAGTCGTCTCCACCAAATCGATAGTTATCATCCCATCGAAAGATCGGGACACCTCCGCCTCTATCAAGTGGTATCAGTTTTCAGGTTGCTCGGTGAGAATTTCCAGTTTTCCCTAGATTAGATTTATTTTCTTACCTATTGTCCAAGAAAAAGCCACAAAAAAAAGTTAGATCTATTCATCCTTTGTTCAAGCCAGTCTGAGCCTTTGCAATTTTCTTTTCATTGTTTGCATTGTTGAATTATCGATTGCATCATCGTGTCGTGTTGCTGGTCTTAGTGTCTAGTTCGTTTAGAGTTTCGAGTTCTGTTCACATTAGTCACGCCGCCGCTGCATCGTTATCCCTTCCGCTGTCCACCACCCATCCATCAAATTCCACCATGTGCTACCCACCGTTCATTGTCATAATCATAGTTGAGATCGTTCACATCTTCGCTTGATCCAATCTGCATCTTATCTAGTTTGTTTTGGAAAGAGAGAGAGACAAAAAAAGATGGAAAAAAGAGAGAAAAAAGTAAAAAAAAGTCAGAAAAAAGGGAAAGAAAAAGACATCATCTCAAGTGTATGATACATTGTCATTGTCCATACCGACATCAGCTACGTCTTTGCGACAAGGTAACAACAAAGGTATTGATGATATAACATCACATGAGAAAGGTGCATCCCTAATTAACTTTAATACATCATGTGTTGAGTTACCTGTTGATTTGAGCACGCCACCTATTTTAAAGAATCATGTTACTATCATGAATGCATCATGTGATCAAACAACTGAAATACCAACAATTTTGAGTGCACCCATTGAATTAACTATTGATGCAAAAGAACCAATGTTTAATCATTTTGATATGACCTCTAATCTTGGTGATGATTCTGTATCCAATGACTTAGTGCATGTTTGCTTATTTAAGCATGTTGTAGCATGTAAATTTGATGCAAGTAAGGTTTATTCACCAATGTTGGGATGGTTTAATGATGAATATTGTCAATCTTTTGATAGGAATAAGAGCTTCACTTATATGTGCAAACTGAGTTGCAATATTTTCATACCTTCTACTTATGATAATATTTTGGCTTTATATTTTATGATATATGAAAGTTACTCATGTATACATGTGTCATATGTGCAAAAATCAAGGGAAGTAAAAATGGATGACATATACATATACAACATGTATACCTTGTCTCTTTTGTTAGCCACATTTCAGATTAACCAACGCCGAGGACGGCTTTATTTTTAAAAAGGGGAGGATGATGAGGACATGACTACCTTGGATACGACCAAAAATATTGCATACATGCATATTTGTCACGTGATTTCTAGTGCAAACTATTCAATAATCTATTTATGTTATCCAGAACAAAAATACTTCACACACTTTTGTGTTTTGTCTAATTGCAGGTGTATGGGACATTTGTACAATTCACATATGAAGATAAGGGAGAAAGAGATGCTTAGTTGCTATTCAAAAAGTTCTCTCACGTCACTTTTGGGCCAAGAGAAGATAGAGTCCAAGTCTCTCACGTTCTTGATTCAGATTCGGACTGCACAGACATACCTGACTCAAAACGACAACAACTTTTTCATACGGACTTCGAATTGGGTGATTCTTTTTTTCTTGGAATCTAGATTTTGTTCTCTTTCCAGCCCAATTGGATTCACCTTCAAATTCGTCTGGAGCGTTGAGATATCGACGAAACAATCAGACGCTGCAGCAGAATCCGAGTCAAACAACAAGTCCAAAGGTGTTGCATCACCTCAACTTGGGCCCATGAGGCTTGTACAACCTAGGGTTGGTTTTAGGATGCCTTGGGACGTTCTCCCACTTCCTTGGCCGCCACCCCTTCCTTCTATATAAGTAGATCCATCTAGTAGCTTTTTCCTTGGGATTTGTTTAGTTAAAAGTTAGCCATTGCAAATTCGTGTATTTCGTTTGTGTCCAACGACCAGACCAAGACCGCTTACGGATCCCCACCTTTATCAGTACTTCATATATATTCGCAATATTCAGATTGCTTTATCGTATTCTTGCTTGTTCTTCGATTGCTTGCGGGAATAGACCTTCGTGGTCAGGTTGATCATGCTCCGGCGTGGTCAATAACCTCTCGGAGTTGATTTAGCGATTGCTAAGGCGCAACGTCGTGCACGTTTGTAGTCGGATCGTCAAAGTCGTCTCCACCAAATCGATAGTTATCATCTCATCGAAAGATCGGGACACCTCCGCCTCTATCAGTGGTGCCCAACAACATCACGTGGCTGGCGCGTAGCTGGAGACTGGCATGGCACGGCTTGAGGCCTGGAGGGATTCCGTGGCTCGGACTGGAGCGGACATGGCGCTCCGTTTTGTGATGTCCTGGTATCCGGGCGTGGACCTGGGCCGACTGGCCGCGCAGAGCATCGGAGCGGTGGAGGAAACTGGCCCCGCGGTCGACAATGATCGTGGTGTGGGCCAGCTACCTTGCATTCTTCACCCCGCATGACGAGTTCATCACGGAGCGCATAGAATACGGCCCAGAGATCCCAGTCGAAGACTTCAGCCTACTACTTGACGACCCGGAGGGCAGCTTAGCTGAGTCAGGGGCCTACACGAATGACGGCACCGCGGTGCTGGATGACACCGCCACAACCAAGGAGTTCGCGTGCTCTAGAGCCGGCGCGGCGGCCGCATCCACCTCGGAGGAGACTGAAGCCGACACGGATGCCGCCTAGGCTGCCCTTTATCTTCGTATACTCAAACTTGAATTAGGTAGCAGGTCCACCCACTTGGGGTGTAGTTTGTGTAACGAACGCCTGGCTGTGGGCCTTTGGTTATGTATATAAATTCGTGCGTGCATGCTTGCTCTTGCACTTTTATTTTAAGCCGTATTTCTTGTTCAACTTCCCGCTTGGTTTCCTTCCCGCTAGCTAGACAGCCGGGAGCCGATTGTGGCTGGGGATTCGGCTTTAGGAAGAGGCCGACAATACTTAGGCTTTTTTAGACGTTGAGCATGAGCGAAACACCCATTGGGCCGGCCAGCGGCGGATGGCAGAGCCGGCCGTCGCGCAGCCGGTCGTGCGACCATAGATGAGAAAAAGGGAAAGGGTGCCGGATTGGCCTGACTAGGCTCTCCCACTTAGCTTTTTCACGCGTGACGGTGCTCCGGCCTTTAGCTCTTGCCGGTTAGTCGACCGAGTGCTGGACTGCAATGTTGAGGAAGAGAGGGCTTTGGCAGCACGTACATTTCGAAGTAGGCTAAGGGAGAAGGCGAGGCGCAGTCTAGCCGGTGAGCCCCTGAGCCGGCCGTGTCGACCCAGAGGGGGATAAAAAGGGGAACAACGCATAGAGCACATAATTCAATGTGATCTAAAAGTTAGCCCCCGAGTGTCATTGGGGGGATCTGGTGTTTCATTATACCCAAAGGGAGGTGATGCGTACATACATGCGTTTAGCTGTAAAACGGACGAAGAAGCTCCGTGTTCCAGGGGTGCTCCATCTCTTTGCTGGAGGCGTCTCTATTGCGCTTGTTCGTCTTCTACGCGTTGATGAGGTAGTAGGCGTTTCTATCGTGCAACGCCTTGCTGGTGAAGAAGGGGCCTTCCCATGGGGAGGCCAGCTTGTGCTGGCCGGCTGTCCGCTGGACGAGTCGGAGCACCAAATTCCCTCGCGGAACGCGAGGTTCTTGATTTTCCATTTGTGGTAGTGGTGCAGGCCTTGCTAGTAGATGGTCGACCAGCTGAGGGCCAGGAGGCACGCCTCCTCGAGCAGGTCGACGATGTATTCACGTGCTTCTTTGGCTTCGGCCTCCATGTACAAAGTGGCCCGGGGCGAATCGAACTCGACATAGGTGGTGATGCTTCAGCTCCCTAAACAAGAAAGAACGGCATGAAGCCGGTCGATCGGTTGGGCGTTGTCTGGAGACTCCAGAGGACGGCCGACAGCTCATCAAGCCAGCTACCGGGTGATCGCACGAGAGGCTCGATGAGCCGCGGCTTGATGCCGTCCAGAACTAGGCCATTGTCCCGCTCGACTTGGCTATTTGACTGGGGGTGTGCAACGGAGGCCAGGTCAAGGCGGATGCTGGATGCTGAGCAGTACTGGGCCAGGGTGCCCTTAGCAAAGTTGGTGCCATTATCGGTGATGATGTCATGGGGGACACCGTAGCAAACTGTGATATCCTTGACAAATTTGACGGACATTGGCCTGTGATAACCCATAAGTGTAGGGGATCATTTGTAGCCTCTTTCGAGAAGTAAGAGGGTCAAACCCAATGAGGAGCTAAAGATAGAATTTATATTCTCTCAAGTTTTATCGACCACCGATACAACTCTACGCACGCTTGACGTTCACTTTACCTAGAAGAAGTATGAAACTAGAAGTACTTTGTAGGTGTAGTAGAATAGGTTTCTAAGATAATAAAGAGCACATAAATAAAAAATAGGGGCTGTTTAGATAAAGTAACAATTAAGTTAGTTTAACGAGTGTGGAAAAGTGGTGGTAGGAGTTGCGGAATTGTCCCTAAGCAATTGACTACACTACTAGACCGATAGCAAGTTTTATGTGGGAGAGGCCACTGCTAGCATGACATCCCTTACTCGCAATTCTATGCACTTATGATTGGAACTATTAGCAAGCATCCGCAACTACTAATGTTCATTAAGATAAAACCCAACCATAGCATTAAGATATATTGGCCCCCCTTCAATCCCATATACATCAATTTCTATGCTAGGCTGAAGCTGCTATCACCCTTGCCCTCCAATACATAGTCCTATCAACATACAACTAACCCTACGGTGTGATCCACACGCACACTCATATGATGGGCACCAAAGGACATCAACATAAACACAAGCAAATTAAACCAATCATAGCAATTCATCAATTACCGATAGGACAACAAAAATCTACTCAGAAATCATAGGATGGCAACACATCATTGGATAATAATATGAAGCATAAAGCACCATGTTCAAGTAGAGGGTACATCGGGTTGCGGGAGAGTGGACCGCTGAATATTGATGGGGGAAGGTGATGAAGATGTTGGGGAAGATGAGGAGGTGTTGGTGTAGATTGCCGTCACATGATGATTGCCCCGGCGGTGTTCCGGCGCCATCGGGAGAGAGGGGAGAGAGTCCCCTCATTCTTCTTCTTCCTTGACCTCCCCCCTAGATGGGAGGAGGGTTTCCCCTCTGGTCCATGCCCTCCATGGTGGCGGAGGGGCGAGAGCCCCTCCGAGATTGTACCTGTCTTTCTGTTTCTTTCTGTTGCTGTGTTCCTAGATTCTCGCCTTCCACCGTTTCTTAAATTCCTGAGATCCGTAACTCTGATTGGGATGAAATTTTAGCATGATTTTTATCCGGATATTAGGTTTCTTGGGCGAAAGAAGGGCACCAACCGCCTTACGGGGTGGCCACAAGGGTCCAGGGCGCGCCCTACCCCTGGGGCGCGCCCCTATGGCTTGTGGGCCCCTCGGGCATTGTCTCACGTTAATTCTTTTTCCCCAAAATCACATATATTCCAAAAAAACCTCCTTAAGTTTTTATTGTGTTTAGACTCCGCTTGATATGGATTTTTCTGCGAAACAAAAAACATGTAACAAGCGGGAACTGGCATTGGGCATTGGATCAATATGTTAGTCCCAAAAATAATAAAAAGTTGCCAAAAGTATATGAAAGTTGTAGAATATTGGCATGAAACAATCAAAAATTATAGATAGGACGGAGACGTATCAGCATCCCCAAGCTTAATTCCTGCTCGTCCTCGAGTTGTTAAATGATAAAAAAGACAATTTTTGATGTGGAATGCTACCTAGCATAAACTTGATCATGTAATCTAATCATGGCATGAATATTAAGACACTAGTGATTCAAAGCAATAGTCTATCATTTAACATAGAAGACATAAATACTCGGGCATGCCAACAAACAATTGTGTTTTTCAAATCAATGCTAAAGCACGCTATCCCTACAAAATCATATAGCCTTGTCATGCTCCATCTTCTTAACACAAAAAATAAATCATGCACTACCCCAGTGTTAGCCAAGCAATTGGTTCATACTTTTTAATGCACTTCAGCCTTTTCAACTCTCAGGCAATACATGAGCGCGAGCCATGGATATAGAACTATGGGGGAATAGAATGCGGTGGTAGAGGTTTATGTGGAGAAGATAAAAAGGAGAAAGTCTCACATCAACTAGGCGGATCAACGGGCTATGGAGATGCCCATTAATCAATATCAATGCGAGGAGTAGGGATTGCCACGCAACGGATGCACTAAGAGCTATAAACGTATGAAAGCTCAAGCTGAAACTAAGTGGGTATGCATCCAACTTGCTTGCTCATGAAGACCTCGGGCATTTGAGGAAGCCCATCATCGGAATATACAAACCAAGTTCTATAATGAAAAATTCCCACTATTATATGAAAGTGATAATATAGGAGACTCTCTATATGAAGAACATGGTGCTACTCTGAAGCACAAGTGTGGTAAAAGGATAGTAACATTGCCCCTTCTCTCATTTTCTCTCATTTTTTGTTTTCTATTTATTTTCTCTTTTTTGGTGGGCACTTTTGCCTCATTTTTCTTGGGCTCTTTTGGCCTCTTTTTTTATTTCCTCACATGGGGCAATGCTCTAATAATGATGATCGTCACACTTTTATTTACTCACAACTCGATAAAACTAATACATGATGACTATATGAATGCCTCTGGCGATGTACCAGGATGTGCAATGATCTATCATAGCAAAGATATAAAAAAATGGACAAGCCATGAAAATATCATGCTAGCTGTCTTACGATCATGCAAAGCAATATGACAATGGACGCTCAAGTCATGTATATGATGATGATGGAAGTTGCATGGCAATATATCTAGGAATGGCTATGGAAATGCCATAATAGGTAGGTATGGTGGCTGTTTTGAGGAAGGTATAAGAAGGGTTTTATGCACCGATGAAAGTCGCGCGACACGAGAGAGGCTAGCAGTGACGGAAGGGTGAGAGTGCATATAATCCATGGACTCACATTAGTCATAAAGAACTCCCATTCTTATTGCAAAAGTTTATTAGCCCTCAAAGCAAAGTACTACGACGCATGCTCCTAGGGGGGAGGTTGGTTGGAGTTAACCATCGCGTGCCCCTGACCTTCACACGAAGATAGACAATCAAGGATAAATTGTGCTCCAACTTCTTAACATAACGAGAGACCATACTTGCATGCTTCGGGAATCACAAACCTTAACACCAATATTCTTACTAAACCACAATCATTTACTAGTACCTACCACATATTAGCATGTCTATATTGCAAAACTATTGCAAGGAATCAAACATATCATATTCAGCGATCTACAAGTTTTATGTAGGATTTTATGACTAACCATGTGAATGACCAATTCCTGTGAACTCTCGAAACAGATATAAGTGAAGCATCAGAGTTTAATTCTTTCTACAAAATATATGCCCATGCTCTAACAAATGTAAGTGAAGCAAAAGAGCATTCTACAAATGGCCTTTTTTATGTGTAGAGAAGCAGGCAATCCAAACTTCAAATGATATAAGTGAAGCACGTGAAGCATTCTATAAAGCCATACTCAAAAGATATAAGTGAAGTGCATGAAGCATTCTATAAATCAACCAAGGACTATCTCATACCAGCATGCTACATAAAATAAAAAGGAAAAATAAACACAAAAGACGCTCCAAGAATTTACACATACCATGTGACGAATAAAAATATAGCTCCAAGTAAAATTACCGATGATCGTTGGAAGAAAGAGGGGATGCCTTCTAGGGCATCCCCAAGCTTAGTTGCTTGGGAGTCCTTGAATACTACCTTGGGGTACCTTGGGAATCCCCAAGCTTAGGCTCTTGCCACTCCTTATTCCTTCATCCATCGTGGTCTCACCCAAAACTTGAAAACTTCAATCACACAAAACTTAACAAAACCCTCATGAGATCCGTTAGTATAATAAAGCAAATTACCACTTTAAGTACTGTTGCAAACCCAGTCACATTTTATTTTTGCATTTTATCTACTGTATTATAACTTCTCCATGGCTTATACCACCGATAAAATCGATAGTTTCATCAAAACTAACAAAACAATGCATCAAAAACAGAATCTGTCTTAAACAAGACTGTTTGTAGTAATCTGAACATCTACCGTACTTTTATAACTCCAAAAATTCTGAAATATTAGGACAAAATAAAAAATTTGTATAGAAGTACTGTGCAAAAAGTTTCAGAAGCTTTTGATATTCCAATAAAAAAATGTAAATTCATGCGCTACAACCAAAGTTTCTGTTTTTCCATTGCACATACCAAACAAGCAATCTAATCATCCTAAAGGCAAATATTGGCACATTATTTTTATAATACAATGGATATGTACAAGGGGGTAATTATTTTTGTTGAATAGTTTCTATAATTAAGAATCACAAAGTTTCCATGGGCATGAACAAAGTTCAAGGCATGCTCCCACTTTAACAATGCTCGTCTCTACTAGTTTCACTTTTCTTTTTGAAAAAGTTTTAGGTTCCCCTCTTTAATTTTTTGTTTTTAAACTATATAAAAGAACTCAACAGAAATAAGTGACTCTCTAAAACTTCAGGATTGTCTCCCTGACAGCGCTTTCTTAAAAGCCATTAAGCTAGGCATATAGTGCTCAAGTAATTAATCCACCCGGATTCCAAGGTATATCAAAGCCAATTTTAATTAACAACGATTTGTAATTTAGTAGCGAGCACAAAGCAACATATATAAAGCAATAACAAAGTCTAACTCTCTTCCTATGCATCGACATGTCATAAAAGAACAATTCATGCACATCTAGTAAAGGCCAATACATAGCATAAGCAGTTTCTTGCAATTTTATCGCATTGGAAAAATTGAGAGGTGGAGATGTAGTTCCTCTCTCATAATAATTGCAAGTAGGATCAGGAAGAACATGCATATTATATTCATCAAAATCATCATGTGAAATAGTAGAACGCAACCCATCAATATAATCCTTAATGAGCGCAAACTTCTCCGATATGGTGTAGTTTGGAGAATTAAAAAAGATAATAGGACTATCATGTGTTGGTGCAATAGAAACAATTGCATTCTTAACATAAGGAACTATAGCAAGTTCATCTCCATAATCATAATTCATACTGGCATCATGGCCACAAGCATAGCAAGCATCAACTTCATCAAAAAGGGATAATTCAAACGAATCCAAGGGATCATAGAATTCATCCTTCGATAAGCACCAAGGGAAATTAAACAATGTATGAGTTGAAGAGTTACTCTCATTAGAAGGTGGGCACGGGTAGCTAATCCGCTCTTCCTCCTTTTGTTCCTCGCTCTCCTTGTCAGAATTTTCATCTAATGAGTTCAGTGTTTCAGCAATATCTTCTTCCGTAGAGTCTTGCAAAATATTAATCTCTTCTTGGACAGCGGAGACTTTCTCAATGAATGCATCAATATCGGCATTGTATTCATAATTCTCATAGCAATATTTAAGTGTAACAAAAAATTTCAGGCCTATAAACATCATCATCAAAAGCTTCATACCTTTCAAACAAAGGTTCAATTTCACAAGCACCCTTAAAAGCAATGAATTCTTCTATTCGTTCCACATCATAGTAATCATATATACCATTAGCATAAGTAGCCAAAGGTTTTATTGTCATTAAATTTACATGAAAAGGGAAGGTGTGGAGCCTTGATCAATAACTATAATCATATCTCAAGCATAAACTCTGAGCATACCAATGCAACATATGAATTTGATCCCATAAGAGTTTCCCTTTTTGAGTCAAGCGATAATCCATAAAGTGTTAACGTTGATCCAGCGTGTCTCCCATTATCAATTTGAATGGGGTTTTCTCAGGATTATCAAAGTAGTGCTCAATATTTTTCACATAATGAGCATCGAGGGTTTTAGGAGGTTTCCCATCTCCATGATTAGCAAGTACACCTATTTTTTTGGTATTCCGTGTTCCATATCCATAACTAAATATAGAGAACAACTTAGAACAACAAATAAAATCTACTTCATGATAAAGCAAACAAGCACACATGATAATATTCACCCCACGCTATTGCTCTCCGGTAACAGCACCAGAAAAAGGTCTTGATAACCCACAAGTGTAGGGGATCAGTTGTAGCCTCTTTCGATAAGTAAGAGCGTCGAACCCAACAAGGAGCTAAAGGTAGAATTCATATTCTCTCAAGTTTTATTGACCACTGATACAACTCTACACACGCTTGACGTTCACTTTACCCAGAACAAGTATGAAACTAGAAGTACTTTGTAGGTGTAGTAGGATAGGCTTGCAAGATAATAAAGAACACGTAAATAAAAACTAGGGGCTGTTTAGATAAAGTAACAATTAAGTTAGTTTAACGAGTGTGGAAAAGTGGTGGTAGGAGTTGCAGAATTGTCCCTAAGCAATTGACTATGTTACTAGACCGATAACAAGTTTTATGTGGGAGAGGCCACTGCTTGCATGCCATCCCTTACTTGGAATTCTATGCACTTATGATTGGAACTATTAGCAAGCATCCGCAACTACTAACGTTCATTAAGGTAAAACCCAAATATAGCATTAAGATATATTGGTCCCCCCTTCAATACCGTATGCATCAATTTCCATGCTAGGCTGAAGCTGCTATCACCCTTGCCCTCCAATACATAGTCCTATCAACACACATCTAACCCTATAGTGTGATCCATAGGCGCTCTCATATGATGGGCACCAAAGGACAAGAGCATAACCACAAGAAAATAAAACCAATCATAGCAATTCATCAAATACGATAGGACAACAAAAATCTACTCAGACATCATAGGGTAGCAACACATCATTGGATTATAATATGAAGCATAAAGCACCATGTTCAAGTAGAGGATACAACGGGTTGCGGGAGGGTGGGCCGCTGAATATAGATGGGGGAAGGTGATGAAGATGTTGGGGAAGATGACGAAGGTGTTGGTGTAGATCGCCATCACACGATGATTGCCCCGGCGGTGTTCTGGCGCCACCAGGAGGGAGGGGGAGGGAGCCCCCCTCCTCCTCCTCCTCCTTCTTCTTCTTCCTTAACCTCCCACCTAGATGGGAGGAGGGTTTCCCCTCTGGTCCATGGCCTCCATGGCGGCGGAGGGGTGAGGGACCCTCCGAGATTGGATCTGCCTCTTTGTTTCTTTCTGTTTCCGTGTTTCTAGATTCTGGCCTTTCACTGTTTCTTAAATTCCCGGAGATCTGTAACTCCAATTGGGCTGAAATTTTAACATGATTTTTATCCGGATATTAGCTTTCTTGCGGTGAAAGAAGGGCACAAACTGCCTTACGAGGTGTCCACAAGGGTCCAGGGAGCGCCCTACCCCCTGGGCGCCCCCCTGTGGCTTGTGGCCCCCTCGGGCATCGTCTCACATTGATTGTTTTTCCCAAAAATCACATATATTTCAAAAAAATCTCCATAAGTTTTTATTGCGTTTGGACTATGTTTGATATGGATTTTCTATGAAACTAAAAACATGCAACAAACAAGAACTAGCACTGGGCACTGGATCAATATGTTAGTCCCAAAAATAATAAAAAGTTGCCAAAAGTATATGAAAGATGTAGAATATTGGCATGAAACAATCAAAAATTATAGATACGACAGAGACGTATCAGCCCGTCGAGCTTCTTGATCAGCCGCGCTTCATGCGCTTGGTGAGCTTTTCCACGGCCACCAAGAGGTGTGTCATGTCGCCTCACGCGGTCTTGAATGGCCCTACCATGTCGAGGCCCCAGACAACAAATGACCACGTGATGGGGATGGTCTATAGAGCTTAAGCGTGCTGGTGGATGCGCTTGCTAAAGCGTTGGCAACCCTCACACTTGAGGACTAGGTGCTTGGTGTCTTCTAGGCCCGTGGGCCAGTAGAAACCATGGCGGAATGCTTTGGACACCAGGGCCCTCGAGGCGGCATGGTGCCCACACTCGCCCTGGTGGATGTCGAGGAGGATCTCACGCCCCTTGTCCAGCTCGATGCAATGCTGGAACACGCCGGTTGTGCCGGGCTTGATGAGCTTGTTGTTGATGATGGTGTAGGCGGAGGCACAATGCTGCACTTGCCGGATTTCGACTTCGCCGGCCGGGAGCTCACCGCTTTGGAGGAAAGCGATGATGGGATGGGCCCATGACAATGTTGTTACTATTGAGAGAACGACAACCTGGGTGGGAGCATGGTCGGTAGCCCCGGGTCAGGATCAGCAGCCCCCGAGCTAGAGCCGGCAGTCCCTGGGGCCGGGCTGAGATCAATAGCCTGCATGCCGGTGCCAGAGCCGGCAGCCCCCGCGCTGGGCAAGGAGACTGCTGGGTCGTTCATGACAAAGGTGGACTCCGAGTCCGGAGACAACTTGATAAAGGGCTTCTGCAGGCGCTCGAGGGAGACCCCGGATGGGACTGGCTGCCGGGATGAGGCTATCTTGGCCAGCTTGTCGACCGCTGATGACCCACAAGTATAGGGGATCTATCGTAGTCCTTTCGATAAGTAAGAGTGTTGAACCCAACGAGGAGCAGAAGGAAATGACAAGTGGTTTTCAGTAAGGTATTCTCTGCAAGCACTGAAATTGTAGGTAATCGATAGTTTTGTGATAGGATAATTTGTAACGGGTAACAAGCAATGAAAGTAAATAAAGTGCAGCAAGGTGGACCAATCCTTTTTGTAGCAAAGGACAACCCTGGACAAGTTCTTATAATGATGAAAGCGCTCCCAAGGACACATGGGAATTATCGTCAAGCTAGTTTTCATCATGCTCATATGATTCGCGTTCGTTACTTTGATAATTTGATATGTGGGTGGACCGGTGCTTGGGTGCTGTCCTTTCTTGGATAAGCATCCCACTTATGATTAACCCCTATTGCAAGCATCCGCAACTACAAAATAAGTATTAAGGTAAACCTAACCATAGCATGAAACTAGTGGATCCAAATCAGCCCCTTACGAAGCAACGTGTAAACTAGGGTTTAAGCTTCTGTCACTCTAGCAACCCATCATCTACTTATTACTTCCCAATGCCTTCCTCTAGGCCCATTTAATGGTGAAGTGTCATGTAGTCGATGTTCACATAACACCACTAGAGGAGAGACAACATACATCTCATCAAAATATCCAACGAATACCAAATTCACATGACTACTAATAGCAGGACTTCACCCATGTCCTCAGGAACAAACATAACAACTCACAAAGCATATTCATGTTCATAATCAGAGGGGTATTAATATGCATTAAGGATCTAAATATATGATCTTCCACCAAATAAACCAAATAGCATCAACTACAAGGAGTAATCAACACTACTAGCGACCCACATGTACCAATCTGAGGTTTGGATACAAAGATTGGATACAAGAGATAAACTAGGGTTTGAGAGGAGATGGTGCTGGTGAAGATGTTGATGGAGATTGACCCCCTCCCGATGAGAGGATCGTTGGTGATGACGATGGTGATGATTTCCCCCTCCCAGAGGGAAGTTTCCCCGGCAGAACAGCTCCACCGGAGCCCTAGATTGGTTCCGCCAAGGTTCCGCCTCGTGGCGGCAGAGTTTTGTCCCGTAAGCTTGCTTCTGATTTTTTCCAGGGTAAAGGACTTCATATAGCACAAGATGGGCACCGAAGGGCCACCAGGGGGCCCACAAGGCAGGATGGCGCGCCCAGTAGGGGTGGGCACGCCCCCACCCTCGTGGCCAGGGTGTGGTCCCCCTCTGGTACTTCTTTCGCTCAATAATTTTTATTAATTCCAAAAAAGACTTCCGTGGAGTTTCAGGACCTTTGGAGCTGTGCATAATAGGTTTCCAATATTTGCTCCTTTTCCAGCCCAGAATCCCAGCTGCCGGCATTCTCCCTCTTCATGTTAAACCTTGTAAAATAAGAGAGAATAGCCATAAGTATTGTGACATAATGTGTAATAACAACCCATAATGCAATAAATATTGATATAAAAGCATGATGCAAAATGGACGTATCAACTCCCCCAAGCTTAGACCTTGCTTGTCCTCAAGCGGAAGCCGATATCGAAAAATATGTCCACTTGTTTTAGAGATAGAGGTGTCGATAAAAAATAAAATACGGACATGTGGGCATCATGATCATTCTTGTAACAGCAACATATATAGATTTTGTCATATGATTTATTATGCTCAAATAACAATCTATTCACAATGTCAAGTATGCATCATAAACTTCACTGGGAACTAACAAACTATAATCTCAATCACTGAAGCAATTGCAATTTATCATAACATCGGAAAGAGTCAAGAATAGAGCTTTTCAGCAAGTCCAAATACTCAACTATCATTTAGTCTTCCATAATTTCTAACACTCACGCAATACTTATGGTTATGGAGTTTTATTCGGACACAGAGAAAGATAGGGGCTTATAGTGTTGCCTCCCAACGTTTTACCTCAAGGGTAATGTCAACAATAATAGTTCATGCTAAATTACATCCAATTGGATATATATATCACGATCTTTCCAACACGAGGTTCTTGCCAAAGGATAAAATGAAAAAGGGAAAGGTGATGATCACCTTGACTCTTGCATAATGTAAAAGATAGGCCCTTCGCAGAGGGAAGCAGAGGTTGTCATGTGCTTTTAGGGTTGGATGCACAAAATCTTAATGAAAAAGAATGTCACTTTATATTGCCACTTGTGATATGAACCTTTATTATGCAGTCCATCTCTTTTATTACTTCCATATCACACGATCGTATATAGCTTATTTTCTCCACACTAATAAGTCATACATATTTAGAGAGCAATTTTTATTGCTTGCAACATGACACCTTACTTGAAGGATCTTACTCAATCCATAGGTAGGTATGATGGACTCTCATGGCAAAAACTGGGTTTAAGGATATTTGTAAGCACAAGTAGTATCTCTACTTGGTGCAAGGAATTTGGCTAGCATGAGGGGGAAAGGCAAGCTCAACATGTTGGGTGATCCATGACAATATACTTTAATTGAGATGTGAGAAAACATAAATCATTACGTTGTCTTCCTTGTGCAACATCAACTCTTTAGCATGTCATACTTTAATGAGTGGTCACAATCATAAAAGATGTCCAAGATAGTATATTTATATGTGAAAACCTCTCTTTCTTTATTACTTCCTATTAATTGCAACGATGACCAAAACTACGTTTGCCAACTCTCAACAACTTTTAAGCCTCATACTCTTTACGTGTGAAGTCATTACTATCCATAAGATCAATATGAACTCTTTTATTCTTTTTATTCTTTTATGCACTTAAGATCATGGCAAGATAGCAAAGCCCTTGACTCAACACTAATCTTTATTATATATAGCTCACTGACTCGATTACATAGAGGGATCACAAAGCAAAACTCAAAACTAATTCATACCAAAACTTTATTCTACTAGATCAAGATATTACTAAAAGGATCGAACTAAGTAAAACGGTAAAGATAGGAGTGTGATGGTGATACGATACCGGGGCACCTCCTCCAAGCTTGGCAGTTGCCAAGGGGAGTGCCCATACCCATGTGATTATGCCCTCGGAGGTGATGAAGAAAGAGTTGTTGATGATGTAGGCTTATTCCTCAATTTACACTTGAGGATGGAATTTTGCTCCCTTAGATCATCAATCTCCTGCTCAAGGCTTAATATCCTTTTGCATAGTTCCTGTTTGTTTTCCTGCAAGAGACGAAAAGGGATAAACTCGATCTTTGGTTTCTTTGCCCTATTAGGGAGGCTTGACTTTTTAAACTCCACATGCATATCCCCAGGTTGAGGTAACGGGACTTCATCTTCGTCTGAGCTCATCTCCTCCTTTCCCTTAGGCTCGTAGTCTTCTTCTTCCTCAGTGGTCCAGCCACAATGTTCCAAGTCCCTGTAGACCTTAGGGTCTGCAAGGTAATCAGCCACATAGCTTTCTCCCTCCGAATCCTGGGACGACATATTGCTTTATTCTGCGGCAGAAATAGCTTGAAACAAAGACAGAAGATATTTGCGTGATATGGTGGTCAAATCCTTCGGGAGATTATATAATGAATTTTTTTGAAGGGTTGGACAGTAGGAAAGGCTCCTACTGCTTTTAGTATATAATGAATTTTTACCGACCAAAAGAAGTATCGAGCAAGAAAACGGAGTTTGGAGAGCACACGAGGTGGCCACGAGGCAGGGGGGCGCGCCCTCCACCCTCGTGGATGCCTCGTGTCCTTCCCAGACTACTTTTTATTTTCCTATTTTCTTAAATATTCCAAAACGGAGAAAAATTGCCATTAGAACTGTTTTGGAGTTGGTTTACTTACTGTACCACATACCTATTCCTTTTCGGACTCTGAAACATTCTGGAAGGTGTCCCTTATGTATTCCTCCGGGGTTACGGTTTCGATAATATTAGTTTCAACATTTATAGGATTACCTTAGATATAATGTTTGATTCTTTGACCTTTCACCACCCTTGGACTTGTGCCTTCGAAGTTGTTGATTTTTATGGCACCGGAACGATAGACCTCCTCGATAACGTAAGGACCTTCCCATTTAGAGAGAAGTTTTCCTGCAAAAAATCTTAAACGAGAGTTGAATAGCAACACATAATCACCTACGTTAAACTCATGCTTTTGTATCCTTTTGTCATGCCATCTTTTAACTTTTTCTTTAAACCGCTTGGCATTCTCGTAGGCTTGAGTTCTCCATTCATCAAGTGAGATGATGTCAAATAACCTCTTCTCACCGGCAAGTTTGAAGTCATAATTGAGCTCTTTAATAGCCCATTATGCCTTATGTTCAAGTTCGAGAGGTAAGTGACATGCTTTTCCATAAACCATTTTATATGGAGACATACCCATAGGATTTTTATATGCAGTTCTATAGGACCATAATGCATCACCAAGTTTCTTGGACCAATTCTTTCTAGGTCTATTAACAATCTTTTGCACAATTAATTTGAGCTCTCTATTACTCAATTCTACTTGACCACTAGACTGTGGATGATAAGGGGATGCAATTCTATGATTAACATCATACTTAGCAAGCATTTTACGGAAAGCACCATGAATAAAATGTGAACCACCATTAGTCATGAGATATCTAGGGACTCCAAACCTCGGAAAATAACTTCTTTAAGCATCTTAATAGAGGTGTTATGATCATCACTACTAGTTAGAATAGCTTCTACCCACTTAGTAATGTAATCAACAGGAACTAAAATATGTGTATATCCATTAGAGGCAAGAAACGGTCCCATATAATCAAAGCCCCAAACATCAAATGGTTCAATAACAAGAGAATAATTCATAGGCATTTCTTGACATCTACTAATATTACCGATTCTCTGACATTCATCGCAAGACAAGACAAACTTACGGGCATCTTTGAAGAGAGTAGGCCAATAAAAACCGGATTGCAATACCTTATGTGCAGTTCTATCTCCAGCGTGGTGTCCTCCATATGGTTCGGAGTGACACTTGCATAGGTTCTGTTCCTGTTCATGCTCAGGTACACAACATCTAATAACACCAGCTACTCCTTCTTTATAAAGGTGTGGGTCATCCCAGAAGTAATGTCTTAAATCATAATTTTTTTTCTTTTGCTGGTATGTGAAACTAGGTGGTATAAATTTAGCAACAATGTAATTAGCATAATCAGCATACCATGGAGCAGTACGAGAAGCATTAATGACCGCTAATTGTTCATCAGGAAAGCTATCATCAATAGGTAGTGGGTCATCAAGAACATTCTCTAACCTAGACAAGTCACTACAAAAAAAAAACACTTCCGTGATGATACGTGTTTGTCATAGCAGGTCACGTTTTTTGTCATGCATGTACATCCATGACAAATTTATGACAGAATCAAGATAGTCATACCTATGCTGTCGTAGAAGTGTTCGATGACATTACCAAAATTATCATCACGGAAGTGTCCACTTCCATGACGATAAATCGCGCATCACAAAAGTGCTTTCATCAAGGGTGACCGACACGTGGCATCCATCGTAATGGAATGCCGTTAAGCTATCGGGTCGGGTTTTGGATCCGATAACCCGTTAACAGCCCCGACCAATGGGAATTTTCCACGTGTAAAATCATCTTTGGCTGGAGGAAACACGTGTCGGCTCATCGTTTGGACAGATGTCATCCACTCATTGGACAGAAGGCGCCTATGATACGTTGACACGTGGCAGGGCCAATCAAGTTTAAATGGGCCGGCCCAACTAAAGGCCCACAAGAGTTTGCGGCCCATAATGGGCCGGCCCAGTTAAAGGCCCATGAGATTTTGCGGACTATAATGAGCTGGCCCAGCTAAAGGCCCACAAGATTTCGCGGGCCATAATAGGCCGACCCAGGTAAAGGCCCACAAGATTTTTGTGTGCCATAATGGGCCGGCCCAGGTAAAGGCCCACAAAATTCTTGCGGATCATAATGTGCCGGCCCAGCTAAAGTCCCACGAGATTTCGCCGACATTAATGGGCCGGCCCAGCTGTAGGCCCACAAGATTTTGAGGACCCTAGTAGGCCGTCCCATTAACTGGCTGCCATGTTTTGGCCCAAATGCCGGCCCATAATTGATCCGGTCCATTAATGGCCTGCCACATTCCAGGCCTAGTAATGGCCCATATAAGATCCGGCCCGTTAAAAGCCTCCCACTTTCTAGGCCAAATCATGGCCCAGATCAGGTGTGGCCCTTTAAGAGGCTTTGGGCTCAATTATGGCCCATATCAGATTCGGGCCATTGACTGGACGCTATGCTTTTGGGCCCACTTGCTAAAGGCCCATTTAGTAATTCGGCCTGATATTAGTTTCGTCCTGTTAAGGGCCCATTTAACATTTCGGCCCTATATTAATTTCGGCCTGTTAAAAGCCCGTCATATAGTTGGGCCTAACTACGGCCTGGTTTGCATCCGGCCTGGTCGCAGCCGATATCTAATTGGGCCAAATAAGGACCGAGACAACTTTGCCTGTTAAAAGCCCGTGAATTGATTCGCACAATCATGGGCCGGGGTCCATTTCGGGCTGCCGCCGGCCCGTGAGCTATTCGACATGTTTCAGGCCCAGCCTACTTCTCGGCCTCCTACAAGCCCATTGAGTTTTCTTGCAAAAAGAGAGCCGGGGGTTACTCGGCCTATTAAAGGCCCGAATCTACTAGTGGGCCAGCTTGACGGGGCCCATGATGCGGATCATACATCGTGATTGCATGATGGCCGATTATGTACCGTAATTTTACGGTTTGGCCGGTTTACTGCGAAGACAGGATATATATACAGTAAAATAACTGCAGCATCGTGAATAAGAAAAAACCTAGACTATACAATAAAGAAATTACGGCATATTACATCCACTGGGCATCAAAGTTCGCCACTATGATAATAAAGCACAAGCAGACAGCAGATTACATACACTGGGCATCAAAGATCGCCACCAGTGCAAATAAACACGCCGACAAAATAATATACAAAACCGACAACACTTCAATAGAGTTCAAGAAAGGTTAGCCCTGCTGGGGAGCTGTAGCGCAAGCAGCTGAGCAAGATGATGAGACTGCGCTTGTTCAACACTTATATCTTCCTCACTCTGAAAGATAAAGAAGCAGACAGATGACAGGTTTTGCACATAAAAGTATCAGTGCTGACAATTCATCACATTTCTTACTGACGAATAACGTGACACAGTTTAAAATTGCATTAACACAATATGGTATTGTTCAGGTCAAGACATGGCAGGAATTGACATTGTGAAGGAGTTGGCAGCTTCACGACACCACTGGATTACAGATCAAGAACTCATAAGTATCAATGGTTAGTGTGCTGTCAATTTATCCCATTTCAGATTGGCAAATAAAGAGGCGGTTTAAATAATAGTAGAATGATATGACATTGTTCATAGTTAAGACATTGCAGAATATGACATTGTGCTGTAGTGGGTAGGTTCACCACACCACTGGATTACGGATGAAGAACAGAAGCATACATGCAGTGCAAAAGAAGATCACTTGCTTTGTATAGTTTAATTTACATGGTATGAAGAAGGAACTTGGTTGTACAACTGAAAACTTAAATTGAGAAGGACACACTTTTGTTTATGAACTACATAATAAACTTTAAACATGCAATTTGATGCAAACACCAAAAAAAAGCTATTGCAGTCATGCCTAACCAAATATACACAACAAAGTTTGAAGGCTTGAGAAGGACAAACTTACATTACTGGTGAAGACAGGCTCTATAAAGCCCTTGTCTATGCTGATGGGGGGGGGGCAATTCAAGAAGTTAAGCACAGAATGTTCTTCATAAGCATTGCCTTTATTCTACATTTTGTTAAGAGTAAATATAGATGTGATAATATACGAAAAAATGGAGAATATTTAAGATAAGATGAAGAGTGATGCTACATAACCAAGTAGCTATAAATGTATGTGCAGCGATACAGGCAAAAGGCACAGCCAAGAGCAATGCACAACTAAACTTCTTCAGTACCAACCTTATGGTAAGAGTAAATATAGATCTGATGTGTAGAAAATGGAGGGCAAAGGAAAATAAGCTGCAGAGTGATGGTACATGAACAACTACCTGTCAATATAAGTAAACTGATAAAGGACATCATGTACTTACAAGAACAATGCAGAGCTAAAAAAATTCATTGGCATTGGGTATATTCTACACTAATGTAACCATTCATACAGATCAGATAATTTGGAGCGAACAATTGATAAGCAAGCTATCATGCATACTGCTGTCACATAATGAACCAGGTATGTATGCAAGTACAGTGATACAGGACAACAGGTACTAACAAGAGCAAAGCAGCGGGCAGCATATTTGTGATATCCTGTCGTTCTTTTCAAACCGGAATTCTTCTTCGAGCTGATTTCCTGCAAAAAAGATCCGTAAGGCACATGCGGAAAAGTAGAAGTGCAAATTGTCATGTGATTTCATAGATAGTACCTCATCCTGGGAACGAGACCAATGCATAACAAGGTTTTTCCATTCAATGTCTTCCAAATTTAGCATAGGAGACTTCACCGAAAATTCGTTTATAGACTTGCCATCAAAGTGTGATTTCCTCAGGTAACACCGATACTGCTGCAATGCTTCCTTGAAAAGCACAAGCAAGCTTTGCTTGTCATGACTATCCAGATTGACCCTCACCTAGTCAACAATGTAATGTAAATCATTGATGTGTTCGATCAGCAGAAAACAGGAAAGTAATAACCATGAATAATAGCACTTACACGTAAGTTGGACAAGAAGATGTGAAAAGGGTGTTTGTCTTCACTATAATCTTCCCATGATGGGAATATATGCACGTAGTCCCTAACAACATTGAAATCATTGTCTTTCAAACTAGGAATAAATGGAATGGGGTTCCAATCTGCAGGAATTGGCCGTCTCTGCAGTTGGGATAGGTCTTCGGCCGATGGACTTGTTGTACTTTTTGCTGGAGTGGGATTTTTCTGTGCTACGACTGGTGTTATGGCAAATGAAATCGGTATACCTTTTGCTGGAGTGCAGGTCCTGTGTGGTGGGGCTAGTGGTGTGGCCAGTGAAGTATGGGTACAGTCTGCTGGAGTCGGTCCTATGTTTTGTGTCACTGGTTGTATAACCAATATAAGTGGGGCGCTGTCTGATTTCTCCGGCACCACCATGTTTTTCAAGGACTTTGCTAGTGCTCCTTCAGGTTCGGCAATCACCCTCTTCCTTTTTGATGTCTGATGCACAAGAACAACATTTGAGTGGAAAAACATGGTATGACGACAGATGGAATATGTATTGATAATGGATGGGCATAGCATCTCGAGTTATATGATGAGTAAACTAAGCAGATGGTGGTGCAAAAAAGTAGAAGAAATGCAAGACACCATATGCAAGATAGACGCAATCAATAAAACCTTGCCAAATTAGAACAAGCACCTTGATGGGTGAACAGGACAGGCCATCTGCCTTTAACTCCTCGAGGTTAGAATAGTCATTAGAATGATATTCTGAACAAGAATCAATAGGTGGGGAGCGTACGAGTTTCATTGCTTCCAAAATGGCACTCAATGCCTTGGTGCCAATTTTGTAAGTCATTGCAGTGTTCCACAATATTCTTCTGATGCGCGGATTCTGATATTCACTGTAATTGCGTATAATATCTGAGAACCATGAAAACATAAATAGTTGTGAGATTATCTTTGTAATGCAGATGATATTCTAATATAGGGGCGCCCCTGTAAACACTTATGTGCTATCACTGGATTTTGATGAGAGAGCTCATGTGTGCTATAATATCGTGCGTGCATTTATATAATCTGGCACAAGTACACAAAAAATAGGCTCTAGAAGTAAGGATAGCTGGCAGATGATAGGTTCATAATATACTGTATAGATAGTTTATTGCCAAACCATGATAACAAGAGCACACAGCAACTAGGCAGATCATAGTGTACATAATAGGGGTACACCATAACCACGATATATAAATCAGGAAAGTGGAATTGGCTTGAAAATACGGTGTTGTATTGCCACTAGTAATTGAAAGCCTATCGATCACGTACAAGCCAGCTCTATCGAACATGGTAAAGAAGAGCAAGCAGATTTTGGATAATAAAATGTTGGTTGCACAATGCCCACACATGATGAACCAGAGCGCACTAAGAATGCAACTCCCAGCTGTCTCTCGACCATTTCAGGCGGTTGGATGAAGATCCTATGTCTCCTAACCCTTCTTCTTCCTCGTCTCTGATTCTTCCCATACAGAACACCGCACGGGCCGCCGGCCGGACCACCGGCCCCCACCGCCTGTGTTCCTCCGCCACCCCAGCCCCACCCGCGTCGAATTTTCTTTGTTTGGCGAGGCCCCACAACCACCCGAGCCCCTTGGATCGCACCGGAGAACTCCGGCGAGCTCTGAAAAATCGACTGACCCAATTTTGAAATTTAGTCTACTGTGATTTAACTAGTGTGGAATATAAAAGGGGAAAACCATAAGCATTGGGAGTATAGTGTTGAGCGTGCCATGGCGGATCTGAAGGTGCAAACCGGACAAAGGCAACTTCGCAACCAAGACAAGAAATCAGAGTAAAGCAGTGGTGATCTATTTTCTTGCCGCGATAAATAAGTTGAGCAGATACGAAAGAGTACCGCCTCTGGTGCGACGCCGTGTACACATCTGGTGAGAATTTGACGGTGCTGCGGTAGCAATGGCTGTCGGTGGCGTAGAAGCAGATCTAGGAGGGTAGACAGTGGCGGCGGGGCGCGGTGGACGAGACAGTCGTAGGAGCGGCACCGGCAAGGTGGACGACGGCGGGGATGAAGCGAGAGGACGGGATGCAAGGGTCCCGGTCCAAAGGCGTGGATGAGAGAGGTCGATCTCTTGTAATGGACGGCGGCGTCGGGGTATCAGCTCCGGCATGGTGGAGGAGGACGGCGGTGGATGGGGTGGCGGACGGCGGTGGACGGAGGAGGGTGGAGTGGAGAGGGTGTTTTGGCGCCCACGGAGTAGGAATGGGGAAAAGGGAGGTAGAGAGGAAGGGGGGAACCATGTATTCAGGGCGCGCTTGTCTCAAATGCGAGGAAATTTACAAACTTAGCCCCCGTTTCAAATTTCTACTACATCACAACAACATTAGTCGGTTGGGGATAGGACGGTAATCTCGCATACATCGAATATTTGCCGACAAGAGTTGTTTTTGGCGCCCATCGTGTATGAATATGAATCGGGGAGGGAGTCGATTTCGGCCGAGGGCACACTGTGTTTTGGCGCCCACCGTGTATGAATCTGGGTGAGAGGCGGTTACATCACGTTTGGGTGAAATTACAAACCTACCCCTATTGAAACCTATAGAAATCCAGCAGATAGGCTTTGCGCGACAGGGATAGGCAGTAGTGATTTCCATCTCGCAGATTTTGGTTTCGGGCGGTTACTGCGACTTTCCCCACTTCGTTCAAATTTTGCACAATGCACGTTTACCGTGCCAACTCAATTCAAATCCCGTTTGTATTCTACTATTTTTTTCGGGCGGGATCCATTTTCAATTGGAATTACATTCTATATACATCATTTTTTTACATATATACTTTCAAAAGCACAACACCATTTATACATAAATATGGTTTACAAATGGCATGATCTCAGATTCATAAGGTTGTATCCATCAATTTGGATTTTCAAATATTTGAAACCACTTTATGTTGAAATCCAATGTATGCATTCCTCGCTAATTGTCTCCAATTAATGTGTGTTTCATACGTTTTTTTTAACTTCTCAAACATGTATAATGTGTTACACACACGCAACATATAGTGTAATCCCATTTAGACATTAATTGCATATAAACCATGCATTTTTTGTAATTGAAGAATCTATGGATCACCAATATTGATAAACTATATAACATTACACATGTGCCCAAATTCAAATGAATATGCCTGTTTGATACACCAATTTGCGTTATGATATTATCGATGTCGTGATCTCCAGTTTAAATATTTGAATCCCCTTTAATCTAGATATTCGTCTCATATAGCTATCACTCATGCTTATATAGGACTATCTCTCTGGACCTATACGCGTTCATCGTCTCTCAGGCATCTCTCGTGCTACCTGTATGTCGACAATGATCTTTTATCTTCGTAACACACTGACGGTACTCTCTCCATCGGCCTTCATCACTCCATCTCTCTCTAAGTATATCTCGCTCCCTGCTATGTGTCTCTAGCTATGATTCTCCATGTGGAATCTCTTTCTCTCACACAAACACAAAACTTTGTCTCCCGGGGTCTCATTTCTCTCAACTATTCCCATGTGTGCCACTCGCACACCCCTCATACAGAGATGTCTTTCGCTCCTTAGATATGAGAACCTACGACTCTTCCTCTTCAATATCTCTTTCTCACACAAAAACACAAACTTTGTCTCCCAGGGTCTCATATTTCTCCATTGTTCTCTTGTATGCCACTCAAACACACCCTCTCTCCCTAGAGATATCTTGCGTTCCCTCATATGTCTCTCTAGCTATCACTCTCGTTGTGAAATATCTTTCTCTCTCGCAGACACAAAACTCCGTCTCTCTGGATCTCATTTCTCTCTGATATTTGTTTGTATGTGACTCACATGCACCCTCTCTCTATCTCTCTCACACCCAGACACATAACCCAGCCTTCTGATCCACTCGACTCCTATCTCTAGCGCACACTAGCTAGCATCTTTATCTTTCTATTTATCTGTTTCTCCATCAACCTTCTTTCTCGCCCTCACTCTTGATTCCTATCACGCACACTACATATGTTTCTCTCTACATGCATGCAGTCAAGTGCTCTCTCACACACATATATAACTTCACCCTTTGAACCACCCGATAGTCATCTCCGACACCCAAACTAACAGATGTCTCTCTAGCTAGCATCTCCATCTATGTATCTATATGTAGTTTCTCCGTCAACATTTCTTTCTCGCAGGGAGTCTTGCTTCCTGTCACCCACACTATATATGTCTATCCATACATATGCATTTATAGGTTGATCTCTTTTGCACAATCGTTGCGCCTCACCCCCTCTGCTCGCCATAGATGCATGCTCCAGCCCACGCCACTATCTCTTAAAGACAAAAACACATGCTCAATTGTCGGGCCTTCTTCCCTGCATTCTCACATGCATGCATATTTTCATACCGATCTGTCTCTCCCATGTCATTGATCTTAGGACTCATGTCTTCTTTCTTTTATCTCGATCATGCGCACACACACATCACACGTATACATGTATACCTCTCACACATGCACGTTCAAGGTCTCTATGTCTCCATACGTAGTTAATTACCCTCAATCCTAACACCACATCAAATCGTTCTCCTCTTTTGTGCACATAACTTCCGCCTGGATGGGCAAAACACACACTCACACTTAACAATCTCCTTCTAGCTACCCCCCGCCCCGCGCTCCTCTCACTCTTCCCCTATATCCCCGAAACCAATAAGACCATCCCTTTGTTTAATTCCTGCCTACATTCACCATCGATATATAGTAGTCTTCCGTGGTATCTCTCGAACAAACACGTTCTCTCGATGTCGACTCCTCTCACGCGCACACACCTTCTTTTCCCTCCTACGGGCATTTTCTCTCTCGCACCCCATCGTTGGTTGCCTCTGCCATACACATCACCTCTCTATGATGAAGCCATGTACACTTAAATTACATCCGCCATAGAGGACCCCGGGACACACACACACACGCGCGCGCGCGTGCGCGCGCACACACACAAACACACACACACACGCACGCACGCACCCCCCACACACTAAGACTCCATCTCTCTCTCTCTCTCTCACATACACATGCACGCACCCCCCCACACACTTAGACTCCATCTCTCTCTCTCTCACACTCACACACACAAACTAAGACTCCATCTCTCTCTCCTCTCTCTCTCTCACACACACACACACACACACCACACACACTAAGACTCCATCGCACACACACATGCTCTAGGCGGAGCATTTGTTCCTACCACCCTTCATCCAACCTTACCCGTATGATAAACAACCACCTTTATTTACTTGCATAACATGGACAAATTCCACTTTACTTTAGTAGTCAGCAAACTTATCATCTGTATACCCTTATAAAAAAACGAGTTGGCGATGATGGTGTGCCTGCCATCTTGTAATACAGACCGTATGATCTATATCTGACGGATAGGAAGCAAACTATGATAATTTTGCAAAAGATACCCGCACCTCTCTCCACATCATTATCTCCCGCAACCTCATTGCTCAGCAATTAAAAAAGGAATAAGTCTCTGGAACAATCTAGCATGCATGGTGGTCGCTGCCGCCTGCCGGCACCGTCCATCCCCATGCCTCCGCCCATTCCGACCACCAGTCACCAGCATGCTCCACTCCTCCTCGCCTTATCTCTCATCTTTCATTTTTTCGATGACATTCTCGAGATACCAGTTTTCCGATAAAATTCTCGAGATATCATTAGTTTTTACACATGGGATTACTCCTGCATGGGTCAATCACAACAGGTGTTTTGTAAAAAAATGCATATTGATGTTCCGTGCAATGCACGAGAATCTTGCTTGTAATTATATAACGCAAATCACGAGCAGGAAGTGACATTTTTTTGACACAACCACGTTAACATGGCCACGTAAATCACGAGCAGGAAGGAGAAGGGAAGCGGGCTGTGGAGTAACGTTTTTTACCACAATTTCTTAGGAAACTGAGTGCAATAATTGAGTAGTTTTGCAAACTACCATTACTACTACACTTGAAATGGTTCAAAACCTATACTCCCTTGCCAGCGCGCGCTTCCCGCGTGAAACGGTCAGCGTCGCCTGGAGCGTTAGTGCCGCATTAATGCCCGGCCAGAGCGGAGGCGACCTCTCACTAGTGCCGACTTTGAAGTGGCGCGATGGCCGAGAGAGGGCCGCTTCCCGGTGCACGCGACTGCTCCGCGTCGAGACTGGCCATAGGCCCTATTTGGATCCATGGGTTAGAGTTAGTTTGAGCTAGTTGGGGCTCAAATAGCCCTAAAGTATCCAAGCATGAGGGTTTAAATTGGAGCAAGTTTCACCGAACCCACCAAAAAAAACTATCCCACCCAAGAGGTGCTAACTGGAGATAGTTCTCATTGGGACCACTAAAAAATCACTTTTCTCTCTCCATGAAGTGCATTTATTGTCAATCTAACCCTGTCACCCAAACACCTCTTTGGCTACAGTTAGTTCAGGGTTAGTCATGAGTTAGTCTAACCTCTAGCTAAGTTAGAGTATCAAACAGGAGCAGTATAGGACATGCAAGTTGCTCAAAGCATACAGGCAAATTCGTACGTGAAAGGATTTTTTTCTTTTTGAAAACGGAACGTGAAAGGAATTTTTTTTAGAATGCTCTTGGCATGTCGCTAACATGTGATAGTTAACCGACCTCAATAGACGACAGAAACGCCAGCCCACCGCACTTTGATAGAGATGAGGAGGGAGAATCGATACAGGCTGCTGGATTACTAGAGATAGGTGTCGCACGGAAGCCAAGAAATATGGTGATAGCGTGGGTTAGCCATGTACTAGTATGATGTAACTACACTGGGCTGCCGTGTTTCATACTCTTCCAGTCCACTATGGAGACGATTGGTTAATTTTATATCGCTGAATAATATTAAATATTATGAGTGCAGACGCTCCACCACGAGGTTCCTTGCTCCTTCTCGGCCGTCCAGAATCTATGTTCTTCCACTCTATTTTTTTATGTGAGCTTTGTTCATCCTTTTGCCAACACGCGAGACATCTAGCATCAAGGCGCACATGTTATGCAATGATCGTTCCATCTATATGAAGAACACGTGGCACTGGAACTACGAGACGGACATGTACCCAGGAGTGGACGTACGAACCTGAGTAATGTAGCACAGTAAGTGAAGTAGAAACGCACAAATGGTATGAACATGCGTGGCATACAAGGTGTGTTTGGTTGCATTCTCGTCTCAGCATAGTTGTTCCCTCTTCATGCATGCTCAACTCAACACCCCTCTTCATGCATGCTCAACTCAACACCCCTCTTCATGCATGCTCTCTTCATGCATGCTTCTAGTGTATTTGTGCTAAACTAGTGTGGACTCATGCACCCTCCATACTCTTTACCAAACACCCAAAAGTAGGTCAAGAAGGGAACTCTTGGACGACAATTGTCTCTTACTACGTACTACCACTAAATGTTGTACGTGCAATGCACGGTGATGTTATGGAGTACATGTCTAAGTACTCTACTACTACTATATTAGTTGGAGGCACATATTAACTTTTATATTTGTTTACGTGTATGCCCCGAGACCTTCCAACTAGATGTGTCTTTCTCTCAAGGTCGCACTTTGTATCGTCCATACAGCTAAGTACTACTACATGTGGTCTCCGACCCAGATGTGGAAGAAGTGGAGACGCTCTACCACGTTGCTTTTTTTACGCTGGGCTCTACCACGCTATTCATGTCCCACTCCTTTTGCTGACGTGTGGGACATCCAGCACGTGCTGTGTTTGGCACCCTTCATCGTAAGAGTTGAAACGCTAGCATTCATCAGAAATAAAAAATAATTATAAATCGGCAGTGATACTATTTTTTTGCGAACCAATCAGTAGTGATACTATACCACACGGTTTCCTTGCTCCTCGATATCGGAAAGAATACTTCCGTTCGCCAACATGTGGGACGTCGACCATCCTGGTCCACTTGCCATGCACGCAGAACTCTAAGGGAGAGTCACCCAAGTCGTCACGCCGCAGTAACAATGACTAATGAGCCATCAAATCACAGGCCCACTTCCCACTTTGAAGTTGCTCAGACGAAGGAACCATCATGACTTCATTGAATTCCGCTTCTTGAAGAAAACTATTGTACCAGCAGTACTACTAGCTACAGTATTTACTGCAACAGAGGCCTCCTTTCATTCATAGGATAGGAATATGAAAAATCATAGGAAGTGAGATGACATTCATCTCAATTCCTATAGAGAAAGGCCCTGTTTGGATACTCTAACTGAGTTAGAGGTTAGAGTTAGATTCTTACCCTGGACCAACCTTAAACTAACTCTAACCAAAGAGCTGTTTGGATGGTAGGGTTAGATTGACAATAAATATTCTTTCTCAACCATTTGACTACTTTAGACCATGTTTGGATGGGAGGGTAACTTCTTTTTACTAATTTTTTAGTGGGCCCAAAAGAACTAACCCAAATAAGCTCCTCTAGTGTGGGCTAGTTTTTTGGGGTGGGTTAGATCCAACTAACCCATCATGTTTGGATACTTTTGGGTTATTTGAGCCCCAACTAACCAAACTAACTCTAGCTTAGGGATCCAAACAGGGCCAAAGAGATGCCATTTGATGCATAGGATAGGAATTTTTCCACTTAGTCTAGGCTAATGTACTGGTATATTACTCTAAAAACTACAGTAGTAACTAGTAGTACTGGTACATGCTCGTACTCAGACACAGACACACACACTAACTACTAGTACTACTACTTCTCATATGCTGGCCAGACGCTATCGTTCTCCTTCCCGGCTTTGTCGACGACACCCCACCGTGCTTGGATCTCTGCCGACCTCTCCGCAGCAGCGCGTGCGTCCTTTTCTTTCTTGCAGCGGTGGACCTCTCTTTTCTTGAGTGCTTTCTGACTTTTCCGCTCCCTCTGTGCAGCTTTGGCCGCCTCTTGCTCTACCGCCCATTCGTCCTTGGCATCTTCAAATTCCTCCCACATAGTTGTGAGGTCGCGAGCAGCAATGAACTCGGCACGGCGGGATGCCATCGCTTCCCTACCATTTTGTGTGTGTTCGTGGGTGGCGAGGAACTCGGCGCGGCGGGATGCCATCGCTGCCTTACCGGTTAGTGTGCGGCGCGGTGGCATGAATGACGCTTGGTGAGAGCTCTGGGGTGGAGTGGCCGGACAACCGTATAGTGCATTGGTTTGTCAAGAGCTCAAGGACAGAAGACGAAGCAAATTAGGATTCCCCTTCAATCCTGGTCATTTATTACCGAGTAAAATGCATTGGCGGTCATCGAACTTGTCTTGATAGCTCACTTTGATCATTGTATATGAGATATGGTGATTATACGGTCGCTGGCTCAGCGTATAGCTCCGTATTTGTATGGTTGACCAGTCAAACAGTCCGCATGCGCCTGAAATGGTCACCGTCTCTCCAGAATGTCAATGCCGCATTCACTGGACTTAACTGCAGGTGCAATTGGTGTCTCACCGACATGCGGGCCAGACGCCCGTTGGGCCCACATGTCAGACACCCAAACGCATCTGTAGTTAAGTCACTGAAGCAACGTCTGCATTCATGCCCGATGAACCTACTCCGGCGCCAGTTGTCCATCCGTCTGCCGCGGCTCATTGCCATTCGCCACTATATTAACTTGAGCCCTAGCTCCCAGCCATAGCCAAAGACCCACACTTATTCTCCTCCGATCCCTTCCTTCTGTTGGCACCACTTCAACCATGGCCTCGTGGCGCTCTGAAGCACTCTTGGATGTACTTTCGCAGGAGCAGACAAGGGACATCGGCAGCTCCACTCTGGGCGCGCTCCAAAGCTCTCTTCGACGTACTGTCGCAGGAGCAAATGAAGGAGATCGCCGGCACCCCCCGGGCCGCCCTCCGCCGCCACGACCACGAAGCCGGCGCGTGCGCGGGCGCAGCCGGCAGCGAGGAAGAGTAGTACACGGTAGGTCGCCGCCGTTCTGGTCCCAGGAAGGCCACTGCTACTCCACTCAGTCGACGCCAAGCTTGGTGGGGTAAACATCGGCGGCCGATTAGCCGCTTGACGGTGACGTGGAGGCTGAAATCTTCATAACCTTGTGCTCCGGCCAGAGGAGGAGGTTATCGAGGCGGATGAGGAGGAGGCAAAGGCAATGGCCAGCTTTCTCGGGTTCATGGTCGGACTTGGTGGTTGGGCGCTGGCGATCGTTTAGATTAGGTTTATAGTAGGTTTAGTACGGTTTGTGCAAAATATGTAATGAATTTTATCCAGTTTGTAGGAAAAGTTTTCGAAATGTAATGAATTTCATCCGGTTAATTTGAAATTTGCTTTGTTTGCATGAATTTCGTCCAGTTAGTTCAGATATTTGTCAAAAGGTATGCGGGCAGCATCAGATGGCATCCATCAGTGTCCTCGGACAGATGCCGGTGTAAATTTGTGGGCCAGCGCTGGAGATGCCCTAACTATCATGCTATAATCGCTAACAATCCTCCATCATTTGGCAGGGAACAGTTATCCCTCGATCAAAATCAGATCCGCGGTGTTTCGCACTCCTCCCGCGTACGAGTTTAAACTCTTGCTTACATAAAAATGGAGCAAGTGGACGGCACTGTATCACTCGAACTAGCCCGCCTAACGAGCGGGAAAGCACCGCCCTCATCATTTTGTTCTGGATTTCTATTGATCGATCGCGCGAAAATGTTACGCTTCGCAAGTTCTAAAGGAAAAGGCGGCACACTTATGACTCGTACATGTCGCAACCCCAATAGTCCGGCTCGCACGCCGCTCACCAAAGGGGACACACATTGTCTTGCAGTTTCACTGACATGTGGGACTGTAATTGAAGAAACGTGGGAGGGAGAAGAGATCGCCCGCCCACCGCGCACGGACTCCAAGAAATATATGGTGATAATGTGAGGTGGGCCATGCTGGAGTCCAGACCGCTTTCGGAGCCCGCTCTCACCGCCCTGGCCCCTCGAGACGCCAGCTGCCTGCTGCATGCATAGCAAGTAGTCCCCGCTTATGTGGAGGAGAGAGATGCATTGACAAAGTCAAGGAGTAACAGTAGAGACAATAGCTTTCATCAAAAATAAACAATGAATACTCGTTGCTTGTCCTCTATATCGGAAAGAATACTTTCATTCGCCGACATGTGGGACATCGACCATCTTGGTCCACCTGCCACGCACAAAATTATCCTGGTCTACCCCGGTCGTATCGCAGGCCCAACCTTTCCCACCGTAAGTTGTTCGGACGAAGGAACCATCATGACTTCATTGAATTCTGCTTCTTCAAGAAAACTTACTGTACCCGCAATACTGCTACCACACGCGAAGACTGGAGGACATTGTACCACGTCATATCACTGAAACCCACTAGGCCAAACTAGCCCGCCTAGGTCATCTATTTTGGAATGGAGGGAGTACGTCTCTGCACTGCTATGATTTTGTGTTGCACGTTCTCTGTACTTTTGCTACGATTTTCCTACCCTATGAACCAAATGAGGCCTGAATGTATGTCTACTATTGTCTGATCGATCGCTAAGCTTACAATTTTAGGAGCTAGGGCTATTGGTCGATCAACGAGGGATAAGTATAAGCATACCACAAGCTCATCAGCCCCAACGTTTCTCTTTGGTGAGTGTTTTGCAAGTACTATAGCTCGCACAGTAGCTAGCCTACTAACACCAAGAATCATCAAACAAGCCCTGCTGATATGATAAACAGTTCAAACTTACGTCTAAGCATGCCATATATTACATCAAAAGCTGGTGAGGATACATCTGTTTCCATAACTCGGAGAGGGTTCGCATGATTCATCGCATGATTCACTATCAAACAAAAGTAGCAAGATCCGCCCACACAAGACAGTGCACTATCCCTAAGATGGTTTGATAACATGCATTGTTCTGGTAATTAAACACTACCCTGAAGGATTAGCGCGACCAACTATTTCTTGTCATCGATCTCTCGGGCAATGACCCCAGCACGGACAGCGGCATGGGAATCGATTTCTGGGGCGATGTCCAGAGGACTGACCGCGACATCGGAATCGATCTCTGGGGTGATGTCCATAGGATGGACAACGGCATCGTAATCGATCTCCGGGGTGATGCCAACAGGACGGGCCACGACATCGGAATCATCAAGGACAACCACCGGCACCTGCACAACACTAACATATTAGCAAGCACATTGCAAATAATCAAAAAGCAAGCACATTGCAAATAATCAAAAACCACAACTATGGTAATAAGCCATTATTTTTTACCTTGTGCAGCTCACCGGGGGATCTCATCCCTCCGCGGGCCATCTCCTCGTCCTTGATGGGGGCCATCACCTTGCCAGGGGAATACTGCTTCTCAACGGCGACTATCTCCTCAAACTCGGTCTTGAGCCTCACATAGGTGGCAATCAGAGCTCCTGGGGTAGGCGCGGTGGGGCCCTTGCTGTTCTTCCAACTTTCTTTGAGGAGTTCGTCCGCCAACGTCCTCAACTCTTTGGCCAGTGCTTGTTTCTTGGAGTTCTTCGTCTCTATGGGTTGGCCCACCAACATGATCAACTTGTTGGTCGGTGCTCGCTTCCTGGAGATCGCTGTCTCCAGTGGGTTGTCCGCCAGCAACTCTTTGCCTAGTGCTCCAGGATCCATCAATGAACTGACAAACAAAAAGCAATCGAAAGGAAACCACAATCGCAATGAAAACGGGAAAAGAATAGGATGTGAGAATCAGTCGGTGCTTCGCAAAAAGAAGATTACTGGAATGAAAATATAGCAGCATAACTGATTTGCCCACCTTTCCTTCATCGCTAGAGAAGAAAAATGGCAGAAGTGAGTAGCCTGGAGTGAGGTTTTCTTCAAGAAAGGGAAGAAAGGGCCTGAACGAGCATTCCAATGAAATGATGGTTGCTTCATCCAGTCCAACTTGGAGGCCACCTTACCACTGCTGGTAAAGGTGTGGGTTTTGTGATATGACGGGTCATGACGGCCACACCGGGGTGGCATGCGAGTCTCGACTGTAGCACCTCACTGTCATTTGGTGGATGGCAGGCGGGCCCGGATGCTTTGAAATGTCATTAACTTGATTTTAGTCTCTTTAGTATTTGGATCCAACCATGGATGAGGCTAACAAGTTTTAGTCCCACTACTTTTAGTCATGAGACTAAAACGTATCAAAGCACTCTCTCAATATTGTGCACCGCGACCAAGGCGGAGAGGAAAACGAGAGAACTACGTAATTAATGCATGAGTTTAATTAGGGTAGTTTTGTAAAGTACGAGATACATTCCTCCAATCGCAAAATGCCTTGGTTCATGAGATTTGAGATTTGAGCCCTATAAACCGGAAGGGAGGGGGTACTGCACACGGTGTAGTCTAGTCACTTGTTTTTTTGAGCCGAAGTCTAGTCACTTGTTGAAATATCTAGAAAGGCAAATACTCCTTTCCGGTTTACAGGTCTATACTACTCCCTCTGTCTAGGTGTGTAAGTCATCTTACGAAAACCAAATAGTCCCAAAACACTTAGGCGCAGTGCATTAACTTCTACCTTGTTTCTTGTTTCTTGACATACGTATCAACCAATAAGAGATGAGAGGTGTGCATGCTTTTAATGACTTGCAATGGCTAGTTCATTGCATGGAATGCTATTAATTAGCAAATAAACATTGGTGACCCCAGGAGGAAACGGTTCTAAGTGCGTGGACCTATGCAGAATGAGAATCAACCAATGGATAATGGAGTTTAATTGTTAAACAATAGCAATTTTGTCTCATGCAAGAGCCTGGCTAGTACTCTAAGGAACCGCACCACGCGAGCGTTCGCAACTGCCACGTTCGATTTGCACTTGGCTCTTCGCCTCTTCGAGAAGACGAACAATGATGTTACTCCTACTTCTACAGTATCGAATCCACTACTGCATATGTCCGTCCACCTCATGCGGGAGGGATAGCGTGTAGCGAAAGCTTCTACTTACTGCTCCTGCCTTTGCGTCCATGACAGGTGGGCCCAACAGGTGGTTGGCCCACCTGTCATGCAGCCAAAGGCAGGTGCAGTTAAGGCACCGGAGCTCAGTCCGCGAGGAAGAGGGCGTCGTAGTAATCAAATTTCTTGGGCTTGTACGAGTTGACGCGACACATCAAAGCACTGCATTTGATAAAACTCTTTTTACACATTTCAAATGGCCTACTTCGTATGTAGGAGTAGACATATTCTGCTTTGTATGTACTCCCTCCATTCCAAAATATAAGTCTTTTTAGAGATTTCACTATGAACTACTCCCTCCTTCCGATAATGTAAGACGTTTTTTGACACTAAACTAGTGTCAAAAAACATCCTATATTATGGGACGGAGGGAGTACATACGAAACAAAATGAGTGAATCTACACTCTAAAATATGTCTATATACATCCGTATGTAGTTTGTAGTGGAATCCCTAAAAAGACTTACATTTAGGAACGGAGGGAGTAGTCACTTGTTGCAATCTCTAAAAAGACTTATATTTGGAAACGGAGGGAGTACAACGCATGCATGCATGCCATGACTTTCCTTTTGATACTTGCATGTGTTGATTTGATGCACCTTGCTAAATTTTGACTATAAATTTAACTAACCAAATTTTCATGCATGTCACAAAAAATCACGGGGCTGTTTGGATTGTGACTATGTTTGTCTTATGTTGCCACATTATTTTTCCCACACTTGCCACACTTGCCTAACCTGAGTTGCTCAAATTGTTAGACACACTTTGGCTTGCCTAAGGGAATCTTGCCACAATTTTTGTGTCTATGACATGTGGGGTTCACTGCTAATAAAAAAAATTCTTGTCTTAGGTGTGGCTAATAAAAAAGACTTATATTTAGGAATGGAGGGAGTAGAAAATATAAATAATAATGCATGTTGGGGCAACCCATGTTTCCGCTAATTTTAGCCGTGGGCTTGTTCACAATTTTTACGAGGGGGTGGTTGTTCATTTAATGGAGGGACTTGTAGTACTACCAGACTTGAACGATACAAAGTGCGACCTGGCACACCGTAACACCACTTGGAACAAGCAGGTAGCTATCTCAAAAAACAATCAACAACAAAAAAAAACCCGCGACCTGGCATGTAGTAGTACACAATTTTAAACGATTGTTTTGATGGAGTGAAAAAGGAAAACTACCCCACTACTTATATGTAGGCCGGAGCCTCCGCGCTTGCTTGCTAGGGCTGCTCTATTCACACACTCTCATCCTCTCCAGATCTAAACAAGATAGTGGTAGTAACCCTGCCTTTCTTTCTATCCTCACCGCTGGTTACAGATCCGGACGTATCCCCCTCCACCGGTGAAGGGGAGGAGGGGCAGCGTTTAGGTCGTCGTCGACAGCGAGGGAGGAGACCCACTGCCGACCGCACCGTTATCTCTGGACGAGCGCCGGCGCGGGAGGTACTTGTTGGAAATATGCCCTAGAGGCAATAATAAAAGGGTTATTATTATATTTCCTTGTTCATGATAATTGTCTTTTATTCATGCTATAACTGTATTATCCGGATATCGTAATACACGTGTGAATACACAGACCAAAACATGTCCCTAGTGAGCCTCTAGTTGACTAGCTCGTTGGTCAACAGATAGTCATGGTTTCCTGACTATGGACATTAGATGTCATTGACAACGGGATCACATCATTAGGAGAATGATGTGATGGACAAGACCCAATCCTAAGCATAGCACAAGATCGTGTAGTTCGTTTTGCTAGAGCTTTTTCAATGTCAAGTATCACTTCCTTAGACCATGAGATCGTGTAACTCCCGGATACCGTAAGAGTGCTTTGGGTGTACCAAACATCACAACGTAACTGGGTGACTATAAAGGTGCACTATAGGTATCCCCAAAAGTGTCTGTTGGGTTGACACGGATCGAGACTGGGATTTGTCACTCCGTATGACGGAGATGTATCTCTGGGCCCACTCGGTAATGGATCATCATAATGAGCTCAAAGTGACCAAGTGTTTGGTCACAGGATCATGCATTATGGTACGAGTAAAGTGACTTGCCGGTAACGAGACTAAACGAGGTATTGGGATACCGACGATCGAGTCTCGGGCATGTAACGTACCGATTGACAAAGGGAATTGTATACGGGGTTGTTCGAATCCTCGACATCATGGTTCATCCGATGAGATCATCAAGGAGCATGTGGGAGCCAACATGGGTATCCAGATCCCGCTGTTGGTTATTGCCCGAGAGCCGTCTCGGTCATGTCTACGTGTCTCCCGAACCCGTATGGTCTACACACTTAAGGTTCGGTGACGCTAGGGTTGTATGAATATGAGTATGCAGCATATCGAATGTTGTTCGGAGTCCTGGATGAGATCCCGGACGTCACGAGGAGTTCCAGAATGGTCCGGAGGTGAAGAATTATATATAGGAAGTGATATTTCGGCCATCGGGAATGTTTCGGGGTCGCCCGGTATTGTACCGGGACCACCGAAAGGGTCCCGGGGGTCCACCGGGTGGGGCCACCCATCCCGGGGGGCCCCAAGGGCTGAAGTGGGGAGGGGAACCAGCCCATAGTGGGCTGGTGCGCCCCCCTTGGCCCACCCCCTGCGCCTAGGGTTGAAACCCTAGGGTGGGGTGGGGGGGCGCCCCACTTGCCTTGGGGGGGTACTCCACCCCCTTGGCCGCCGCCCCCCTTGGGAGATTGGATCTCCCAGGGCCGGCGCCACCCCTGGGGGCCTATATAAAGGGAGGGGGGGAGGGGGCAGCCGCACCCTGAAGTTCTGGCGCCTCCCTCCCCCTGCTACACCTCTTCCTCCTCCGTCACGTGCTTGGCGAAGCCCTGCCGGAGTGCTCCTATTCCACCACCACCACGCCATTGTGCTGCTGCTGGAGCCATCATCATCAACCTCTCCTTCCCCCTTGCTGGATCTAGAAGGAGGAGACATCATCCGCTCCGTACGTGTGTTGAACACGGAGGTGCCGTCCGTTCGGCGCTAGGATCTCCGGTGATAGGATCACGACGAGAACGACTACTTCAACCCCGTTCTTTTGAACGTTTCCGCTCGCGATCTACAAAGTGGTATGTAGATGTATCTCCCATGACTCGTTGCTTAGATGAACTCATAGATTGATCTTGGTGAAACCGTAGGAAAAATTTTAATTTTCTGCAACGTTCCCCAATAGTGGCATCATGAGCTAGGTCTATGCGTAGTTCTCTATTGCATGAGTAGAACACAATTTTGTTGTGGGCGTAGATCTTGTCAACTTGCTTGCCGCTACTAGTCTTATCTTGCTTGAGTGGTATTGTGGGATGAAGCGGCCCGGACCAACCTTACACGTATGCTTACGTGAGACCGGTTCCACCGACTGACATGCACTAGTTGCATAAGGTGGCTGGCGGGTGTCTGTCTCTCCCACTTTAGTTGGAGCGGATTCGATGAAAAGGGTCCTTATGAAGGGTAAATAGAAGTTGACAAAATCACGTTGTGGTTATTCGTAGGTAAGAAAACGTTCTTGCTAGAACCCAATTGCAGCCACGTAAAAGATGCAACAACAATTAGAGGACGTCTAACTTGTTTTTGCAGCAATTGTCATGTGATGTGATATGGCCAGAAGTTGTGATGAATGATGAATGATATATTGTGATGTATGAGATCATGTTCTTGTAATAAGAATCACGACTTGCATGTCGATGAGTATGACAACTGGCAGGAGCCATAGGAGTTGTCTTTATTTTTTGTATGACCTGCGTGTCATTCAAGAACGCCATGTAAATTACTTTACTTTATTGCTAAACGCATTAGCCATAGAAGTAGAAGTAGTCGTTGGCGTGACAACTTCATGAAGACACAATGATGGAGATCATGGTGTCATGCCGGTGACGAACATGATCATGGAGCCCCGAAGATGGAGATCGACGGAGCTATATGATATTGGCCATATCATGTCACTACTATATAATTGCATGTGATGTTTATTATGTTTTATGCATCTTGTTTACTTAGAACGGCGGTAGTAAATAATATGATCCCTTATAATAATTTCAAGAAAGTGTTCCCCCTAACTGTGCACCGTTGCTAAAGTTCATCGTTTCGAAGCACCACGTGATGATCGGGTGTGATAGATCCTTACGTTCACATACAACGGGTGTAAGACAGATTTACACATGCAGAACACTTAGGGTTAACTTGACGAGCCTAGCATGTACAGACATGGCCTCGGAACACAGAGACCGAAAGGTCGAACATGAGTCGTATGGAAGATACGATCAACATGGAGATGTTCACCGACGATGACTAGTCCGTCTCACGTGATGATCGGACACGGCCAAGTGACTCGGATTGTGTAACACTTAGATGACTAGAGGGATGTATAATTTGAGTGGGAGTTCATTATAATAATTTGATAAGATGAACTTAATTATCATGAACTTAGTCTAAAACCTTTGCAAATATGTCTTGTAGATCAAATGGCCGCCGCTCATGTCAACATGAACTTCAACGCGTTCCTAGAGAAAACCAAGCTGAAAGATGATGGCAGCAACTATACGGACTGGGTCCGGAACCTGAGGATCGTCCTCATAGCTGACAGGAAACAATATGTCCTAGAAGGACCGCTAGGTGATGCACCCGTCCGAGAGAACCAAGACATTATGAATGCTTGGCAGTCTCGCGCTGATGATTACTCCCTCGTTCAGTGCGGCATGCTTTACAGCTTAGAACCGGGGCTCCAAAAGAGTTTTGAGCAACACGGAGCATATGAGATGTTCGAGGAGCTGAAACTAGTTTTCCAAGCTCATGCCCGGGTCGAGAGATATGAAGTCTCCGACAAGTTCTATAGTTGTAAGATGGAGGAAAATAGTTTTGTCAGTGAGCATATACTCAAAATGTCTGGGTTGCACAACCGCCTGTCCCAGCTGGACATTAACCTCCCGGATGAGGCGGTCATTGACAGAATCCTTCAATCGCTCCCACCAAGCTACAAGAGCTTTGTGATGAACTACAATATGCAGGGGATGGTGAAGACCATTCCTAAAGTATTTTCAATGCTGAAGTCAGCAGAGGTTGAAATCAAGAAAGAACATCAAGTGTTGATGGTCAATAAGACCACTAAGTTCAAGAAGGGCAAGGGTAAGAAGAACTTCAAGAAGGACGGCAAAGATGTTGCCGTGCCCGGTAAGCCAGTTGCTGGGAAGAAGTCAAAAAATGGACCCAAGCCTGAAACTGAGTGCTTTTATTGCAAGGGGAAGGGTCACTGGAAGCGGAACTGGCCCAAATACTTAGCGGACAAGAAGGCCGGCAACACTAAAGGTATATTTGATATACATGTAATTGATGTGTACGTTACCAGTACTCATAGTAACTCCTGGGTATTTGATACCGGTGCCGTTGCTCACATTTGTAACTCACAGCAGGAGCTGCGGAATAAGCGGAGACTGGCGAAGGACGAGGTGACGATGCACGTCGGGAATGGTTCCAAGGTCGATGTGATCGCCGTTGGCACGCTACGTCTACATTTACCTACGGGATTAGTTTTAAACCTCAATAATTGTTATTTAGTGCCAAGTTTGAGAATGAACATTGTATCTGGATCTCGTTTAACATGAGATGGCTACTCATTTAAATCCGAGAATAATGGTTGTTCTATTTATATGAGAGATATGTTTTATGGTCATGCCCCAATTGTCAATGGTTTATTCTTAATGAATCTCGAATGTAATGTTACACATATTCATAGCGTGAATACCAAAAGATGTAAAGTTGATAACGATAGTCCCACATACTTGTGGCACTGCCGCCTTGGTCACATTGGTGTCAAGCGCATGAAGAAGCTCCATGCTGATGGACTTTTAGAGTCTCTCGATTATGAATCATTTGACACATGCGAACCATGCCTCATGGGCAAAATGACCAAGACCCCGTTCTCCGGAACAATGGAGCGAGCAACCAACTTGTTGGAAATCATACATACCGATGTGTGCGGTCCAATGAGCGTTGAGGCTCGCGGAGGATATCGTTATGTTCTCACTCTCACTTATGACTTGAGTAGATATGGATATGTCTACTTGATGAAACACAAGTCTGAGACCTTTGAAAAGTTCAAGGAATTTCAGAATGAAGTAGAGAATCAACATGACCGAAAGATAAAATTCTTACGATCGGATCGTGGAGGAGAATATTTAAGTCACGAATTTGGTACACACTTAAGAAAATGTGGAATCGTTTCACAACTCACGCCGCCTGGAACACCTCAGCGTAACGATGTGTCCGAACGTCGCAATCGCACTCTATTGGATATGGTGCGATCTATGATGTCTCTTACCGATTTACCGCTATCATTTTGGGGATACACTCTAGAGACAACTACATTCACTTTAAATTGGGCACCATCTAAATCCGTTGAGACGACACCTTCTGAATTATGGTTTGGGAAGAAACCTAAGATGTCGTTTCTAAAAGTTTGGGGATGCGATGCTTATGTCAAGAAACTTCAACCTGAAAAGCTCGAACCCAAGTCGGAAAAATGCGTCTTCATAGGATACCCTAAAGAAACCATTGGGTATACCTTCTACTTAAGATCCGAGGGCAAGATCTTTGTTGCCAAGAACGGATCCTTTCTGGAAAAAGAGTTTCTCTCGAAAGAAGTAAGTGGGAGGAAAGTAGAACTCGATGAAGTACTACCTCTTGAACGGGATAGTAGTGCAGCTCAGGAAATTGTTCCTGTGATGCCTACACCAACTGAAGAGGAAAATAATGATGATGATCAAGGTACTTCGGATCAAGTTGCTACTGAACTTCGTAGGTCCACAAGGACATGTTCCGCACCAGAGTGGTACGACAACCCTGTCCTGGAAATCATGTTGTTGGACAAAGGTGAACCTTCGAACTATGAAGAAGTAATGGCGGGCCCAGATTCCAACAAATGGCTTGAAGCCATGAAATCCGAGATAGAATCCATGTATGAAAACAAAGTATGGACTTTGACAGACTTGCCCGATGAACGGCGAGCGATAGAAAACAAATGGATCTTTAAGAAGAAGACGGGCGCGGATGGTAATATTACCGTCTATAAAGCTCGACTTGTCGCTAAGGGTTATCGACAAGTTCAAGGGGTTGACTACGACGAGACATTCTCTCCCGTAGCGAAGCTGAAGTCCGTCCGAATCATGTTAGCAATTGCCGCATACTATGATTATGAGATATGGCAGATGGACGTCAAAACGGCATTCCTTAACGGACATCTTAAGGAAGAACTGTATATGATGCAGCCGGAAGGTTTTGTCGATCCTAAGAACGCTAACAAAGTATGCAAGCTCCAGCGATCCATTTATGGGCTGGTGCAAGCATCTCAGAGTTGGAACATTCGCTTTGATGAGATGATCAAAGCGTTTGGATTTATGCAGACTTATGGAGAAGCCTGCGTTTACAAGAAAGTGAGTGGGAGCTCTGTAGCATTTCTCATATTATATGTAGATGACATACTTTTGATGGGAAATGATATAGAACTTTTGGACAACATTAAGGCCTACTTGAATAAGTGTTTTTCAATGAAGGACCTTGGAGAAGCTACTTATATATTAGGCATCAAGATCTATAGAGATAGATCGAGACGCCTCATAGGTCTTTCACAAAGCACATACCTTGATAAGATTTTGAAGAAGTTCAAAATGGATCAGTCCAAGAAGGGGTTCTTGCCTGTATTGCAAGGTGTGAGATTGAGCTCGGCTCAATGCCCGACCACGGCAAAAGATAAAGAAGAGATGAGTGTCATCCCCTATGCTTCAGCCATAGGATCTATTATGTATGCCATGCTGTGTACCAGACCTGATGTAAACCTTGCCGTAAGTTTGGTAGGAAGGTACCAAAGTAATCCCGGCAAGGAACACTGGACAGCGGTCAAGAATATCCTAAAGTACCTGAAAAGGACGAAGGACATGTTTCTCGTTTATGGAGGTGACGAAGAGCTCGTCGTAAAGGGTTACGTCGACACTAGCTTCGACACAGATCTGGATGACTCTAAGTCACAAACCGGATACGTGTATATGTTGAATGGTGGAGCAGTAAGCTGGTGCAACTGCAAGCAGAGCGTCGTGGCGGGATCTACATGTGAAGCAGAGTACATGGCAGCCTCAGAGGCAGCGCATGAAGCAATTTGGGTGAAGGAGTTCATCACCGACCTAGGAGTCATACCCAATGCGTCGGGGCCGATCAAACTCTTCTGTGACAACACTGGAGCTATTGCCCTTGCCAAGGAGCCCAGGTTTCACAAGAAGACCAGGCACATCAAGCGTCATTTCAACTCCATCCGTGAAAATGTTCAAGATGGAGACATAGATATTTGCAAAGTACATACGGATCAGAATGTCGCAGATCCGTTGACTAAACCTCTCTCGCGAGCAAAACATGATCAACACCATAACTCTATGGGTGTTCGATTCATCACAATGTAACTAGATTATTGACTCTAGTGCAAGTGGGAGACTGTTGGAAATATGCCCTAGAGGCAATAATAAAAGGGTTATTATTATATTTCCTTGTTCATGATAATTATCTTTTATTCATGCTATAACTGTATTATCCGAAAATCGTAATACGCGTGTGAATACACAAACCATAACATGTCCCTAGTGAGCCTCTAGTTGACTAGCTCGTTGGTCAACAGATAGTCATGGTTTCCTGACTATGGACATTAGATGTCATTGACAATGGGATCACATCATTAGGAGAATGATGTGATGGACAAGACCCAATCCTAAGCATAGCACAAGATCGTGTAGTTCATTTTGCTAGAGCTTTTTCAATGTCAAGTATCACTTCCTTAGACCATGAGATCGTGTAACTCCCGGATACCGTAAGAGTGCTTTGGGTGTACCAAACGTCACAACGTAACTGGGTGACTATAAAGGTGCACTACAGGTATCTCCAAAAGTGTCTGTTGGGTTGACACGGATCGAGACTGGGATTTGTCACTCCGTATGACGGAGAGGTATCTCTGGGCCCACTCGGTAATGCATCATCATAATGAGCTCAAAGTGACCAAGTGTTTGGTCACGGGATCATGCATTACTGTCAGGACCCCGACTCGATGTCACATCGATCTAGCTGGTAACACCTCATATCACTTTGCGGCCTCACGCACGGTATCCCCACGGGTGTCGTCTTACCTTTTCCCGGGACCGTTTGCGCCTTTTGGCTCACGTATATGATAGTGTCGCTAGCATCCATATGATAAAGAGCCCGGGCTGACATGACTAGTCGTAAACCCAAAGTGGCACAGACTTACAGGGACAGGCATCCATGACCCAGCTTCGAACGTGTCGGTCATCAGCAAGTGGGTCCGGGCTGTAGCACTGGGCTAGCAGGACTCCGGTAAACCGGGCTGTAGCGGGCTAACAGGACTCCGGTACTCAAAGCGTGACATTTCCCCGAAGGGACAGACACAGGAACGAAGAAGGACACATGCCGGCCAGCCTAAGTGTTCCAGAGCAGTAGCAAGCTACCATGGCTCAGTGGTAACACTAGGAGACATTTCCCGGTAAGAGAGGCTACTAAAGATAAACAACTAGATAGTCAGATCCCACATATACCAAGCATTTCAATCATACACACAATATGCTCGATATGTGCAAATACAACGAAGCATCACAACATGACTCTACGACACAAGTACTTTATTTAAGGCTCAGTGAGCCATACATAACATACACACAAAGGTACGGGTCTCACGACCCAACATACAAGTCATACAATCATACAAGCCAACAGCGGAAGTAACTTGTCTGAGTACAGACAACTAGTAAATAAAAGAGGCTTGGAAAGCCTGGCTATACTATGTGGTCCTTCACAAGCTCAGGGTCACCACCTGGGTCTTTAGCCTACTCGTTGATGTCAACGTCTACATAGAACCCATCAGAAGGGGTTGCAGCGTCTTCTGTAAAATTGTAGATTATAGCAACATGAGTACAAAGGTACTCAGCAAGACTTACATCAGATCCTACATACATGCATAGTATCAAGAAGGGTTGGTGGAGTTATTGCAGCAAGCCAGCTTTGACTCTTGGCTAGACTATCCTACGATAGTCCATTTGAAACAGTTTTGCGCACACGAGTCCACTACTCACCACTTCAATACACTACCGAGGATCCACCTCCGTCTTCCTACGGAAGAGCCATCCTCGGCACTCACACTTATCTTGAGGCTTTTAATAGTATCCATTTACTTGTCTATGAACTGTATAGGCAACCAAGTAGTCCTTTACCGCGGACGCGGCTATTCGAATAGATTATGATAACCCTGCAGGGGTGTACTTCTTCATACATGTTTCCACCACTTAGCGTCTGCACACGACATGTGCTCGGCAGACTTCAAGCGAAAGCCGACGTGGGTGTAGACCACGACCTACCTAAACACTTAAGCCTCTAGTCCAGGTTTATCGCCTATTCAGGTTCCATCCGCAGGGAGTCCGGCCGAGGTTTCCCATACGGCCCCGAACGATGTGAACAGGGTTCCCGAGATACCTAACAGGTATTCGGTACACCCGGCCACGTACCTACCGCATCACAGCCCACCCCTACGGTCAGCGCTGTCCACGGCCTCCAGTAGGCTACAAACACCAGAAACTACTTGCAACTCCTGGACAGAGAGCTAGGGTGAATAAGAAGTCGAGCGGGGTCATATTTCAGGGCCCAATGCATGGTAGTAGCTGTATCTTAAATCACACATACAGATCTCAGTGCTTAAGGTCGGCTTCAATGAAACAACCCACCATGCACTCCTACATGGCCTCTCATCGATACCTTTACCAAATCGTGTTCACCACACCACTCTTATTACCGACATAATCATTTCACTCTAGCCCATCACCCAGATGAACCAGACCTGACACAACTCTAAGCATAGCAGGCATAGCAAGGTAGGAACAACACATACATATGGCTCAATCAACTCCTACACATGCTAGTGGGTTTCATCTAGTTACTGTGGCAATGACAGGTCATGCAGAGGAAATGGGTTCAACTACCGTAGCACACAGCAGTTTGAATCGCGTTGTCTTAATGCAGTAAAATAGAGCAGGAGCGAGAACATGGGATTGTATCGATATGATCAAATGGTTGGTTGCTTGCCTGATGATTCGTTGCACGGATATGACTCTTCGTTAGGGTAATCACGATACTCCTCGGGGACAGATCCTGTCGCAAAGGATAACGATACACAGGCATCACCAAACAATGTGCAACAATATGATGCATGCATGAAACATGGCAATATGAGTGTGTTGGGCTAATGCAACTAAAGCCAGTAGGGTTTGAGCAAATTTGAATCAAAGATTCAAATTCCAAATTCAAATATGGCCTTTTAAAGTGCCTTTTCTTATTCTGATTAAAACATCAAGTTAACTTGTTTGATCATGCATGAAAATAGTACAGATGGATAGATTGGATTTTTCTGATCATTTTTCATATATAATTTGTCCAATTTGGAGTTACAGAATAAAAGTTATGAATTTTTGAAGTTTAAATAATATTCTGGAATTTCCTGATTTAATTTAAATCCAGAAATTCAATTACTGCGTCAGCCTGACATCACAGTGACATCAACAGGTCAACAGGGCTGGCTCGGGTCAAACCTGACGTGTGGGGTCCACACGTCAGTGACACAGGGGCTAATCCCGTGTTGACCCCGGGCTGGTTAGCTTTGACTATGCCCTGGGGCCCACTTGTCAGCGTCAGTAGGTGATGGATTAGTGGTTAATCAACTAGGCCACGTCAGCTCGCCGGAGTTCTGGCCGGCGGCGACCAACAGTGCGGCGGCGATAGTGGTTTTGGTCGTTTCGGCCACCAAATGGAACGCGGCGACCACCGGAGTGAAGCTGAGGACGACCCGCGGCTCTTGGCGGAGTCAGTTGGGGTCGGGGTGGCCGGAGTCGACGGCGGCGAGCTCGGCTGCGGCCGCCGGGGTTCGGTCGTGCACGGGAGTGGTGCTGGAGCTCGAAGTCGAGCAAAGTGAGGCGCTAGGGATGCTCTACTGGGTTCTGTGAACGCGTTGGACTCGCCGGGGTGACCAAATGGTCACCGGAGCTGCGTCGACGGCGAGCTCGGCGACGGCGGAGGTTCGGCCGTGGTGGGGATGCAGCTACGGTGAGGGAACGAGGGGAAGGAGAGGGGGAAACGACTCGGGGGCTCACCGCGGTTGCAGTGGGCGTCGAAGCGGGCTCGGGGACGCGCTGGAGACGGCGAATTCGTCAGCGACGGTGGTCGGAGCCCGAAGAGGGGAACAGCGACGTGGCGACGATGCAGGGCTTCCGGGGACTCGTGGAGCGGTGGGGAGGAAGAGGGAGTTGTGGCGGAGCTTCTGAGTTACTCGGGGAAGCGAGGGGTGGTCGGAGGCAGTGGCTAAGGCGAACGGCGGCGACGGTGTGCTTCGACCGTGAGAGGGAGAGAGCGAGGGAGAAACGGGGGAGAGTGAGCGAGAGCAGGGGGGATCGGGACGGGCTGCGGACGTCGTCCACGCGGCCAGGAGGGCGTCGGCAAGCAGGAGGTGGCCGCGCGGCCGCGCGCGCGCGAGCACGCAGCAGCTTCGGGGCGTGGGGAGGAAGACGACGGGGAGCTACAGTGTTGGGCTGGGTCGGCTGCTAGCTGGGCCGGCCAGCTGGCTGGGCCGCGCAGGTAAGTCTTTCCCCTTTCTTTTCTGTTTTCTGTTTTATTTAATATATCTGCAACTTTGTTGAATTAAATAAAATACCTAGGCAACTCCAAAATTCACCAAACTACTCCTGGTCCATAGTTGGATTATTTCCAACATGAAACATTTTAGTTTGGAGATATTTGAGCATTTAAATATTTTATATTATTTTAAATGCCCAAATTCAAATAGCTATGATTTAATTCAAAACCCTAGGATGGCCTAGGAAAATGTGCACCACTTTTGGCAGAGGTTCTGAACCAAGGCAAAAATGATGGGCATTTTAGAAGGGCATTTCAGGTTCATTGAAAATTATTTTAGTAAACCCTAGTTGGTTTTAGAGGGGACTGGGGGTTCTGTCATCCCCATTTCAAGTTTCTGATGAAAGAGTAAACATGATGCAACACTCTAATGCATGACTAGCTAGGGTGTGACAACTCACCCCCACTCAAAAGAATCTCGTCCCGAGATTTGGGTTCCTCCGCGAAGAAGGCGGGATATTCGAGTCGAAGACGATCCTCCCTTTCCCAAGTTGCTTCATCCTCAGAATGATGAGACCACTGAACTTTGAGGAACTTGATATTATGACGTCGCGTGGTACGTTCGGCTTGATCGAGGATACGGATGTGGTACTCTCGATATGTAAGATTATCTTGGAGATCAAGCGTTTCGTGGTCCACTTCACGGATAGGATCCGAGAAGCAACGCCTGAGTTGAGAAACGTGGAAGACATCGTGAACTCTGGAGAGGTGCGAAGGTAGTTCCAACTGGTAGGCAACTTCTCCTCATGTGGGTGTAATTGCCGTGAAGCGTAAGCAATTACGTGTCGATCCTGCATGAGAATGCAACCTAGTCCTTGTCGCGAGGCGTCACAGTAGATAACAAAGTCCTTGGAGAAGTCTGGCGGTACCAGCACAGGAGCAGAAGTCAGGCGTCTTTTCAGTTCCTGAAAGCTGTGCTCACATTGTGGAGTCCATTCGAACTTCTTATCTTTCTTGAGGAGTTCGGTTAGAGGTTTAGCAACCTTGGAGAAGTTCTCGACAAAGCGACGGCAATAGCTCGCTAAGCCTAGAAAACTCCGAACTTGCTTGACCGCTGTCAGGACCCCGACTCGATGCCACATCGATCTAGCTGGTAACACCTCATATCACTTTGCGGCCTCACGCACGGTATCCCCACGGGTGTCGTCTTACCTTTTCCCGGGACCGTTTGCGCCTTTTGGCTCACGTATATGATAGTGTCGCTAGCATCCATATGATAAAGAGCCCGGGCTGACATGACTAGTCGTAAACCCAAAGTGGCACAGACTTACAGGGACAGGCATCCATGACCCAGCTTCGAACGTGTCGGTCATCAGCAAGTGGGTCCGGGCTGTAGCACTGGGCTAGCAGGACTCCGGTAAACCGGGCTGTAGCGGGCTAACAGGACTCCGGTACTCAAAGCGTGACATTTCCCCGAAGGGACAGACACAGGAACGAAGAAGGACACATGCCGGCCAGCCTAAGTGTTCCAGAGCAGTAGCAAGCTACCATGGCTCAGCGGTAACACTAGGAGACATTTCCCGGTAAGAGAGGCTACTAAAGATAAACAACTAGATAGTCAGATCCCACACATACCAAGCATTTCAATCATACACACAATATGCTCGATATGTGCAAATACAACGAAGCATCACAACATGACTCTACGATACAAGTACTTTATTTAAGGCTCAGTGAGCCATACATAACATACACACAAAGATACAGGTCTCACGACCCAACATACAAGTCATACAATCATACAAGCCAACAGCGGAAGTAACTTGTCTGAGTACAGACAACTAGTAAAATAAAAGAGGCTTGGAAAGCCTGGCTATCCTATGTGGTCCTTCACAAGCTCAGGGTCACCACCTGGGTCTTTTAGCCTACTCGTTGATGTCAACGTCTACATAGAACCCATCAGAAGGGGTTGCAGCGTCTTCTGTAAAAATGTAGATTATAGCAACATGAGTACAAAGGTACTCAGCAAGACTTACATCGGATCCTACATACATGCATAGTATCAAGAAGGGTTGGTGGAGTTATTGCAGCAAGCCAGCTTTGACTCTTGGCTAGACTATCCTACGATACTCCAGTTTGAAATAGTTTTGCGCACACGAGTCCACTATTCACCACTTCAATATACTACCGAGGATCCACCTCCGTCTTCCTACGGAAGAGCCATCCTCGGCACTCACACTTATCTTGAGGCTTTTAGTAGTTTCCATTTACTTGTCTATGAACTGTATAGGCAACCAAGTAGTCCTTTACCGCGGACGCGGCTATTCGAATAGATCATGTTAACCCTGCAGGGGTGTACTTCTTCATACATGTTTCCACCACTTAGCGTCTGCACACGACATGTGCTCGGCAGACTTCAAGCGAAAGCCGACGTGGGTGTAGACCACGACCTACCTAAACACTTAAGCCTCTAGTCCAGGTTTATCGCCAATTCAGGTTCCATCCGCAGGGAGTCCGGCCGAGGTTTCCCATACGGCCCCGAACGATGTGAACAGGGTTCCCGAGATACCTAACGGGTATTCGGTACACCGTGCCACGTACCTACCGCATCACAGCCCACCCCTACGGTCAGCGCTGTCCACGGCCTCCAGTAGGCTACAAACACCAGAAACTACTTGCAACTCCTGGACAGAGAGCTAAGGTGAATAAGAAGTCGAGCGGGGTCATATTTCAGGGCCCAATGCATGGTAGTAGCTGATTCTTAAATCACACATACAGATCTCAGTGCTTAAGGTCGGCTTCAATGAAACAACCCACCATGTACTCCTACATGGCCTCTCATCGATACCTTTACCAAATCGTGTTCACCACACCACTCTCATTACCGACATTAACATTTCACTCTAGCCCATCACCCAAATGAACCAGACCTGACACGACTCTAAGCATAGCAGGCATAGCAAGGTAGGAACAACACATACATATGGCTCAATCAACTCCTACACATGCTAGTGGGTTTCATCTAGTTACTGTGGCAATGACAGGTCATGCAGAGGAAATGGGTTCAACTACCGTAGCACACAGCAGTTTGAATCGCGTTGTCTTAATGCAGTAAAAGAGAGCAGGAGCGAGAACATGGGATTGTATCGATATGATCAAATGGTTGGTTGCTTGCCTGATGGTTCGTTGCACGGATACGATTCTTCGTTAGGGTAATCACGGTACTCCTCGGGGATAGATCCTGTCGCAAAGGGTAACGATACACAGGCATCACCAAACAATGTGCAACAATATGATGCATGCATGAAACATGGCAATATGGGTGTGTTGGGCTAATGCAACTAAAACCAGATGTGTTTGAGCAAATTTGAATCAAAGATTCAAATTCCAAATTCAAATATGGCCTTTTAAAGTGCCTTTTCTTGTTCTGATTAAAACATCAAGTTAACTTGTTTGATCATGCATGAAAATAGTACAGATGGATAGATTGGATTTTTCTGATCATTTTTCATATATTATTTGTCCAATTTGGAGTTACAGAATAAAAGTTATGAATTTTTGAAGTTTAAATAATATTCTGGAATTTCCTGATTTAATTTAAATCCAGAAATTCAATTACTGTGTCAGCCTGACATCACAGTGACATCAGCAGGTCAACAGGGCTGGCTCGGGTCAAACCTGACGTGTGGGGTCCACACGTCAGTGTCACAGGGGCTAATCCCGCGTTGACCCCGGGCTGGTTAGCTTTGACTAAGCCCTGGGGCCCACTTGTCAGCGTCAGTAGGTGGTCGATTAGTGGTTAATCAACTAGGCCACGTCAGCTCGCCGGAGTTCTGGCCGGCGGCGACCAACAGTGCGGCGGCGATAGTGGTTTTGGTCGTTTCGGCCACCAAATGGAACGCGGCGACCACCGGAGTGAAGCTGAGGATGACCCGCGGCTCTTGGCGGAGTCCGTTGGGGTCGGGGTGGCCGGAGTCGACGGCGGCGAGCTCGGTTGCGGCCGCCGGGGTTCGGTCGTGCACGGGAGTGGTGCTGGAGCTCGAAGTCGAGCAGAGTGAGGCGCTAGGGATGCTCTACTGGTTCTTGCGAACGTGTTGGACTCGCCGGGGTGACCAAATGGTCACCGGAGCTGCGTCGACGGCGAGCTCGGCGACGGCGGAGGTTCGGCCGTGGTGGAGATGCAGCTACGGTGAGGGAACGAGGGGAAGGAGAGGGGGAAACGACTCGGGGGCTCACCGCGGTTGCAGTGGGCGTCGAAGCGGGCTCGGGGACGCGTCGAAGACGACGAATTTGACGGCGACGGTGGTCGGAGTCCGAAGAGGGGAACGGCGACATGCCGGCGATGCAGGGCTTCCGGGGACTCGTGGAGCGGTGGGGAGGAAGAGGGAGTTGTGGCGGAGCTTCTGAGCTACTCGGGGGAGCGAGGGGTGGTCGGAGGCAGTGGCTACGGCGAACGGCGGCGACGGTGTGCTTCGGCCGAGAGCGAGAGAGAGCGAGGGAGAAACGGGGGAGAGTGAGAGGGAGCAGGGGGAGAGGCGTGGCGTCGTCCAGGGCGTCGAGCGAGGAGGGGAGGGCAGCCAGGCAGGTGAGCAGGTGGCGTGGCGCGGTGGCCGTGCGCGCGCGCCGGCCACACTCCCCTCCCTCTGTCGGGACGAAGACGACAGAGGAGGGAGGTGGGCTGGGCCTGCTGCTGGCTGGGCCGGCCAGCTGGCTGGGCTGAACAGGGAGGAGCCCAGGTAAGCTTCCCCCTTTTAGTTTTTTTCTGTTTTCTGTTTTATTTAATATAACTGCAACTTTGTTGAATTAATTAAAATACCTAGCCATCTCCAAAAATCACCAAACTACTCCTGGCTCATAGTTGGATTATTTCCAACATGAAACATTTTAGTTTTGAGATATTTGAGCATTTAAATATTTTATATTATTTTAAATGCCCAAATTCAAATAGCTATGATTTAATTCAAAGACCCTATGATGGCCTAGAAAAATGTGCACCACTTTTGTCAGAGGTTCTGAACCAAGGCTAAAATGATGGACATTTTAGAAGGGCATTTCAGGTTCATTGAAAAATTATTTTAGTAACCCTAGTTGGTTTCAGAGGGGACTGGGGGTTCTGTCATCCCCATTTCAAGTTTCTGATGAAAAGTAAACATGATGCAACACTCTAATGCATGACTAGCTAGGGTGTGACAACTCACCCCCACTCAAAAGAATCTCGTCCCGAGATTTGGTTTCCTCCGAGAAGAAGGCGGGATATTCAAGTCGAAGACGATCCTCCCTTTCCCAAGTTGCTTCATCTTCAGAATGGTGCGACCATTGAGCCTTGAGAAACTTGATATTATGACGTCGCGTGGTACGTTCGGCTTGATCGAGGATACGAATGGGGTACTCTCGATATGTAAGATTATCTTGGAGATCAAGCGTTTCGTGGTCCACTTCACGGATAGGATCCGAGAAGCAACGCCTGAGTTGAGAGACGTGGAAGACATCGTGAACCCTGGAGAGGTGCGGAGGTAGTTCCAACTGGTAGGCAACCTCTCCTCGTTTGGCAAGAATGCGAAAAGGTCCAATGTAACGAGGAGCCAATTTGCCTTTGATACCGAAACGTTGGGTTCCCTTCAGAGGGGTGACCCGAAGATAAGCCTTCTCGTCAACCGCGAAAGTCATAGCCTTATGTTTTCGGTCATATTGACTCTTTTGACGGGATTGGGCTGTTTTCAATTTTTCACGAACGATACGAACTTGTTCTTCTGCTTCCTGAATCATATCCGGGCCAAAGAATTGTCTTTCCCCGGTCTCTGACCAGTTAAGGGGTGTTCGACATCGTCGTCCATAGAGAACTTCAAAAGGGGCTTTACCCAAGCTAGATTGATAGCTGTTGTTGTAAGCGAATTCGGCAAATGGAAGGCACTTCTCCCAGTCCATTCCGAAAGAGATAACGGAGGCTCGAAGCATGTCTTCTAGAATCTGATTGACGCGTTCCACTTGACCACTTGACTGAGGGTGGAAAGCGGTGCTAAAGGAGAGACGGGTTCCCATAGCATTTTGGAAACTTTCCCAAAATCGAGAGGTGACAAGACTTCCTCGATCCGAATTGATTTCCAAAGGAACACCATGAAGGGACACTATTCGGGAGATGTATAAGTCTGCCAGCTGGCTAGCGGTTATACTCTCACGAACAGGTAAGAAATGAGCTACTTTGGAAAGACGATCGACCACGACGAAGATAGCATTATTCCCTCTTTTGGTCCTGGGAAAGCCGGTAATGAAATCCATACCAATTTTATCCCATTTCCATTCAGGAATAGCTAAGGGTTGAAGGGTGCCAGCAGGTCGTTGATGCTCTGCTTTTACACGACGGCAGACGTCGCAATTGGCAATATACTGAGCAATTTCTCTCTTCATCCTAGTCCACCAGGACCTCTGGCGTAGGTCCTGATACATTTTAGTACTACCGGGATGAATGGTGAGAGGAGATTCATGGGCCTCCTTAAGGATCAACTGCCGTAGATGCTGGTTCTTGGGAACCACTAGACGGTTCTCAAAATACACAACACCATGATCATTAGTGGAGAAGCAACTAGCACCTCCGCTAGCAATGTTCTCTTTGATTTTAGAGATTCCCTTATCTCGCTTTTGGGCAGCGATGATTTGATCCGTAAGTGTAGGTTTTGCCACCAAGGTGGAAAGAAAACCTTGAGGTACAATGTGAAGGTTAAGCTTCCGAAATTCCTCATGGAGAAGCGGTTGACTTTGTTGTAACATCAGGTTGTTACAATAAGATTTACGACTTAGCGCATCAGCCATGACGTTGGCTTTCCCTGGGGTATAGGTTATTCCTAAGTCGAAGTCTGTGATCAATTCAACCCAACGTCTTTGCCTGAGATTCAGATCTGGTTGGGTGAAGATGTACTTCAGGCTTTGGTGATCAGTGAATATTTCGCAACGATTACCGAGGAGGTAATGTCGCCAGGTCTTAAGTGCATAGACTACGGCTGCAAGTTCTAGATCATGGGTAGGATAATTCTCCTCATGTGGGTGCAATTGCCGTGAAGCGTAGGCAATTACGTGTCGATCCTGCATGAGAATGCAACCTAGTCCTTGTCGCGAGGCGTCGCAGTAGATAACAAAATCTTTGGAGAAGTCTGGCGGTACCAGCACGGGAGCAGAAGTCAGGCGTCTTTTCAGTTCCTGAAAGCTGTGCTCACATTGTGGAGTCCATTCGAACTTCTTATCTTTCTTGAGGAGTTCGGTTAGGGGTTTAGCAACTTTGGAGAAGTTCTCGACAAAGCGACGGCAATAGCTCGCTAAGCCTAGAAAACTCCGAACTTGCTTGACAGATTCAGGTGGAGTCCAGTCAAGGACGGCTTGAACTCGCTCAGGGTTAACAGCGATACCTTTACCAGATATTACATGACCCAGATAGGTCACTTCTGGCAACCAGAATTCACATTTTGAAAATTTGGCATAAAGGCGATGCTCTCGAAGTTTCTGCAACACTAGCCTTAGATGTTCGGCGTGTTCTTCCTCGTTCTTGGAGTAGATGAGTATATCATCGAGATAAACTACGACGAATTTATCCAAATACTCCATGAAGATTGAGTTCATTAACCGAGAAAAAGTGGCTGGAGCGTTGGTTAAACCGAAGGACATGACGGTGTACTCGTATTGGCCATAACGAGTAACAAAGGCCGTTTTAGGAATGTCCCCGTTCCTGATTTTGATTTGATGGTATCCCAACCTCAGATCCATCTTGGAGAAGACTGAGGATCCAGCGAGCTGATCATACAGATCGTTGATCGTGGGAAGTGGATATTTGTTCTTGATTGTGACCAAATTGACAGGTCGGTAATCTACAACCATGCGGTCCGTACCATCCTTCTTCTTGACGAATAGGACGGGGCAGGCCCACGGAGATGAACTAGGGCGGATGAAACCCTTTTTTAAGGATTCATCGAGTTGTTTCTTAAGCTCGGCTAGTTCTAATGGTGCCATCTTATAAGGTCTTCTAGCAATCGGAACGGTTCCTGGAATGAGGTCAATTACGAACTCAACATCCCGGTCAGGTGGAACACCTGGCAATTCCTCTGGAAAGACATCCGGAAAGTCACAGACTACCGGAACGTCCTCAAGGTCTGGCAAAGGGTTGGCGTTAAGAGAATATAATTGTCGCTTGGCTATTCGAGTCAAAACATTGACTATCTTCCCCGAAGGATGGGTGAGTTGAACAGTCCTAGAAAAGCAATCGATTTGGGCATGATGAGCTGACATCCAGTCCATACCCAAAATGATATTAATATCTGAAGATTTAAGGGCTATCAAAGATGCAAGAAAAACAAGTCTGTCGACTTGGATTTCATTTCCATGGCTTACTCTAGAAGTTTGCCATTTGGATCCCGGAGTTTGAATTACCATAGAGGATGGCAAGTCACAGAATGCAACGTTATGCAAACGAGCATAATTTTCCGATATAAAAGAATGAGAGGCTCCTGTATCGAAAAGAACGGATGCCGGGTGGCAATTAACAAGAAGCGTACCGAGAACGACGTTGGGATCTTCTTGAGCTTCTTCGGCAGAGACACAGTTGACATGGCCACGTGAAGCGGTGACCGGTTTGGCATGAAACACTTTTCCTGTCGGCTTGCCACGGCCAACAGCTTTAGCAGATTGATTGGGGTTGGTCTGGGGGCACTCACGCATATAGTGACCAGATTCCCCACACTTGAAACAAGTCACGGAACTGGTACGTGGAGGAGCATTATTGGTTGGACCCCCATAGGGCTTAGCTGGAGCAGACTGTTGAACAGGGCGAGGCGCCTGGAAAGATGGCCTCGGTGTGAACCTGGGTGGCAGGGCGGTGTTGGGTACCCACACGCGGCGCTTCTGAGGACCAGCACCGGATGAGGAACCCGTGTCACGTCCATGCTTGCGTGTTGCGTCATAGTCAGTCTGACCAGTTTCAGCACTGATGGCTTTGTTGACAAGTTTCGAAAAGGATGTGCACTCATGCAGACGGAGGTCGCGGCGAAGCTCAGGGCTAAGGCCCTTGCGGAACCTTGCTTGCTTCTTGGCGTCAGTAGAAACTTCCTAGGTTGCATATCGTGCAAGATTACCAAACTCCCTGCTATAGACATCCACAGAAAGTCGGCCTTGGGTGAAATTGCAAAATTCTTCACGCTTACGGTCCATGAGACCCTCCGGAATGTGATGCTCACGGAAAGCGTCGCTGAATTCAGCCCAAGTTGTGACATGGCCTGCGGGGCGCATAGCTCCATAATTCTCCCACCATAGACTGGCGGGGCCTTCAAGATGATATGCAGCAAAGGTGACCTTGTCAGCCTCCGCTACCAGCGCGGAACGCAGTTTGTGAGAGATACTGCGAAGCCAGTCATCAGCGTCGAGAGGCTCGACGGAGTGGTGGAACGTGGGTGGATGCAATTTGATAAAATCACTGAGTGACACCACGTTAGTCCTCTGATGGTGTGCTGTATTCTGTTCTATACGCTCCAACAAACGGTTTGTCTCCCGCTTGTTTCTCTCAGCTTCCATCATAACCTCGGCTAGTGAAGGAGGATGAGGCAGATTTTCATTCCTGGCTTCACTGCCTTCGGCCTGCTCTTGGGAAGCAGGATTAGCGCGTGTGTTGACCATCCTAGGTAAACAAGACAATGATTTAGTCAGAATGATAAAATTCCGACATAGGATATAGAATGTAAGGAATAACTCGAGATGCAAGATGATCATCTGTATGACATGGTAGATACAGAAAACTGCTTCTTTATTCCATCGTCATACACACCATACAGGTTTAGTACAAGACCAAGCAAAGTACTAAAACAGTGAAAAGAGGATTACATCTCATCGGAGGCATCTCAAGCTCCTATACATTATTTTTCTACATCTCCGGAAAGAGTACAAACTAGGTCATATCCCACGAGACACGCAGGACAACAGACGACACAGCTAGTGCGAACTAGTGATACTACTACTAACTCAGACCGATCCGTAGTAGTCCTCGTAGAAGTCACCTCCATAGCCTGGAAGCTCAACATGTTCATCCGGAAACAGACGATCTCGCGGAGCTTGTGGACCATAGGGGCTAGGATGAGGCCTTGGACCAACAAACGGTGGCCTACGGGGACCGCGAGGTGGGGTGATGCCTCCTACATCACGCCAAACCATCACGTCTGGCAGAGCAGATCTCACAGGATAGAGATCGCGCATATCTGAAAATCCAGCTTGCACCGCCGGTGCGAACCGAGTCAAAGTGGCCCAGTGGTCGGCACGGGTATTGAAGAGCTCTAACCTTAAGGCCCGATTTTCACGGTCCTTATCCTCAAGCATTTCAGCAGTGGTGCGAGTCCGTGAATCCTCCTGAGTGGAGTCAGCGTAGATAGCCTGGAGATACCCTTGTGCTCCCGGAAGTGATCCTGGCATATACCGGAAATCAGAGTCCCGAAATAACCCAGATCTGACTCGCATAATGGTCATCATAGAGTAGGCGGCATCCTGCACAGCCATCTCGATAGTAACCCCGAGTCCATAGGAGCAGTGAAGAGGCTCAGTGGATCTAGGATAAGATGGAAATATCCTGACAGTGCAGAGATACTGGCTTTGATTAAAGTCTCGGAATTGCTCTTCGACCGTGTACTCAGGATACCAGCGGTATCCAGCCTCACTCATTACCCTAACCAACTTGGCAGTATGGCCGGGTACATCTAGGCATCGGGTCAGGCGAACCACTTGATTGAGGTCGCGAGTGGCCATCTGAAAGCACAATTATAATGCAAAGGCATTAGAATTTCTAGCAAAATTTCGGCAGCATAACAGCTGTAAGTGCTCAAAAAGGATATTGAGACATTTGACAAAGGATTTCGTACACACTCAATGTCATCATATCAAGTACTGAATCCATTCTAACAACATAATGTGGTAGTAGAACTGAACTAGGCTGATAACCATCAAACTTATAAGGTACTACTGATTAGTAACACGTGATCCTGATAGAGGGAACAGATCCTAATTCCTTAACTCCTGGTGGAAGAATGGACTGACTCAGATCAGAATGTCATAAGGTATGAGGAGTAAAAAGAGCCTTACGTTCCATCCCACAAACAATTCCCCTACATATAACTAAAGAATTTCTAGACTCAACATCGACCAGTTTGGCTTGGAGAACCTACAGGCAGTCCGGCTCTGATGCCAACGCTGTCAGGACCCCGACTCGATGCCACATCGATCTAGCAGGTAACACCTCATATCACTTTGCGGCCTCACGCACGGTATCCCCACGGGTGTCGTCTTACCTTTTCCCGGGACCGTTTGCGCCTTTTGGCTCACGTATATGATAGTGTCGCTAGCATCCATATGATAAAGAGCCCGGGCTGACATGACTAGTCGTAAACCCAAAGTGGCACAGACTTACAGGGACAGGCATCCATGACCCAGCTTCGAACGTGTCGGTCATCAGCAAGTGGGTCCGGGCTGTAGCACTGGGCTAGCAGGACTCCGGTAAACCGGGCTGTAGCGGGCTAACAGGACTCCGGTACTCAAAGCGTGACATTTCCCCGAAGGGACAGACACAGGAACGAAGAAGGACACATGCCGGCCAGCCTAAGTGTTCCAGAGCAGTAGCAAGCTACCATGGCTCAGCGGTAACACTAGGAGACATTTCCCGGTAAGAGAGGCTACTAAAGATAAACAACTAGATAGTCAGATCCCACACATACCAAGCATTTCAATCATACACACAATATGCTCGATATGTGCAAATACAAGGAAGCATCACAACATGACTCTACGACACAAGTACTTTATTTAAGGCTCAGTGAGCCATACATAACATACACACAAAGATACGGGTCTCACGACCCAACATACAAGTCATACAATCATACAAGCCAACAGCGGAAGTAACATGTCTGAGTACAGACAACTAGTAAAATAAAAGAGGCTTGGAAAGCCTGGCTATCCTATGTGGTCCTTCACAAGCTCAGGGTCACCACCTGGGTCTTTTAGCCTACTCGTTGATGTCAACGTCTACATAGAACCCATCAGAAGGGGTTGCAGCGTCTTCTGTAAAAATGTAGATTATAGCAACATGAGTACAAAGGTACTCAGCAAGACTTACATCGGATCCTACATACATGCATAGTATCAAGAAGGGTTGGTGGAGTTATTGCAGCAAGCCAGCTTTGACTCTTGGCTAGACTATCCTACGATACTCCAGTTTGAAATAGTTTTGCGCACACGAGTCCACTATTCACCACTTCAATACACTACCGAGGATCCACCTCCGTCTTCCTACGGAAGAGCCATCCTCGGCACTCACACTTATCTTGAGGCTTTTAGTAGTTTCCATTTACTTGTCTATGAACTGTATAGGCAACCAAGTAGTCCTTTACCGCGGACGCGGCTATTCGAATAGATCATGTTAACCCTGCAGGGGGTACTTCTTCATACACGCTCTCACCACTTACCGTCGTTTACACGACATGTACTCGGCAACCTTCAAGCGGAAGCCCAATGTGGGTGTCGGCCACGACCTACCTAATCACCTAAGCCTCCAGTCCAGGTTTATCGCCTATTCAGGTTCCATCCGCAGGGAGTCCGGCCGAGGTTTCCCATACGGCCCCGAACGATGTGAACAGGGTTCCCGAGATACCTAACGGGTATTCGGTACACCCGGCCACGTACCTACCGCATCACAGCCCACCCCTACGGTCAGCGCTGTCCACGGCCTCCAGTAGGCTACAAACACCAGAAACTACTTGCAACTCCTGGACGGAGAACTAGGGTGATTAAGAAGCCGAGAGGGTCCATTGGTTTCGGGCCCAATGCATGGTAGTAGCTGATTCTTAAATCACACATACAGATCTCAGTGCTTAAGGTCGGCTTCAATGAAACAACCCACCATGTACTCCTACATGGCCTCTCATCGATACCTTTACCAAATCGTGTTCACCACACCACTCTCATTACCGACATTAACATTTCACTCTAGCCCATCACCCAGATGAACCAGACCTGACACGACTCTAAGCATAGCAGGCATAGCAAGGTAGGAACAACACATACATATGGCTCAATCAACTCCTACACATGCTAGTGGGTTTCATCTAGTTACTGTGGCAATGACAGGTCATGCAGAGGAAATGGGTTCAACTACCGTAGCACACAGCAGTTTGAATCGCGTTGTCTTAATGCAGTAAAAGAGAGCAGGAGCGAGAACATGGGATTGTATCGATATGATCAAATGGTTGGTTGCTTGCCTGATGGTTCGTTGCACGGATACGATTCTTCGTTAGGGTAATCACGGTACTCCTCGGGGACAGATCCTGTCGCAAAGGGTAACGATACACAGGCATCACCAAACAATGTGCAACAATATGATGCATGCATGAAACATGGCAATATGAGTGTGTTGGGCTAATGCAACTAAAACCAGATGTGTTTGAGCAAATTTGAATCAAAGATTCAAATTCCAAATTCAAATATGGCCTTTTAAAGTGCCTTTTCTTGTTCTGATTAAAACATCAAGTTAACTTGTTTGATCATGCATGAAAATAGTACAGATGGATAGATTGGATTTTTCTGATCATTTTTCATATATTATTTGTCCAATTTGGAGTTACAGAATAAAAGTTATGAATTTTTGAAGTTTAAATAATATTCTGGAATTTCCTGATTTAATTTAAATCCAGAAATTCAATTACTGTGTCAGCCTGACATCACAGTGACATCAGCAGGTCAACAGGGCTGGCTCGGGTCAAACCTGACGTGTGGGGTCCACACGTCAGTGTCACAGGGGCTAATCCCGCGTTGACCCCGGGCTGGTTAGCTTTGACTAAGCCCTGGGGCCCACTTGTCAGCGTCAGTAGGTGGTGGATTAGTGGTTAATCAACTAGGCCACGTCAGCTCGCCGGAGTTCTGGCCGGCGGCGACCAACAGTGCGGCGGCGATAGTGGTTTTGGTCGTTTCGGCCACCAAATGGAACGCGGCGACCACCGGAGTGAAGCTGAGGATGACCCGCGGCTCTTGGCGGAGTCCGTTGGGGTCGGGGTGGCCGGAGTCGACGGCGGCGAGCTCGGTTGCGGCCGCCGGGGTTCGGTCGTGCACGGGAGTGGTGCTGGAGCTCGAAGTCGAGCAGAGTGAGGCGCTAGGGATGCTCTACTGGTTCTTGCGAACGTGTTGGACTCGCCGGGGTGACCAAATGGTCACCGGAGCTGCGTCGACGGCGAGCTCGGCGACGGCGGAGGTTCGGCCGTGGTGGAGATGCAGCTACGGTGAGGGAACGAGGGGAAGGAGAGGGGGAAACGACTCGGGGGCTCACCGCGGTTGCAGTGGGCGTCGAAGCGGGCTCGGGGACGCGTCGAAGACGACGAATTTGACAGCGACGGTGGTCGGAGTCCGAAGAGGGGAACGGCGACGTGCCGGCGATGCAGGGCTTCCGGGGACTCGTGGAGCGGTGGGGAGGAAGAGGGAGTTGTGGCGGAGCTTCTGAGCTACTCGGGGGAGCGAGGGGTGGTCGGAGGCAGTGGCTACGGCGAACGGCGGCGACGGTGTGCTTCGGCCGAGAGCGAGAGAGAGCGAGGGAGAAACGGGGGAGAGTGAGAGGGAGCAGGGGGAGAGGCGTGGCGTCGTCCAGGGCGTCGAGCGAGGAGGGGAGGGCAGGCAGGCAGGCGAGCAGTTGGCGTGGCGCGGTGGCCGTGCGCGCGCGCCGGCCACACTCCCCTCCCTCTGTCGGGACGAAGACGACAGAGGAGGGAGGTGGGCTGGGCCGGCTGCTGGCTGGGCCGGCCAGCTGGCTGGGCTGAACAGGGAGGAGCCCAGGTAAGCTTCCCCCTTTTAGTTTTTTTCTGTTTTCTGTTCTATTTAATATAACTGCAACTTTGTTGAATTAATTAAAATACCTAGCCATCTCCAAAAATCACCAAACTACTCCTGGCTCATAGTTGGATTATTTCCAACATGAAACATTTTAGTTTGGAGATATTTGAGCATTTAAATATTTTATATTATTTTAAATGCCCAAATTCAAATAGCTATGATTTAATTCAAAGACCCTATGATGGCCTAGAAAAATGTGCACCACTTTTGTCAGAGGTTCTGAACCAAGGCTAAAATGATGGACATTTTAGAAGGGCATTTCAGGTTCATTGAAAAATTATTTTAGTAACCCTAGTTGGTTTCAGAGGGGACTGGGGGTTCTGTCATCCCCATTTCAAGTTTCTGATGAAAAGTAAACATGATGCAACACTCTAATGCATGACTAGCTAGGGTGTGACAACCGATTCGGGTGGAGTCCAGTTAAGGACGGCTTGAACTCGCTCAGGGTTAACAGCAATACCTTTACCAGATATTACATGGCCCAGATAGGTCACTTCTGGCAACCAGAATTCACATTTTGAAAATTTGGCATAAAGGCGATGCTCACGAAGTTTCTGCAACACTAGCCTTAGATGTTCGGCATGTTCTTCCTCGTTCTTGGAGTAGAGGAGTATATCATCGAGATAAACTACGACGAATTTATCCAAATACTCCATGAAGATTGAGTTCATTAACCGAGAAAAGGTGGCTGGAGCGTTGGTTAAACCGAAGGACATGACGGTGTACTCGTATTGTCCATAACGAGTAACAAAGGCCGTTTTAGGAATGTCCCCGTTTCTGATTTTGATTTGATGGTATCCCAACCTCAAATCCATCTTGGAAAAGACTGAGGATCCAGCGAGCTGATCATACAGGTCGTTGATCCTGGGAAGTGGATATTTGTTCTTGATTGTGACCAAGTTGACAGGTCGGTAATCAACAACCATCCGGTCCGTACCATCCTTCTTCTTGACGAATAGGACGGGGCAAGCCCACGGAGATGAACTAGGGCGGATGAAACCCTTTTTCAAGGATTCATCGAGTTGTTTCTTAAGCTCGGCTAGTTCTAGGGGTGCCATCTTATAGGGTCTTCTAGCAATCGGAACGGTTCCGGGAATGAGGTCTATTACGAACTCAACATCCCTGTCAGGTGGAACACCTGGCAATTCCTCTGGAAAGACATCCGGGAAGTCACAGACTACCGGAACGTCCTCAAGGTCTGGCAAAGGGCTGGCGTTAAGAGAATATAGTTGTCGCTTGGCTATTCGAGTCAAGACATTGACTATCTTCCCCGAAGGATGGGTGAGTTGAACAGTCCTAGAGAAGCAATCAATTTTGGCATGATGAGCTGACATCCAGTCCATACCCAGAATGATATTAATATCTGAAGATTTAAGGGCTATCAAAGACGCAAGGAAAACAAGTCTATCGACTTGGATCTCATTTCCATAACTTACCCTAGAGGTCTGCCATCTAGACCCAGGGGTAGAGATTTCCATAGTGGACGGCAAGATCACAGAATGCAACGTTATGCAAACGAGCATAATTTTCAGATATAAAGGAATGAGAGGCTCCTGTATCGAAAAGAACAGATGCCGGGTGGCAATTAACAAGAAGCGTACCGAGAACGACGTTGGGATCCTCTTGAGCTTCTTCGGCAGAGACACAGTTGACATGGCCACGTGAAGCGGTGACCGGTTTAGCATGAAACACTTTTCCTGTCGGCTTGCCACGGCCAACAGCTTTAGCAGATTGATTGGGGTTGGTCTGGGGACACTCACGCATATAGTGACCAGATTCCCCACACTTGAAACAAGTCACGGAACTGGTACGTGGAGGAGCATTATTGGTTGGACCCCCATAGGGCTTAGCTGGAGCAGACTGTTGAGCGGGGCGAGGCGCCTGGAAAGATGGCCTCGGTGTGAACCTGGGTGGCAGGGCGGTGTTGGGTACCCACACGCGGCGCTTCTGAGGACCAGCACCGGATGAGGAACCCGTGTCACGTCCATGCTTGCGTGTTGCGTCATAGTCAGTCTGACCAGTTTCAGCACTGATGGCTTTGTTGACAAGTTTCGAAAAGGATGTGCACTCATGCAGACGGAGGTCGCGGCGAAGCTCAGGACTAAGGCCCTTACGGAACCTTGCTTGCTTCTTGGCGTCAGTAGAAACTTCCTCGGTTGCATATCGTGCAAGATTACCAAACTCTCTGCTATAGACATCCACAGAAAGTCGGCCTTGGGTGAAATTGCAAAATTCTTCACGCTTGCGGTCCATGAGACCCTCCGGAATGTGATGTTCACGGAAAGCGTCGCTGAATTCAGCCCAAGTTGTGACATGGCCCGCTGGGCGCATAGCTCCATAATTCTCCCACCATAGACTGGCGGGGCCTTCAAGATGATATGCAGCAAAGGTGACCTTGTCAGCCTCAGCTACCAGCGCGGAACGCAGCTTGTGAGAGATACTGCGAAGCCAGTCATCAGCGTCGAGAGGCTCGACGGAGTGGTGGAACGTGGGTGGATGCAATTTGATAAAATCACTGAGTGACACCACGTTAGCCCTCTGATGGTGTGCTGTATTCTGTTCAATACGCTCCAGCAAACGGTTTGTCTCCCGCTTGTTTCTCTCAGCTTCCATCATAACCTCGGCTAGTGAAGGAGGTTGAGGCAGATGTTCATTTCTGGCTTCACTGCCTTCGGCCTGCTCTTGGGAAGCAGGGTTAGCGCGCGTGTTGACCATCCTAGGTAAACAAGACAATGATTTAGTCAGAATGATAAAATTCCGACATAGGATATAGAATGTAAGGAATAACTCGAAATGCAAGATGATCATCCGTATGACATGGTAGATACAGAAACTGCTTCTTTATTCCATCGTCATACACACCATACAGGTTTAGTACAAGACCAAGCAAGGTACTAAAACGGTGAAAAGAGGATTACATCTCATCGGAGGCATCTCAAGCTCCTATACATTATTTTTCTACATCTCCGGAAAGAGTACAAACTAGGTCATATCCCACGAGTCACGCGGGACGATAGACGACACAGCTAGTGCGAACTAGTGATACTACTACTAACTCAGACCGATCCGTAGTAGTCCTCGTAGAAGTCACCTCCATAGCCCGGAAGTTCAACATGATCATCCGGAAACAGACGGTCTCGCGGAGCTTGTGGACCATAGGGACTAGGATGAGGTCTTGGACCAGCAAACGGTGGCCTGCGGGGACCGCGAGGTGGGGTGATGCCTCCTACATCACGCCAAACCATCACGTCCGGCAGAGCAGATCTCACAGGATAGAGATCGCGCATATCTGAATATCCAGCTTGCACCGCCGGTGCGAACCGAGTCAAAGTGGCCCAGTGGTCAGCACGGGTATTGAAGAGCTCTAACCTCAAGGCCCGATTTTCACGGTCCTTATCCTCGAGCATCTCAGCAGTGGTGCGAGTCCGTGAATCCTCCTGAGTGGAGTCAGCATAGATAGCCTGGAAATATCCTTGTGCTCCCGGAAGTGATCCTGGCATATACCGGAAATCAGAGTCCCGAAATAACCCAGATCTGACTCGCATAATGGTCATCATAGAGTAGGCGGCATCCTGCACAGCCATCTCGATAGTAACCCCGAGTCCATAGGAGCAATGAAGAGGCTCAGTGGATCCAGGATAAGATGGAAATATCCTGACAGTGCAGAGATACTGGCTTTGATTAAAGTCTCGGAATTGCTCTTCGACCGTGTACTCAGGATACCAGCGGTATCCAGCCTCAGTCATTACCCTGACCAACTTAGCAGTATGGCCGGGTACATCTAGGCATCGAGTCAGGCGAACCACTTGATTGAGGTCGCGAGTGGCCATCTGAAAGCATAATCATAATGCAAAGGCATTAGAATTTCTAGCAAAATTTCGGCAGCATAACAGCTGTAAATGCTCAAAAAGGATATTGAGACATTTGACAAAGGATTTCGTACACACTCAACATCATCATATCAAGTCTTGAAACCATTCCTACAACATAATGTGGTAGTAGAACTGAACTAGGCTGATAACCATCAAACTTATAAGGTACTACTGATTAGTAACACGTGATCCTGATAGAGAGAACAGATCCTAATTCCTTAACCCCCGGTGGAAGAATGGACTGACTCAGATCAGAATGTCATAAGGTATAAGGAGTAAAAAGAGCCTTACGTTCCAACCCACAAACAATTCCCCTACATATAACTAAGAATTTCTAGACTCAACATCGACCAGTTTGGCTTGGAGAACCTACAGGCAGTCCGGCTCTGATGCCAACGCTGTCAGGACCCCGACTCGATGTCACATCGATCTAGCTGGTAACACCTCATATCACTTTGCGGCCTCACGCACGGTATCCCCACGGGTGTCGTCTTACCTTTTCCCGGGACCGTTTGCGCCTTTTGGCTCACGTATATGATAGTGTCGCTAGCATCCATATGATAAAGAGCCCGGGCTGACATGACTAGTCGTAAACCCAAAGTGGCACAGACTTACAGGGACAGGCATCCATGACCCAGCTTCGAACGTGTCGGTCATCAGCAAGTGGGTCCGGGCTGTAGCACTGGGCTAGCAGGACTCCGGTAAACCGGGCTGTAGCGGGCTAACAGGACTCCGGTACTCAAAGCGTGACATTTCCCCGAAGGGACAGACACAGGAACGAAGAAGGACACATGCCGGCCAGCCTAAGTGTTCCAGAGCAGTAGCAAGCTACCATGGCTCAGCGGTAACACTAGGAGACATTTCCCGGTAAGAGAGGCTACTAAAGATAAACAACTAGATAGTCAGATCCCACACATACCAAGCATTTCAATCATACACACAATATGCTCGATATGTGCAAATACAACGAAGCATCACAACATGACTCTACGACACAAGTACTTTATTTAAGGCTCAGTGAGCCATACATAACATACACACAAAGGTACGGGTCTCACGACCCAACATACAAGTCATACAATCATACAAGCCAACAGCGGAAGTAACTTGTCTGAGTACAGACAACTAGTAAAATAAAAGAGGCTTGGAAAGCCTGGCTATACTATGTGGTCCTTCACAAGCTCAGGGTCACCACCTGGGTCTTTAGCCTACTCGTTGATGTCAACGTCTACATAGAACCCATCAGAAGGGGTTGCAGCGTCTTCTGTAAAAATGTAGATTATAGCAACATGAGTACAAAGGTACTCAGCAAGACTTACATCAGATCCTACATACATGCATAGTATCAAGAAGGGTTGGTGGAGTTATTGCAGCAAGCCAGCTTTGACTCTTGGCTAGACTATCCTACGATACTCCAATTTGAAATAGTTTTGCGCACACGAGTCCACTACTCACCACTTCAATACACTACCGAGGATCCACCTCCGTCTTCCTACGGAAGAGCCATCCTCGGCACTCACACTTATCTTGAGGCTTTTAGTAGTTTCCATTTACTTGTCTATGAACTGTATAGGCAACCAAGTAGTCCTTTACCGCGGACGCGGCTATTCGAATAGATCATGTTAACCCTGCAGGGGTGTACTTCTTCATACATGTTTCCACCACTTAGCGTCTGCACACGACATGTGCTCGGCAGACTTCAAGCGAAAGCCGACGTGGGTGTAGACCACGACCTACCTAAACACTTAAGCCTCTAGTCCAGGTTTATCGCCTATTCAGGTTCCATCCGCAGGGAGTCCGGCCGAGGTTTCCCATACGGCCCCGAACGATGTGAACAGGGTTCCCGAGATACCTAACGGGTATTCGGTACACCCGGCCACGTACCTACCGCATCACAGCCCACCCCTACGGTCAGCGCTGTCCACGGCCTCCAGTAGGCTACAAACACCAGAAACTACTTGCAACTCCTGGACAGAGAGCTAGGGTGAATAAGAAGTCGAGCGGGGTCATATTTCAGGGCCCAATGCATGGTAGTAGCTGTATCTTAAATCACACATACAGATCTCAGTGCTTAAGGTCGGCTTCAATGAAACAACCCACCATGTACTCCTACATGGCCTCTCATCGATACCTTTACCAAATCGTGTTCACCACACCACTCTTATTACCGACATAATCATTTCACTCTAGCCCATCACCCAGATGAACCAGACCTGACACAACTCTAAGCATAGCAGGCATAGCAAGGTAGGAACAACACATACATATGGCTCAATCAACTCCTACACATGCTAGTGGGTTTCATCTAGTTACTGTGGCAATGACAGGTCATGCAGAGGAAATGGGTTCAACTACCGTAGCACACAGCAGTTTGAATCGCGTTGTCTTAATGCAGTAAAATAGAGCAGGAGCGAGAACATGGGATTGTATCGATATGATCAAATGGTTGGTTGCTTGCCTGATGATTCGTTGCACGGATACGACTCTTCGTTAGGGTAATCACGATACTCCTCGGGGACAGATCCTGTCGCAAAGGATAACGATACACAGGCATCACCAAACAATGTGCAACAATATGATGCATGCATGAAACATGGCAATATGAGTGTGTTGGGCTAATGCAACTAAAGCCAGTAGGGTTTGAGCAAATTTGAATCAAAGATTCAAATTCCAAATTCAAATATGGCCTTTTAAAGTGCCTTTTCTTATTCTGATTAAAACATCAATTTAACTTGTTTGATCATGCATGAAAATAGTACAGATGGATAGATTGGATTTTTCTGATCATTTTTCATATATAATTTGTCCAATTTGGAGTTACAGAATAAAAGTTATGAATTTTTGAAGTTTAAATAATATTCTGGAATTTCCTGATTTAATTTAAATCCAGAAATTCAATTACTGCGTCAGCCTGACATCACAGTGACATCAGCAGGTCAACAGGGCTGGCTCGGGTCAAACCTGACGTGTGGGGTCCACACGTCAGTGTCACAGGGGCTAATCCCGCGTTGACCCCGGGCTGGTTAGCTTTGACTATGCCCTGGGGCCCACTTGTCAGCGTCAGTAGGTGGTGGATTAGTGGTTAATCAACTAGGCCACGTCAGCTCGCCGGAGTTCTGGCCGGCGGCGACCAACAGTGCGGCGGCGATAGTGGTTTTGGTCGTTTCGGCCACCAAATGGAACGCGGCGACCACCGGAGTGAAGCTGAGGACGACCCGCGGCTCTTGGCGGAGTCAGTTGGGGTCGGGGTGGCCGGAGTCGACGGCGGCGAGCTCGGCTGCGGCCGCCGGGGTTCGGTCGTGCACGGGAGTGGTGCTGGAGCTCGAAGTCGAGCAAAGTGAGGCGCTAGGGATGCTCTACTGGGTTCTGTGAACGCGTTGGACTCGCCGGGGTGACCAAATGGTCACCGGAGCTGCGTCGACGGCGAGCTCGGCGACGGCGGAGGTTCGGCCGTGGTGGGGATGCAGCTACGGTGAGGGAACGAGGGGAAGGAGAGGGGGAAACGACTCGGGGGCTCACCGCGGTTGCAGTGGGCGTCGAAGCGGGCTCGGGGACGCGCTGGAGACGGCGAATTCGTCGGCGACGGTGGTCGGAGCCCGAAGAGGGGAACAGCGACGTGGCGACGATGCAGGGCTTCCGGGGACTCGTGGAGCGGTGGGGAGGAAGAGGGAGTTGTGGCGGAGCTTCTGAGCTACTCGGGGGAGCGAGGGGTGGCCGGAGGCAGTGGCTACGGCGAACGGCGGCGACGGTGATCTTCGGCCGAGAGCGAGAGAGAGCGAGGGAGAAACGGGGGAGAGTGAGCGAGAGCAGGGGGGATCGGGACGGGCTGCGGACGTCGTCCACGCGGCCAGGAGGGCGTCGGCAAGCAGGAGGTGGCCGCGCGGCCGCGCGCGCGCGAGCACGCAGCAGCTTCGGGGCGTGGGGAGGAAGACGACGGGGAGCTACAGTGTTGGGCTGGGTCGGCTGCTAGCTGGGCCGGCCAGCTGGCTGGGCCGCGCAGGTAAGTCTTTCCCCTTTCTTTTCTGTTTTCTGTTTTATTTAATATATCTGCAACTTTGTTGAATTAAATAAAATACCTAGGCAACTCCAAAATTCACCAAACTACTCCTGGTCCATAGTTGGATTATTTCCAACATGAAACATTTTAGTTTGGAGATATTTGAGCATTTAAATATTTTATATTATTTTAAATGCCCAAATTCAAATATCTATGATTTAATTCAAAGACCCTAGGATGGCCTAGAAAATGTGCACCACTTTTGTCAGAGGTTCTGAACCAAGGCTAAAATGATGGGCATTTTAGAAGGGCATTTCAGGTTCATTGAAAATTATTTTAGTAAACCCTAGTTGGTTTCAGAGGGGACTGGGGGTTCTGTCATCCCCATTTCAAGTTTCTGATGAAAGAGTAAACATGATGCAACACTCTAATGCATGACTAGCTAGGGTGTGACAATTACGGTATGAGTAAAGTGACTTGCCGGTAACGAGACTGAACGAGGTATTGGGATACCGACAATCGAGTCTCGGGCATGTAACGTACCGATTGACAAAGGGAATTGTATACGGGGTTGTTCGAATCCTCGATATCGTGGTTCATCGAGGAGCATGTGGGAGCCAACATGGTATCCAGATCTCGCTGTTGGTTATTGCCCGAGAGCCGTCTCGGTCATGTCTACGTGTCTCCCGAACCTGTAGGGTCTACACACTTAAGGTTCGGTGACGCTAGGGTTGTATGAATATGAGTATGCAGCATACCGAATGTTGTTTGGAGTCCTGGATGAGATCTCGGACATCACGAGGAGTTCTGGAATGGTCCGGAGGTGAAGAATTATATATAGGAAGTGATATTTCAGCCATCGGGAAAGTTTCGGGGTCGCCCGGTATTGTACTGGGACCACCGAAAGGGTCCTGGGGGTCCACCGGGTGGGGCCACCCATCCCGGAGGGCTCCAAGGGCTGAAGTGGGGAGGGGAACCAGCCCATAGTGGGCTGGTGCGCCCCCCTTGGCCCACCCCCTGCGCCTAGGGTTGAAACCCTAGGGTAGGGGCGGGGGGGGGGGGGGGGGGCACTTGCCTTGGGGGGGTACTCCACCCCCTTGGCCGCCGCCCCCCTTGGGAGATTGGATCTCCCAGGGCTGGCGCCCCCCCTGGGGGCCTATATAAAGGGAGGGGGGGAGGGGGCAGCCGCACCCTGAAGTTCTGGCGCCTCCCTCCCCCTGCTACGCCTCTTCCTCCTCCGTCACGTGCTTGGCGAAGCCCTGCCGGAGTGCTGCTGTTCCACCACCACCACGCCGTTGTGCTGCTGCTAGATCCATCATCATCAACCTCTCCTCCCCCCTTGCTGGATCAAGAAGGAGGAGACGTCATCCGCTCCGTACGTGTGTTGAACACGGAGGTGCCGTCCGTCCGGCGCTAGGATCTCCGGTGATAGGATCACGACGAGAACGACTACTTCAACCCCGTTCTTTTTAACGCTTCCGCTCGCGATCTACAAAGTGGTATGTAGATGCATCTCCCATGACTCGTTGCTTAGATGAACTCATAGATGGATCTTGGTGAAACCGTAGGAAATTTTTTAATTTTCTGCAACGTTCCCCAACAGTCCTCCGATCCCTTCGTCGTTGCGTGTGGGTGGATCCGGCCTCCCGCCGCCCACCTATCCACATCTCGATGACCTTCAGGTATCTCTTCGTTCGAAACCGCCTTAGCTCTACTTCCCCAGCTCGCTACGTCGCTGCATGTGCATCATTTTCTACCTCTCAGCCCCTCTCGATCGGATGGTCCTGATGAAGCCATGTACCTAGGGTAGGGTCATGGACCTGTCCAAGGTACCCTCCCGAAGGACATCTCTAGAAGAAACTACCTTTCAGTCGACCTGGAAGGATTCCACTCGACGGACTCGAAGGCACTCGACCATGAAGCCACTCACTCCACCACCAGGAGATCTAGAGTCACTCTGCACACAAACGGTCTGTCATTAAGTAGTCTTTATGGTCATGATAGCACTTTATGTAAGGCCTTACCAGTAATGCCAGGCCTTAATGAACTTTAAACCATGCATAACTAAGGGCCGGAGGGGTCTGGCGGACTCTATATAAGCCCCCCCTCCTTAGTGTAAAGGGTTCGCACCCCTGTAACTCATACGCACATAATCCAGTCGACCGCCTCCGGGCTCAGAGACGTAGGGCTATTACTTCCTCCGAGAAGGGCCTGAACTCGTAAATCTCTTGCGTATACAACTACTCCATAGCTAGGATCTTGCCTCTCCATACCTACCCCCTATTCTACTGTCAGGCTTAGAACCACGACAGTTGGCGCCCACCGTGAGGCGGGTGTCTTAGCGACTTATTGGAGAAGTTGCAATTGTTCCGATTACCTTCATCATGGTTTCTGGCAGAGTTTTGGTTGAGGGCCGCGAGATCCATCTCGGCGCGCTCATGTTCATCGCCGACGACTCTGCTTGGCTTCAGGAGGCTCCACTCGACATCGACGCGCTCCCAGTCTGCGGGGCAACACACTTTCGCGCGTGTGTCCGCGGCGTCCTCCTGCGGCAACCGTCGGCCCCGTATCGGTCGACTCCTGTGTCATCCTCCCTCCCTGTCTCCCGCCAGCGCAAGTGCTCCGGTCAGTCGAGACTTCAGTGGTGGGTGAGGCACGTAGTGGCCCGCCAGTTGGCCACCCCCCAAGTCGTGGCGATCAAGCCCGACGAATCTCTCTACGGCCTGTTCGACCTGTCGACTGGCTCCATAGAGACTGCATCCGAGTGCGACAGCAGTGATCCAGCGGCGGAGGTCCTGATGGTTAATGGACCATGCAGTCCTCCCGGCTTCCCTCGCACCGATGGAGGCGACGGAGGTGGCGACCCAGTGCAGGTGCACGAGGAGTATCAACCCGAGCCACTCACTTCCCTGCAAAGGGAAGATCTTAGCCGCCGGAACATGGATGCGCTGAATACTCCTATCGTTGGAGAAACCCCCAAGGCTCGTGCCTTGGAGGACGCGCGCTTGGCCAACTTGACTGAGTGCACTCGACTGGAGAACCTCCAGCGAGCACTCGACGAGCGCGCGCGGCAACAAGTTCTAGACTCCAGTCGACGTCAACTCTTTCCACCACCGACTCAGGTATATCAAACTCCGATTCAAAATCTAGCGGCTGCGGCCCGTATAGCAGAGTCGATTCAGCCCTCCCAGTCGGAGGCTGGCAGAGGCTTGATGCAGATCAAAGATTTACTCCGGGCAGCAGGAGATCAGAATTCAGCTGTATCGCAGTCGCGAAACCAGATTCACAGCAGATCCGTCACTGCGAATACAATCCAGTCGACCCATAGCCCGAGATCGCCCCCGAGGCATGAGGGACGTGGAGGTCGGCATGATCAGTATGATGATAGGTTTGATCGCGATGATCGACGTCGAGTGCCCACTCCTCCCCCAAGGGGTGGGTCGTATGCTCCTCGACAGCAATATGACATACGTCAGCACAGTGTTGGGTGAAGGGTTCCAGTCGACCCCAGAGAGCCAGGCTTTGACGCAAGATCCATTATCGTGCAAGGTTTGGTCGATCGGAACAGAGCTCACCGAGAAGGCCATGACAGAGATGTACCCACCAGCAGCAGAGTTCACGTCTCAGGACCAGAGTGTTTTAGCAGAGCCATCAGGGCCGCGGTGATTCCTTCCAACTTCAAGTTGGCGACTGGAGTCAGCAAGTTCACCGGCGAGTCCAAGCCCGATACCTGGCTTGAAGACTACCGAGTGGCTGTTCAGATTGGTGGCGGCAATGATGAGGTGGCCATGAAACACCTACCTCTTATGTTGGAGGGCTCGGCCAGAGCATGGCTGAATCAGTTGGCACCTAGTAGCATTTACACTTGGGAAGATCTTGCTCGAGTTTTTGTCAGAACATTTGAAGGAACTTGCAAGCGACTAGCAGGGTTGACAGAGCTGCAGGTTTGTGTGCAAAATTCAAATGAGACTCTGAGGGATTACATCCAGAGGTGGATCACATTGCATCACACAGTGGAGAATGTATCTGATCACCATGCAGTCTATGCCTTCAAGGAAGGTGTTAAGAACAGTGAGCTAATTTTGAAATTCGGTCGGACCGGAGACATGACTCTGAGTCGAATGATGGAGATTGCCACCAAATATGCCAATGGTGAAGAAGAGGATCGACTCCGGAGTGGCAAGTACAAGCCAACTGCTCATGAAACCGGGGGAGGAAACTCCAGTCAGAAGCAGAAGCGGAAAGCCGAGCCAGCTGCTCCTGGAGAAGCCTTGGCCGTGACTCAGGGAAAGTTTAAAGGGAAGCCCAAAGGATCTTGGAACCCTAAGAAGGTGAAGGACAAGGAAGGAAATGACGTGATGGATTTGACGTGCCACATCTACACGAAGAAAGATGAGGAGGGTAACTTCATTTACCCGAAACATACCACTCGCAGTGTCAGCTCTTGATCCAGCAATTTCAGGGGAAACAGCCCAAAGATAAGGAAAAGGAGTCGGACAAGATTGAGGACAAAGAGGACAGTGATGGAGGATACCCCCATGTCAATTCCACCCTGATGATTTTTGCTGATGTTGAAAGCAAAAGTCAATTGAAAGTTATCAACCGTGAGGTGAATATGGTTGCTCCGGCGACACCCAGTTATCTGAAATGGTCTCAGCCGCCATCACATTTGACCAGTCTGATCATCCGACACGCATAGCCACCCCTGGGAGGCAAGCTTTAGTGGTCGACCCGGTCGTCGAAGGCACTCGACTGACTAAGGTTCTGATGGATGGTGGCAGTGGCCTGAACATATTGTATGCAGAGACGCTGAAGGGAATGGGCATTCCGATGTCCAGACTCAGTACCAGCAACATGAGTTTCCATGGAGTCGTTCCTAGGAAGAAGGCTGAGTCACTTGGCCAAATTGCTCTTGATGTGGTTTTCAGCGATTCAAAACATTTCCGCAAAGAAAAGTTGACATTTGAAGTTGTGGATTTCCAGAGTGCTTATCACGCTATTTTAGGCAGGCCAGCTTATGCACGATTCATGGCTCGACCATGTTACGTGTACCTCAAATTCAAGATGCCTGGTCCCAAGGGTGTGATCACCATTACTGGCAATCGGAAAAAGGCAGAAGAGTGCTTTCAGAAGGGCTGGAAGATCGCCGATGCTCAGATAACAGTGGTGGAGCTGCAGGAATACCAGAAAACTGCAGATCTGAGTGATTTATTGTGGGCCAAGAAGCCCGCCACAGAGTCAGTGTTCCAGTCGTCCGGTGAGACGAAGCCCGTTCACATTCACCCGACCAACCTCAGTGTTGCTCCGACTCATATCTCCACAACACTCGACTCTAAATAGGAAGAAGCGCTCATCCAGTTCCTCCGTAAGAACTGGGACATCTTCGCATGGAAGCCTTCTAACATGCCAGGTGTTCCCAGGGGGCTGGCTGAGCATCATTTACGAGTCGACTCAAAAGTGAAACCTGTCAAAGAACATCTTCGACGGTCCGTCGTCCAGAAGAGAAAGGCCATTGGCGAGGAGGTGGCTCGGCTCCTGGCAGCCGAGTTTATCTGAGAGATTTACCACTCCGAGTGGCTTGCCAATGTCGTCATGGTCCCCAAGAAGGACATGTCACTTCGCATGTGCATTGATTTCAAACATATCAATCGGGCCTGCCCGAAAGATCATTTTCCTCTCCCCCGCATCGACCAAATAGTCGACTCGACTGCGGGATGTGAGCGCCTGTCTTTCTTAGACGCTTATTCCGGTTACCATTAGATCCGTCTGTATGGACCCAACGAGATCAAAACAGCTTTCATCACTCCATTCGGGTGCTTCTGCTATGTCACCATGCCATTCGGCCTCAAGAATGCCGGAGCCACATTCATGAGGATGATTCAGAAGTGTTTACTCACTCAAATCAGTCGGAATGTGGAAGCATACATGGATGATATTGTGGTCAAATCATGGAAGGGTTCCGACCTATTGACTGACCTTGCTGAAACATTTGCCAATCTTAGGAGGTATGATATCAAGCTTAATCCATCAAAGTGCACATTCGGAGTTCCTGGCGGAAAGTTACTCGGTTTTCTCGTTTCCGAACGAGGAATCGACGCCAACCCAGAAAGAGTTGGCACTATACTTTGAACGAAACGCCCTGTGCGTGTGCACGATGTCTAGAAACTTACTGGATGCTTGGCCGCTTTAAGTTGATTCATCTCTCGACTCGGTGAAAAGGCATTGCCTCTTTACCGATTGATGAAGAAGTCAGACAAGTTCGAGTGGACTCCAGAAGCTGATGCAGCGTTTGCCGAGCTAAAAGCTCTGCTCTCCACCCAGCCGGTGCTTGCTGCCCCAATCAGCAAAGAGCCTTTGCTGCTTTACATTGCAGCCACAGGACAAGTCGTCAGTACAGTACTGACGGTCGAGCGGGAAGAAGAAGGGAAAGCCTTCAAAGTTCAACGCCCAGTATATTATCTTTCCGAAGTGTTGACCCCATCGAAGCAAAGATACCCTCATTATCAGAAGCTTGTATATGGGATTTATATGACCACGAAGAAGGTTGCTCATTATTTCTCTGATCATTCCATTACAGTCGTCAGTGACGCCCCATTATCAGGGATTCTGCACAACAGAGATGCAACTGGTCGAGTGGCAAAATGGGCGATTGAACTCCTTCCCCTTGATATCAAATTTGAGGCAAAGAAAGCCATCAAGTCCCAAGCTGTAGCAGATTTCGTCGCCGAGTGGATTGAACAGCAGCTACCGACTCAAGTTCACTCGGAGCATTGGACCATGTTCTTTGATGGTTCTAAGATGTTGAATGGTTCCAGTGCTGGGGTAGTGTTGGTTTCCCCCCGAGGAGATAAGCTCAGATATGTGCTCCAGATCCACTTTGATTCCTCCAATAAAGAAGCAGAATACGAGTCACTTTTGTATGGGTTGCGTATGGCCATTTCACTCAGCGTTCGTCGCCTTATGGTTTATGGCGACTCAGATTTGGTGGTCAATCAGGTGATGAAGGAGTGGGACGTCAGAAGCCCAGCCATGACTGGTTACTGTAATGCAGTGAGAAAGCGTGAGAAGAAATTTGAGGGGTTAGAGCTCCATCATATACCCTGACTAAAAAATCAAGCAGCTGATGATTTGGCGAAGATAGGTTCCAAGAGAGAAGCCATTCCCAGTAATGTGTTTTTGGAACACATCCATACTCCATCAGTTCAAGAGGATCCTTTCACCGAAGAAGCTCCACAGCCAAAAAGTGTCACAGATCCGACTGAAGTTGAAGTTCCAGTGGTGGTCGACCTGATCATGGAAGCTTTGGTCATCACTCCCGACTGGACAAAGCCGTACATCGCGTATATCTTAAGGAAAGAGCTCCCAGAGAATGAAGAAGAGGCTCGACAGATCGTCCGTCGATCCAAAGCCTTTACCGTGATAAAGGGACATTGTACAGAGAAAGCGCGACTGGAGTCGGTCCGAAATGTATAACGCCAGAAGAAGGTCGGATAATCCTTGACGATATCCACTCGGGGACCTGTGGCCATCATGCGTCCTCTCGGACCATTGTGGCTAAAGCATACCGAGCGGGATTTTACTGGCCAAGAGCAAATGAAATGGCAAAGGAGATAGTCGACAAGTGTGAAGGAAGTCAGTTTTACTCCAATCTATCGCACAAACCCGCTTCAGCCTTGAAGACCATTCCACTCGTCTGGCCCTTTGCTGTTTGGGGGTTAGATATGGCTGGACCACTGAGAACTGGCAGGAGCGGCTTCACTCACTTGCTAGTAGCAGTCGACAAGTTTACCACATGGATTGAAGCTAAGCCTATAAAGAATCTGGATGCTGGCACTGCTATCAGCTTCATCAGAGAGTTGGTATTCAGATATGGAGTTCCACATAGCATCATCACTGATAATGGGTCAAACTTCGATTCTGAAGAATTCAGAGCCTTTTGCGTATCTCAAGGCACACGAGTCGACTATGCTTCAGTCGCTCACCCCCAGTCGAATGGACAAGCCGAACGAGCAAATGGTCTAATTCTCAAGGGATTGAAACCCCGACTGATGCGCAATCTCAAGCACGTGGCAGGTGCATGGGTCGACGAACTTCCATTAGTACTTTGGGGATTAAGGACCACTCCTAATTGGTCGACTGGGAGAACTCCGTTCTTCTTGGTCTACGGAGCTGAAGCAGTCTTGCCGAGTGACCTGCTTCACAATGCACCCCGAGTCGAACTCTACACTGAAGATGAAGCAGAGCAAGCCCGACAGGACGCAGTCGACCTTCTAGAAGAAGAAAGAGAGATGGCCATGATCCGATCGACCATCTATCAACAGGACTTGTGTCGCTTCCATGCTAGAAACGTGAAGAGTCGAGCCTTCCAAGAAGAAGATTTGGTTCTCCGAGTGGATCAGCAGAAGCCACACAAGCTTGCTCCTACTTGGGAAGGTCCCTTCATCATCATCAAAGTTCTCCACAATGGAGCATACCGCCTTTACAATGTCGGTCACCAGATTGACGAGCCCCGAGCTTGGAACGCGGAGCTGCTCCGCCCCTTTTATACTTAAGTATTCACTCGGATGAGATGTAATAGAAGTACTTCTGTAGTTTATTTATCAAAGACAAGAGTGTTATAATTTTCCGCAGTGATTATTGTTACTTTTGTTCACATGAGAAATCCCCCAGTGGGTGGCTTAGCTGCGAATGCGTTTCGCCTAAGTTTGTAAAAAAAATCCTTGCCGAGTGGTGAGCCAGCCTCCCACTCGAGGGCTTAGCTGCGAATCCGTTTCGCCTAAGTACTTTAAAATCCTACCAATTGGTGAGCCAGCCTCCCACTCGGAGGCTTAGCTGCAGTCCAAGTACTCGCCTAAGTGTTTGAAATCCTATCGAGTGATGAGCCAGCCTCTCACTCGGAGGCTTAGCTGCAGTCCAGTACTCGCCTTAGTATTTAATACAATGTGCGCTCCGCAAGGAGGACGAGGTGTAGGTCGGCTGCTACCTTCTCCTTCCGAGCTACGCCACAAATACAATGTGCGCTCCGCAAGGAGGACGAGGTGCACGTCGACTGCTACCTTCTCCTTCCGAGCTACGCCACAAATACAATGTGCACTCCGCAAGGAGGACGAGGTACAGGTCGACTGCTACCTTCTCCTTCCGAGCTACGCCACAAATACAATGTACGCTCCGCAAGGAGGACGAGGTGCAGGTCGACTGCTACCTTCTCCTTCCGAGCTACGCCACAAATACAATGTGCGCTCCGCAAGGAGGACGAGGTGCAGGTCGAATGCTACCTTCTCCTTCCGAGCTACGCCACAAATACAATGTGCACTCCGCAAGGAGGACGAGGTGCAGGTCGACTGTTACCTTCTCCTTCGGAGCTGCGCCACAAAAAATCCTACCGAGTGGAGAGCAAACTTCCCACTCGGGGGCTTAGCTGTAGCCCAGTGCTCGCCTAAGTATTTGAAAATCCTACCGAGTGGAGAGCAAACCTCCCACTCGGGGCTTAGCTGCAGCCCAGTGCTCGCCTAAGTATCTGAAAATCCTACCGAGTGGAGAGCAAACCTCCCACTCGGGGGCTTAGCTGCAGCCCAGTGCTCGCTTAAGTATCTGAAAACCCTACCGAGTGGAGAGCAAACCTCCCACTCGGGGGCTTAGCTGCAGCCCAGAGCTCGCCTAAGTACTTAATCTATTCCGCTCTACAAGGATGATGAGGCGCAGGTCAATTGTAACCTTCTCCCTCTGAGCTACGCCACAAATACAATGTGCACTCTATCTGTTCCCCATCCTTACTTGCCAAAAAGCGGTGGAGTGCAGGTCGACTGGGCTTACCACCTCAGAGCTGCGTCTCAAGCATTAAAATATATTCTGAGTGAAGAAGAAAATTCGCTCGAGGGCAAATGCAAGCATATTCAACGATAAGCAAAGTTCAGATAACGGATTCAGAAGTGCGCAGGCGTCAAGCCTGTAAAAGTTTATCGGTTACAAAAACCACTCGGCATACCGAGGCAAATTTAAGGTGAAATGTAGAAGTTTTTTACTCCTCAGGTGGAGGACTGGAGGGCGCGACAAACTGGTCTAGGTCGATTCCATCAGCAATCCGAGTGGCAGCAGCAATGAAGGTCTCCATGAAAGATTGGAAGTCATGCTTCTTGGTATTGGCCACTCTGATGGACGCCAGCTTGTCCTCTCGAGCATCCTTGCAGTGAACACGTACCAGGGACAGAGCAACGTCAGCACCACACCCGGCGGAGGACTTCTTCCATTCCTGCACTCGACCTGGAACATCATTCAGTCGAGTCATTAAAGACTCGAGGTCATTGTGAAGCATCTCTCTTGGCCAGTGTCGTGTCGATCCGCGACACCGCAACCTTCAGTCGAGCGAGGTAGTCAACCACTCCAGCAACGCGAGATTCCAGTCGAAACACGTTCATAGCAGCCTCGTCCTTCACAGGAGAGTTAATGGGGGTCCAAGTTTGGCTCCAGTCGACTGGTCTCCTCCTCGAAGTTTTGACAGAATTCTGTAAACACAATTTGAAGTTAAGCCAACAGTTCTATGACGAGTCGACGATAACAAGTCAGTCGGATAGAAGAGATTACCTTCAAGCATGAGGAATAACTTCTTGGCGAGCCCTTCCAGATAGGACTCCAGATCGTTCTTCTTCCCCATCAATTCGCTAGCCTTGTCACTCAGGGCTATCTTGTCATTCTTCAGACGACTGACCTCCTTGTTGGCCGCGTCGAGAGCAGCTTTCAGATTGGTATTCTCCTCTTCAAGTTTGCCGATTGAAGCCGGCTTTTCTTCTGCGAACTTCGTCTTATCCGAAGCCGCTTTCTGCGCCTCGGCGAGGTCAAGGTCCTTCTCCAGAGCCTCCTTCAGTTTATCTGCAAAGTGACAGTGAGATCAGACTCAGGAATGGACGAAAAATAAAGGCAGTCGTCAAGATTCTCACCAAACATACCTTTTGCCTCCTCCTTCGCCTTCGTGAAGTTCTCCTGGACAAGCTTCAAATCAAGTTCGAGCTGGATATGCTTGTTCTCCAACTCAGTATAACGAGCCACAAGCTCGCAAGATTTCTACGAAAGATCAGTCGACAGACATCAAAGATAGGTCACTTCCGAGTGACTAAGAGAAAAAATCGTAGAATTTCTAAGACTACAGCCGAATCAAAATATTCAACTGTAGTCTCGGGGACTACACCCAGTGGGTGCACTCAGCGTGCCCCCACTGGTTCTACCAACTCGGTTTGATCAGTTGACCGAAAGAGACAGAAAGTTATGACCCTAAACCATAGCTAACTGACAGCAGTCAGCCAATTTTTTTTCTAGACCATAGCCGACTGCTAGCAGTCGACCATGGTCTCGGGGACTACACCTAGTGGGTGCACTCAGCGTGGCCCCACTGGTTCCAAGATTCCACTCGACCAGATCGAGTGGAGAACTTAGAGTGAACAAATTCAAAGTATAGAGACTACAGTCGACTGCCAGCAGCCCACCATAGTCTCGGGGACTACACCCAGTGGATGCACTCAGCGTGCCCCCACCAATCCCAACAGTCAATCGACACACCCAGTGGGTGTACAGATACTAAGATCTTCAGAAAGAAGAGTTTTCAGATATCATATCCTAACAGAACAAGCGGTGACCAACTAACCTGGACATTGCTCTAAAGAGCTGAGCTTGCATCATAAACTCTTGGCTGGCGTCTCGGATCGCCTTCACTTGTTCCATCATAACCCCCGCCTGGTGTATAGCTTCCTTAGCAGCACCTACTTGGTCTTCTGGGACATGGTGTGTGGCGAAAAGAGAAGGCAGATCAGCACTCGATGACGAAGGGCGGGCACTCGTCATCGGCACAACAAAGGACATGGTAGTCCGAGTGACGTTGCCCCCCTTCGGAACCAGCATCAACCCGAGCAGTCTTGCCAGCAGACGTTTTCTTGTTCCTCCTCTGCCTCAGTGGCTCCTCATCGTCATCATCAGGGAGATCAATGACATGAGGTGGAGCTACAGGAAAGATTCAAAGTTAAAAATGAAGATCCAATCGACCTAAAGCAAAACTACAGAGATCATACCAGGGTTGGAAGTGGCAGCATCCTCCATTTCTTGATCTTCATTCATGGCTAAGGTCTCGGAGGTAGCAGCACTGCAGATTTCAAAAATTAGTCGGTTAACCAATGAGTCGACCAAGATATTATCCATGCCAAACAAGAAAACACAAGTCCTGCTATTACCCGGAAATAGTGGGAATCACCATCCTCATCTTCGGCAGGGCCTTCGTCGGCTTTAACGATGTCCCTCGGAGTTGCTTCGGCGCTTTCTCAGTTGGCACCAGAGAGGTCGTCCGAGGACGTTTCGTCGACTATCCAACGGGCACAGTCGCTTTGCCACGCTCGACTACGGGGTCATGGACGAGCTTGGATCGCCTATCTGTGCGGGGAGGGACGATTTCCTCCTCCTCTTCCTCCTCCTCCTCCTCTTCATCAGAGCCGTCGTCTTCTTCATCCTCCTCACCACCAGATTGCCACTCTTCCTGACTTTCACCTCCGCTTCCCTCCTCCTCCTCTATCTGTTCCTGCGCCCCATTGGGTATCGAGTACATCTTAGTAGTAACCTGGAAGACAACATACAAGACAAAAGTCAGTCGACTGAGTTGTAGCAAAATGGAATGAAGGAAACATGATCATAGTCGGAGATACGTAATTGGACCTTGTCTGGCTCGTATGACTGGTCGAGTGGAGGGATCCTCCTGGCTCCTCGGGGGTTATCTTTGTTCCCTGTGATGGCAGTCATCCACCTCTCCAGTGTGGCATCGTCGACCTCCTCCGGGTGGACCCGAGTGGTGTCTTCAGTGCCAAAGTACATCTACATCGGATGGCCTCGATATTGAAGTGGCTGAATGCACCGTCGAGGCAAAACCTCTAGAAGATCCATGCCAGTCACCCCATCACAGATGAGCTGGACTACTCGCTCGACCAGCACCTTGACCTGAGCCTTCTCCTCCAGGACCACCTTCAGAGAGGACGGCTTGCTCACTCGATCCATGGAGAAAGGAGGGAGTCCAGTCGACTGCCTTGGCATCGACTAGTCTTGGCAGTAGAACCAGGTCAACTGCCACCCTCGGACTGACTCAGGAAGGACCATGGCTGGAAAAGCACTTTTACTCCTCATTTGAACCCCAAGACCCCCACACATCTGAATCACTTGGGTTTTCTCGTCACTCGGATTGGCCTTTTTCACTGTCTAGGAGCGACAGGTGAAAATGTGTTTGAAAAGGCCCCAATGGGGTCGACAACCCAAGAAATTCTCACACAAAGACACAAAAGCTGCGAGATATACTATGGAGTTGGGTGTGAAGTGGAGGAGTTGAGCCCCAAAGAAGTTCAGAAATGCCCGAAAGAAAGGGTGGGGCGGCAAAGAAAATCCGCGGTCGACATGGGTGGCCAAGAGGACACACTCACCCTCCTGAGGCTGCGGCTACCACTCCTTCCCCGGGAGCCTCACTGATCCATGAGGGATCAGTCCTTCGTTGGCCAGGTCATCGAGGTCCTTCTGGCGGATAGTCGAGCGGATCCGGTCGCCCTGGATCCAGCCCTGCGGCAGACCGGCCCGCGAGGAGGATCCACCCCGACTGGTCGCCCTTCCCTTCGCCTTCGCCGTCGCCTTCTTCGCCCGCTCCAAAGCCGCCGTCTTCTCCTTCACCATTGTCGCCGGCGAAGCACGCGCAGAGCAGCGACACTGGGATGGTGGCGAGCATGGCAGATGAATCTGAGGAACAGGGAGAAGAAAATGAGGGCGCACTATTCAAAAACCCCCGTCCGGTGCATTATATGGGTTTACTTCCAAGTGGCTGACTGGTAGGCCTGGAGGATCCTGTCAAATCCCGCAACAGCTGCACGTGCGATACGTGGCGAAAAAGGTGGCGCGAAGATCGAGGCATTCCTGCCTTATCCCATTTGAGTACCGCGGTCTCCTCCGCCTCTCGCGCTTCCCGAAATTCAGATCCCGCTAAATTGGAAAACAGTAGAGCAACTTGTCAGACTGAAGATTTCCTCCGATCCGTCGCTCGGAGAACTCCAAGTACAGAAAAGTCACTCGACAGGTATAAAGAATGGATCAAGGCGACTGATAAAGAAGTTGATGCCGTCACTTAAAGTCATTGATCCAGAACAAGACATACTCATAGCACGAAAAACGGTTCAGAAGAATTCTCAACTCCGTCCTCACTCAAACCTCGATCCATTCGGGGGCTAATGATGAAGCCATGTACCTAGGGTAGGGTCATGGACCTGTCCAAGGTACCCTCTCCAAGAACATCTCTAGAAGAAACTACCTTTTAGTCGACCTGGAAGGATTCCACTCGACGGACTCGAAGACACTCGACCATGAAGCCACTCACTCGACCACCAGGAGATCTAGAGTCACTCTGCACACAAACGGTCTGTCATTAAGTAGTCTTTATGGTCATGATAGCACTTTATGTAAGGCGTTACCAGTAACGCCAGGCCTTAATGAACTTTAAACCCTGCATAACTGAGGGCCGGAGGGGTCTGGCGGACTCTATATAAGCCACCCCCCTCCTCAGTGTAAAGGGTTCACACCCCTGTAACTCATACGCACATAATCCAGTCGACCGCCTCCGGGCTCCGAGACGTAGGGCTATTACTTCCTCCGAGAAGGGCCTGAACTCGTAAATCTCTTGCGTATACAACTACTCCATAGCTAGGATCTTGCCTCTCCATACCTACCCCCCTATTCTACTGTCAGGCTTAGAACCACGACAGGTCCAACATCACCTATTTTTTTCTTCTTTTGTTAGAGGTAAAGCTACTTCATGGAGTCGAATCTTGTACTTCCTGCGTCCGAAAATACTTGTCATTGAAATAAAGTGGGGGTGAGGGAATTTAGTATGTACATCGGACTTGGTACAAATAGGAAGGAAAGGGGATGAAAGTAGTACAGACTGGTCATCCGACCGGTCTCTTGGTCGAAAAGGGAAATATAGGGGTAACACTATACATAGTGGTATGACCAGGACTAGATTTGCTATCCACACATAGGAGTAGGTGGCTAGAGTGAACAAAAATGGGACCAACCCAGATATGTTTCTCGGATGTTTGTTTCTCCGGGCAACAAACTATGAATCACCACTTTATGCCCCTGTTTACATAGATGGTGTTGTACTGCTGGTGCACCCACTGTCCCATGCCCTTATACCAAATATTTAGGCTCCGGTCGGAATAAAGGGGCAGAAAACATAGGTCTTGATGAAAATAGAGGAATAGGAAAGGAATGTAGGTATAAAACTATGGAACAGCGAACCGGAGGAAACTCTCAAGAGAATGTGTTCGGATGGACTACGAAATGTACATATTTGTTTTTTTAGAGTAGCATGCTTGGCAGTATGAGATGCTATTTGTTTATTCAGCTGCACAGTGACTAATCTTGTCCTCACCTCACGTACCACACATAGGTTGATTTTTTTATTCTGGCAAACACAACACAACAACCTGTCTAATGCATGGCAGCGAGCGCCTGCCTCGGGCTTCCGCCCAAAAAATGAGCAGCACGTGGATGTTTCTAATCCGATGGAATCAGTACTACTAGACCAGCTTTCTTATGAAACACTATTCACCTTTCCCGTGTTCCGAACAGTTGGAAGGGAAAGAATACGGTAGGAATTGTGTTCCTACGAAAATCCTGCACCAAACCTCTGAACCGAACGCAGCCTTAGCTGTTCTTAATATAATGTCCCTGGTAAAAATGAAGCCATGCCACTGTTTTTGCCTGTAATTGTTTGAGACTCTGACAAGTTTAGCCAAATGTTTTTGCCTGTAATTGTCTGAGACTCTGATTGTTTCCTCTGTGTCTTTTTGTGCAAACAGAGATATCCAATTCACCTGGTTGCTGTTGTGACCTTTTGGTGCACTACACAAAACTCTTCTTAAAAGAAGTGACTTTTGTGCTGTTTAACTGGAATGTCAGATGGAACAGTTGGTTCATTTTGGTGGAACTGCACAAAGGGAGATCTGTTTTCCAATCCTCATCATCCATATTGGCGCCATAACCTTCCTTTAGGTAAGAATGATATTTAATGCATGTGTTCATCTCTATTTTCTGACTGCCATGAGAAAATAATGCTGTTTTTTACTAGTACACTTGTACTCCCTCATTGACAAAATCAATTCTAAATTATAAGGCCAATCATGTACTTGGTTTCACCAACTGGTGAGGAGAAAGAGAAACAGAGCATGAAGAGGAAGAAGAAGAAGAATAAACAGTGCCAAGGCGATCTTGCTGAAGCCAGAGGCCTCAGTCGAGGCTATTCAAGGGCTCCGGCAATGACTACCTTACATGTGAGACGATCCTCCAGGGAGCCCTTCCACTTCTGCTGTCTCACTTAATTAATTAGGAGCACTTAAGTACCACTATTCTATTATTGCCTAATTTTTCTGTTGGAGTTAAACAAATCTTTAGTAGGACCCTATGCTGAGTCATGTATGTGTGAATGTTTGTCTATGGAGGTGAATCATTTGGTGGAGCAGGGAGGGAATATTATTAGTGTCATGACATAATAGTGCTATTGTTTTGCATGTCAATTTATTGTCATTGGTTCAATGGGGCAATGTTTTGCGTATTGTCCATCACGAATTTGATGCTACTGTTTGAGTAATATGCTAATGTCTTCCTATCCTTTCTCACTAAGCTAATGAAGGTTTTACCTTGTTCCTACTTGTGCAAACAGGGATCATGTTGTGCCAATCATACATTTTAGTGGAACTACACAAGACAATACAATGAACTGTATCCCAGCCAGTGCTTTAACTCTGTTGGAAGTTCTTGATAATCTTTCGATATAATCTCAGCACTGGTAAACAAGAGTGATTTCAACCATACATTTGAAGTGCACAAAAATATATACTATTGTGTGATTCCAGTGAGTGCTTTATCATCTCTTATGGGACTACATGAATAAGCTTTTTTTCTCAGGTTGGTACGGGCCTAAGGCCTTCATCCATATTAGTTTGCTGTCATCTCTATTTGTATCGTGCTACTGTCATGAGAAACTCCTTTATCTTTGCACTTTTAAGTTTTGCAACCTATGATAAATGGCAATGCTTTGAGTGTTGAGTTGAGCTAATTGGCACTGATTAAATAAACTAATACCTCTCTTTAAGCAAGACTACTATGTTGCTAACTTTACCCATTAAGATAATGAGGGTGCTTCTATTTGTTAGTGTATGTTTCATCAACTAGTCCCACTATTACAGTAATCTCACTCTCTCAATATATGTGCCAACAGGGATGCTCAATTTTGGTGGAACTGCACAAAAAATTTGGGTGCTTCATCGCCTCGACAGCTTCTGTCCTTTCCTGTCAGTCGCTAATCTCCGCTTGCTTTCTTCCTTTGCTGTCAGTCGCTTGGCTTATCTTGGCTTCTAGTCAAAGAAAATAGTAATTGATATGCTACCTCACAAAGGTTGGTACTGGTCTTTATCCTGATTATTGTGCCTGTCATATGTATTGGTAATTTGGTATTGTGCTATTGTTTGCCGATTTCATAAAGGAGTAATTTGGAGCCTGAACTCGCAGGCAAATCATTACATCGGGTGATTTCAGTAGAACTGCACAAAATGATCACATGGACAGGTACTTATGCTGCTGCTATGTACTCCAAAGTTCACTCAGACAAGCATCGATGTTGACAAGAAGTGCCTATATTCATTCGAGTATCAACCGGCGTCAACCAATTGTCAAAGTATTAGGAGAGTGAACGCCAAAAATATTGCTTGGTGCATAGCCCAGAAAAACGCAGTCCAGTCTTTGGTCCCAATTTGTGCCTTTTGGTTATCGGCACATATGGTAGCAAACTATATGGCATGGAATCTAAAGATTCCAGACAAGTTTGTTGACGTGTATATTCATCTGGGACTTAATCAATCTGCATGCCAAGGATGCTCCATTTCAGTTGAACTGCACAAAAAATTTGGGTGGTTCCTTTTCTCAACCACCTCCTTTCTCGTCTGCGATGTAGAATTTTGGCGAGATACAGGACCAAGATGAGCCAGTAAACTAGTTGGATGAAAGTAGTGGCCAAGTTGCTCCAACCTCCGTTGGCATGAGGCCATTATTTGAGGATAAACCTACAAGCAAAGTTCAAATTGTCTGTGCTGCCTCTTATGTACTCAAAAGTTTACTCGTACAAGAACTAATTTTATCAAGAAGTAACTCTGATTGAACACCATTTACCAGTCGGTACCCTAGGTAATTGAAGTTCGTCGATGGATCATATTGGCTGTGATCTCAATCATTTGGATGCATAAACATACTGAACATGTGTATATCTGAATCTTTTTGTGAATTATGTATGAATATTGTCGTGTGATCTATCAATCATTTGGATGCATAGATATGCTGAGCTTGTGTATATATGAATCTTTTGAGTTGTTGATAGTGAATGTTGGCTATGAATATGAACGTGTCCTGTGAACCTGAGTTTGATATGAATTGCAACAGAACCAGTTATAACCCTTCTCCTCCTCTCAATCTGTGACTCCACTGCCGTGTTTTCCCATCTCCGAGTCATTCCCGCCCGGGGCCTCGCCATCGTCCACCGCCTCGCTGTGTTCGGTGCGGCGTGGTCAACAAACGAGAGTCATTGGAAGAGGACTGTACGTGGAGAGCCTGACGGCTGGGACCCACAAGGTCCATGGTTGCACGCAAGGAAAGTTCCTCCTTATTAAGCTGAAAAAATGTTTCCTCCACCTGACAGCTGGGACCCACCGGCTGTATCTTTGCACAAAAGGAAGTGCCTCCTTGTTTTGCAAAAAAAATATTCATCCCATTAACAGCTGGGACCCGTCAGATTTGGTGACTGACTTGTGGGCCTGCTAAGCGGACGTGTACGACCGGCTTTGTCAACTTAATCAACAAATGATTCTAGCAGCTGGACCGTTGGATGTTAATCCAACAGCCGTGCTCCTTCTTCAACCTTTGTCCTTGCTCCTGTCTCCCGTGGGCGGCACCGCGGCTGTGCTGTCGCGCACCCGAACTAGTAAAGTTTCCCACTCCTCTCCATCTGCGACTCCACTGCCCCATCTTCCCATCTCCGGGTCGTTCCAGTCTGGGTGCGCTTGGCACGGTGTGGTCAACATGGTCAACAACCGAGAGTCATCAGAAGATGACTGTACGTGAGAGGCTGACAATGGGGACGCACCACGCCCATGGACGCATGCATGCAACGGAACGCGGCGAGGTCAACGTGGTCAAGGAACGACTTCCATCGGAAGTATACTGTACGTGGAGAGTCTCAGCTGGGTCCACAGCCGCAGCAAGTAAGTGCCTCCTTATTACGCGGAAAATAATGATTCCTCCAACTAACAGCACGGACCCACTGGACGGGCCATCGTATTTTGCGAAAAAAACGTTTGCCCCCTGACTGCTGGGACCCACCTGACGGGCCACCGTATTTCGCGAAAAAATGCCCCCCGCTGTCAGCTCGGACCCACCAGAAGTGCCTCCTTATTACGCAAAAAAAATGAATACTCCCCTGCTAGCTGGGACCCACCTTGGTGGGAGGCTGACTTGTGGGCCTACTAAGTTGACGGGGATGAAGGGCTTTGTCAACTTAGTTAATATGAACGATTCTAGCTCCAGTGACCGTACGATGTCCATCCAACGGCCGTAGTGCTTCTTCAACCTCTGGTCTTCTTGCTCCAGCCGCCCTAACCAGCGCCGGTCGTGCCTCATGCTCCTGCCTCCCGTGGCCGGCTGTGCTGCCGCGGAGGACTCACCGCCCCCTAATATTCCCACCACTGGCCAGGCCCTGCAGCGACGACAGCCTCACACCGCAGCCGAACCAGTGAACCCTCGTACTCCTCTCCGCGCGGGCTTCCACTGTCGTGTCTTCCCCGGCTCCGTGTTGTCCCCTTCCTAGGCCTCGCCGTCGTCCACCACCGTGGTGCTCTCCACGCGGTGTGGTCAACATGGTCAAGGAACGACTTCCATTGGAAGAGTACTGTACGTGGAGAGGTTGACAGCTGGGTCCACGGCCACAGCCCAGTTTTTTTGTGATTTGCCAAGTAAGTCGCTTTGTCAGGCCCGTTGGGCTGCAAATCTTTCAAGACAAGGAGAGCTTTCATTCGGCTGGCCGAGAAAATGGCCCATCAGTACTGAGAAATGGGCTGTACATTTTTAAAACACATCAAAGCGGCAATTAGTTTCAAATATCTTTTTTTTCATTTCGAGATTTTAAATTACATTAATTTTTATGCGTGGAGAATTTGTTGGATTTTATATTGATATACATTTAGTTTTAAAATCAGTTTGAATGTGAGTCGAAATTTCGGGATTAAAACCAGTTCGGACCGCACCGAAATATGCAAAATTTCGTATAATTTTTTAACCGTGGCCACAATATGGGTTGTAATGCTAACAAAAAGAATATGGGCTCCAAAAAAGACCTTAAGAATTAGCAAATGAGTTGTAAATTATTAGAAATAATGGCAGATGGGCTGTATGCTGTTTTCCACAGATTTGAGGCTTTCCTAAAAAAAGGTTGACGCACAAGCAGTGACTGTTGGATGGCCATCCAATGGCCGTCGTGCTTCTTCAATCTCTGCTCTTCCTGCTCCAGCCGCTCAAACAAGCGCCGGCGGGACTGTGTGCTCCCTCCTCCCCGCGGTCGGCTGTGCTGCCGCGCATGCCTCATCGCCCCACCGTACTCCCATCACTGGCCTAGCCATCCCTCTACTCACCCACACCTGCTGTTGTTCTCCGGCGACGGCAGACGAACCAGTAAACCCTCGTTCAGTCGTACTCCCCTCCGCGTGGGAAACAACAGCTGAGTCTTCCCTGCCTCTGAGTCTTTCCCTTCCTAGGCCTCGCCGTCGTCCACCGCCCTGGTGCTCTTGGCACGGCCTAGTCAACGTGGTCAACGACCGACATGCATTTGAAGTGGACTGTACGTGGAGAGGCCGACAACTGGGTCCACGGCCGCACGCAAGGAAATGCCTCCTTATTACGTGCAAAATAATGATTCGTCCACCTGACATCAGGGACCCACCGAAAGGGCCTCAGTATTTCGCGAAAAAAACGTTACCGCCGCTGACAACTCGGACCCACCAACTATATCTTCGCACGCAAGGAAGTGCCTCCTTATTACGCACAAAAAAAATGAATACTCCCCCTGTTAGCTGGGACCCAGTATAGTGGCAGGCTGACTTGTGGGCCTACTAAGTTGACGGGGACGGAGGGCTTTGTCAACTTAGTCAATATGCACGATTCTAGCTCCAGTGACCGTACGATGTCCATCCAACAGCCGTAGTGCTTCTTCAACCTCTGGTCTTCTTGCTCCAGCCGCCCAAACCAGCGCCGGTCGTGCCTCGTGCTCCTGCCTCCCATGGCCGGCTGCGATGCGGTGGAGGCCTCACTGCCCCCTACTACTCCCACCGCTGGCCAAGCCATCCCTCTACTCACCCACACCCCCTTTTATTCTGTGGCGACGGCAGCCTCACACCGCAGCGAACCAGTGAACCCTCGTACTCCTATACGTGTGGGCATCCACTGCCGCGTCTTCCCCGGCTTCGCGTCGTCCCCTTCCTAGGCCTCGCCGTCGTCCACCGCCCTGGTGCTCTCGGTGCGGCGTGGTGAACATGGTCAAGGAATGGCTTCCATCGGACGTGGACTGCACGTGGAGAGGCTGACAGCTGGGTCCACGGCCGCAACAAGGAAGTGCCTCCTTATTGCGTGCAAAATAATTATTCCTCCACCTGACAGCGGGGACCCACCGGACGGGCCACCGTATTTAGTAAAAAAACGTTTCCCCCTGTCTACTAGGATGCACCAATTACATCTTCGCACGCAAGGAAGTGCGTCCGAAAAAAACCATTCGCCGCCTAACTGCTGGGACCCACCAGCTACATCTTCGCATGCAAGGAAGTGCCTGACAGTCGGGACCCACCTGGTCGAAGCGTACATAGCGTTGTCATTCTGGTCACGAACGTGTACGTACATATATACTGGTGGATGTAGAGCCGCGCATGTGTCGTAGTAGAGGCGCGCACGTAGCATGTACACGTACGTACAACGGCAAGGGTGCAAGAAAGAAAATACGGCCACGTACGTACATACGGGCAGGGTCTCTAACGCCTATCGTGCATACGTACATGGCTGGGTCGGAACGGAGAAACAGTGTCGTCATCGTGTTCATGGGGAGCCAACCGGCTGGGTCGGAACGGAATGCATGGTCGTGTTCATCGGAAGGGCTTGGACGGAACAGGCAATGGAAATGAGGCCTGGTGTACCGCACAACGGAGGAAACGGCCTTGTGTTCGATCGGCCACGTTCGAAACGGGGTCCTGTTGATTGGGAGGGGCCTGGCGTACCGCAAAACGGAGGAAACAGACCTCCTACAGTCGAAATGGGGGTCCTATTGATCGGGAGGGGTGTGGCGTACCACAAAACGGACGAAACGGACTTGTGTTGGAGCACTACGGTCGAAACGGGGGGGGGGGGGGGGGGTGTGGTGTACCCCAAAACGGGACTCCACGGGATACTGTTCATCTCCACCGTCGACCTCCTCCAGCCTCCACGGGCTACCGTCGACCTCCTCCAGCCTCCACGGGCTCCTGTTCATCTAGCCTCCACCGCGTGCTACTCCATCGGCTACTGTTCAACCACCCCTCCACAGGCACCCCTCCACCGTCTACTGTTCATCCAGCCCTCCACACCACGGGGTCCTGTTCAATCACCCCTCCACGGCCACCCCTTCGCCGTCTACTGTTCATCCAGCCCTCCACACCATGGGTTCCTGTTCATCCAGAGGCAACGTCACCGCTCACTGTTCATCCAAACCCCCCGCAACGCTCACTGTTCATCCAATCGATCGGCTTCAGTTAGCAACAGTAGCGAAGGAATCACTCCATCGGGTTCAGTTAACAGCCATCGATCAATCCCTCGGGTTCAGTAACGCATAGCCTGTAGTGCAATCACTCGGGTTCAGTTAGAGCCCAACGCCTCGCTCGGGTTCAGTTAGAGCCAACGCCTCGCACACACGCGCATACCTGTACGAGAGAAATGCGCATCACTCTCTCACCGTAATCGGCAACTCCCCAAAATTTTCCTCCCCCTCGCTTCTACCATGGTTTTTTCGGCATGGACGGCCCAAAGAATGTCATGCAGCTGCGTCTCTGGCCCGCCCAGGACGAAAAGCCCATTTTCTGTCATGATTTTTTGTCATAGAAGTAGGAGCCCACCACATCTATGATGATACCGGGTTTTGTCACAATTATCGTCATTGAAGTGTCATATGTATGACAGAATTTTTTTTCGTCCGGCCCAAAATGTCATGGATGTGTCTTTTTTTGTAGTGAGTTGTCTGTGACGGGGTTCTCAGCTCCCTTTCTATCAATAATATGCAAATCAAATTCTTGTAGCAAGAGAACCCATCTAATAAGTCTAGGTTTAGCATCTTTCTTTTCCATAAGATATTTAATAGCAGCATGATCAGTGTGAATAGTTACTTTAGAATCAACAATATAAGGTCTGAACTTATCACATGCAAATACAACCGCTAAGAACTGTTTTTCAGTGGTAGCACAATTTCTCTGAGCAGTATCTAGAGTTTTACTAGCGTACTGGATAACATTTAATTTCTTATCAACTCTTTGCCCTAGAATAACACCTACAACATAATCACTAGCATCATGCATAATTTCAAAGGGTAAATTCCAATCAGGGGCTGAACAATTGGTGCAGTGATCAGAGCTTTCTTAAGTATTTCAAATGCTTCTACACAATCATCATCAAAGACAATAGTCTTTTTGCAATAGATTAGTCAGAGGCCTAGAGATTTTAGAGAAGTCCTTATTGAACCTCCTATAAAAATCGGCATGACCAAGGAAACTTCTTATACCTTTAATGTCCTTGGGACATGGCATCTTTTCAATAGCATCAACTTTAGCTTTACCAACTTCAATACCTCTTTCAGAAATTTTATGCCCCAAGACAATGCCTTCATTAACCATAAAGTGGCACTTCTCCCAATTCAAAACGAGACTAGTGTCTTCACATCTCTGGAAAACTCGATCAAGGTTGCTCAAGCAATCATCAAAAGAGGATCCATAAATGGAGAAATCATCCATGAATACCTCACAAATTTTTTCACAGAAGTCAGAGAATATAGCCATCATGCATATTTGAAAGGTAGCAGGTGCATTACATAAACCAAAAGGCATACATCTATAAGCAAAAGTACCGAAAGGTCAAGTAAAAATAGTCTTTGCTTGATTGTCCGCTGACACAGGTATTTGAGAGAAACCAGAATAACCATCTAGAAAGCAGAAATGTGTATGTTTGGATAGTCTTTCTAGCATTTGATCAATAAAAGGTAAAGGGTAATGATCTTTCTTAGTAGCTTTATATAATTTGCGGAAATCAATTACCATCCTATAACCTGTAATAATTCTTTGCGGGATCAATTCATCTTTATCATTAGGAACGACAGTAGAACCTCCCTTCTTAGGGACACAATGGACAGGACTTACCCACTCACTATCAACAACGGGATAAATTATACCTGCCTCAAGGAGCTTTAGTATTTCCTTTCTTACCACTTCTTTCATCTTAGGATTTAACGGTCGTTGATAATCTCTAACTGGTTTGGTGTCTTCGTCCAATTTAATTTTGTGTTGGCATAGAGTGGGACTAATGCCCTTGAGATCATCAAGAGTATATCCAATAGCAGAATGGTGCTTCTTCAAAGTTTTCAATAATCTTTCCTCTTCCTGCTCTGAAAGGTTAGCACTAATAATAACAAGATATAACTTCTTTTCATCAAGATAAGTATATTTAAGAGTATCAGGTAAAGGTTTAAGCTCAAACACGGGATCACCCTTGGATTGAGGGGGATCCCCTAGGATTTCAACAGGTAAGTTGTGTTTCAGAATAGGACCCTGTTTAAGGAATAATTCATCTATGTCCCTTCTTTCTTTCATAAACATATCATTTTCATGGTCTAGCAAATATTATTCTAACAGATCAGTAGGAGGTATGACAATAGAAGTAAGACCAATAATTTTATCCTTGGCAATTCTTTATCATGGGGTTGTCTATGAAATTTAGCAAAATTAAACTCATGTGTCGTATTCCCCAAACCAATAGTAACAACATCCTTTTCACAATCAATCCTAGCATTGACAGTATTCAAGAAGGGTCTACCAAATATAATGGGACAAAAGCTATCTTGTCGGGAACCAAGAACAAGAAAATCAGTAGGGTATTTAATTTTCCCACGCAAGACTTCGACATCTCTAACAATCCCAATTGGTGAAATAGTGTCTCTATTTGCAAGCTTAATAGTAACATCAATATCAACTCAGCGGGTGCAATATCATGCATAATTTCTGTATATAAGGAAATAGGTATTGCACTAGCACTAGCACCCATATTACATAAGTCATGATAACAATGATCTCCTATTTTAACAGAAATGACAGGCATGCCTACAACAAGTCTATGTATCTTAGCATCAGGTTTAGCAATATTAGCAGCTTCCTCACAGAAGTAAATAACATGCCCATCAATATTATCAGCCAAGAGATCTTTAACCATAGCAATATTAGGTTCAACTTTAATTTGCTCAGGAGGTGTATATGTTCTAGTATTACTTTTACGAACCATAGTTGAAGCTTTTGCACGATCCTTTATCCTAACAGGAAAAGGTTGTTTCTCAACATAAGTAGTAGGAACAATAGGATCATTATAAGTAATAGTCTATTCTTCAACTATAACAGGTGCAACTACTTTACTTCAATGGGAGGATTATATTTAAACCACTTCTCCTTAGGGAGATCGACATGAGTAGCAAATGATTCACAGAAAGAAGCTACTATCTCAGAATCAAGTCCATATTTAGTGCTAAATCCACGAAAAGCATCAGTATCCATAGAAGACTTAACACAATCAAACTTAGGTGTCATACCTGACTCCTTACCATCATCGGAACCCCAATCTTCAGAGTTGCATTTAATTTTTTCCAATAAGTCCCACTTGAATTCAATAGTCTTCAGCATATAAGAACCAGCACAAGAAGTATCGAGCATGGTGCGATCATTGAGAGAAAGCCGAGCATAAAAAAATTGAATAATCATTTCTCTTGAGAGCTCATGATTGGGGCATGAATATAACATTGACTTAAGCCTCCCCCAAGCTTGAGCGATACTTTCTCCTTTGTAGGGCCAAAAATTATATATGTAATTACGATCACGATGAACAAGATGCATAGGATAAAACTTCTGGTGAAATTCCAGCTTCAATCGTTTATAGTCCCTAGATCCTATATCATCACATAGCCTATACCATGTCAATGCATATCCTTTCAAAGATAAAGGGAAGACCTTCCTCTTAACAACATCATCGGGTATACCTGCAAGCTTAAATAATCCACAAACTTCATCCACATAGATAAGGTGTAAATCGGGATGCAATGTTCCATCTCCTGCAAATGGATTATCTAGCAGTTTCTCTATCATACCCGAAGGAATATCAAAGTAAACATTTCAGTAGGTTCAGTAGGTTGAGGAGAAACTCTTTGCTCTATTGGTCGGGGCGAAGATGCCCTGAACAAGCCCCTCAAAGGATTAGTTTCCATAGTAACAAGTGACAGTAAATTTCAGCACACTATATAAATGTTTCCTTACCAAGTTCCACTCACCAAAGGCGCTTCACTCCCCGGCAACGGCGCCAGAAAAGAGTCTTGATGACACACAAGTATAGGGGATCTATCGTAGTCCTTTTGGTAAGTAAGAGTGTCGAACCCAACGAGGAGCAGAAGGAAATGACAAGCGGTTTTCAGTAAGGTATTCTCTGCAAGCACTGAAATTGTAGGTAACAGATAGTTTTGTGATAGGATAATTTGTAATGGGTAACAAGCAATGAAAGTAAATAAAGTGCAGCAAGGTGGCCCAATCCTTTTTGTAGCAAAGGACAACCCTGGACAAGTTCTTATAATGAGAAAAGCGCTCCCAAGGACACATGGGAATTATCGTCAAGCTAGTTTTCATCACGCTCATATGATTCACATTCGTTACTTTGATAATTTGATATGTGGGTGGACCGGTGCTTGGGTGCTGTCCTTTCTTGGACAAGCATCCCACTTATGATTAACCCCTATTGCAAGCATCCACAACTACAAATCAGTATTAAGGTAAACCTAACCATAGCATGAAACTAGTGGATCCAAATCAGCCCCTTACGAAGCAACGCATAAACTAGGGTTTAAGCTTCTGTCACTCTAGCAACCCATCATATACTTATTACTTCCCAATATCTTCCTCTAGGCCCATTTAATGGTGAAGTGTCATGTAGTCGACGTTCACATAACACCACTAGAGGAGAGACAACATACATCTCATCAAAATATCGAACGAATACCAAATTCACATGACTACTAATAGCAAGACTTCACCCATGTCCTCAGGAACAAACGTAACTACTCACAAAGCATATTCATGTTCATAATCAGAGGGGTATTAACATGCATTAAGGATATGAACATATGATGTTCCACCAAATAAACCAAATAGCATCAACTACAAGGAGTAATCAACACTACTAGCGACCGACAGGTACCAATCTGAGGTTTGGATACAAAGATTGGATACAAGAGATAAATTAGGGTTTGAGAGGAGATGGTGCTGGTGAAGATGTTGATGGAGATTGACCCCCTCCCGATGAGAGGATCGTTGGTAATGACGATGCTGATGATTTCCCCTTCCCGGAGGGGAGTTTCCCCAGTAGAACAGCTCTGCTGGAGCCCTAGATTGGTTCTGCCAAGGTTCCGCCTCGTGGCGGCGGAGTTTCGTCCCGTAAGCTTGCTTCTGATTTTTTCCAGGGTAAAGGACTTCATATAGCAGAAGATGGGCACTGGAGGGCCACCAGTGGGCCCACGAGGCAGGGGGGCGTGCCCAGTAGGGGTGGGCGTGCCCCCACCCTTGTGGGCAGGGTGTGGGCCCCCTCTGGTACTTCTTTTGATCAATAATTTTTATTAATTCCAAAAATGACTTTCATGGAGTTTCAGGACTTTTGGAGCTGTGCAGAATAGGTTTCCAGTATTTGCTCCTTTTCCAGCCCAGAATCCCAGCTGCCGGCATTCTCCCTCTTCATGTTAAACCTTGTAAAATAAGAGATAATAGCCATAAGTATTGTGACATAACGTCTAATAACATCCCATAATGCAATAAATATTGATATAAAGGCATGATGCAAAATGGACGTATCAACCGCCTCATTGTCTTCATGGGGAACATGGAGGAACTCACAGCCATCAAAGCCGCTGGACAGCTGCTGAACTAGGAAGTGATAACTTGCCATGTTGGCATCCCTGGCGTCCCACTTGCTGAAGGCCTGCTGCACCACCAGGTCCGAGTCGCCGTAGCAAAGGATGCACCGGATGCCGATCTCTTTGGCTAGCCGGAGGCCATGGATCGGTGCCTCGTACTCGGCAACGTTGTTGGAGGCGGCGAAGTGGAACTGCAGCACGTACCGCAACCGGTCGTCCTTGGGAGAGGAGAGCGCGATGCGGCAACTAGCCCAGTGCGCATCTTGGAGCCGTTGAACTGCATGCGCCAGTGCGTCGAGTCGGGTGTCGGTGGTAGGTACCGGGTTTCCGCCCAGTCAATGAGGAAGTCGGTCAACGCTTGGGACTTGATGGCGGTGCGGGGCTCATAGAGGATCGTGCGACTAGCCATCTCGATGGCCCACTTAGCAACATGACCGGAGGCGTCCCGGCATCCCATGATTTCACTGATGTGGGCCGTGCTCACCATGATGATGATATGCTCCTGGAAGTACTACTTCCGCATCTTGGTGGCAAGGTACACACCGTAGGACATCTTTTGGTAGTCAGGGTAGTCTGTTTGGAGAGGGAGAGTGCTACCTCTTGAGCATGAGTTGGTTTTCCCTTGAAGAGGAAAGGGTGATGCAGAAAGTAGCGTAAGTATTTCCCTCAGTTTTTGAGAACCAAGGTTTCAATCTAGTAGGAGGCTACACTCAAATCCCTCGTACCTGCACAAACAAATAAGAACCTTGCAACCAACGCGATAAAGGGGTTGTCAATCCCTTCATGGCCACTTGCAAAAGTGAGATCTGATAGAGATACTAAGATAATTTTTTTGGTATTTTTATGATATAGATTGGAAAGTAAAGATTGCAAAATAAAATAGATCGGAAACTTATATGATGGAAAATAGACCCGAGGGCCATAGGTTTCACTAGTGGCTTCTCTCAAGATAGAATAAGTATTACGGTGGGTGAACAAATTACTGTCAAGCAATTGATAGAAAAGTGCATAGTTTTGAGAATATCTAGGCATGATCATGTATATAGGCATCATGTCCGCGACAAGTAGATCGAAATGATTCTACATCTACTACTATTACTCCACACATCAACCGCTATCCAGCATGCATCTAGAGTATTAAGTTCATAAGAACAGAGTAACGCATTAGGCAAGATGACATGATGTAGAGGGATAAACTCAAGCAATATGATATAAACCCCATCTTCTTATCCTCGATGGAAACAATACAATACATGCCTTGCTGCCCCTGCTGTCACTGGGAAAGGACACCGCAAGATTGAACCCAAAGCTAAGCACATCTCCCATTGCAAGAAAGATCAATCTAGTAGGCCAAACCAAACTGATAATTCAAAGAGACTTGCAAAGATAACAAATCATACATAAAAGAATTCAGAGGAGATTCAAATATTGTTCATAGATAATCTTGATCATAAACCCACAATTCATTGGATCTCGACAAACACACCGCAAAAAGAATTACATCGAATAGATCTCCAAGAAGATCGAGGACAACTTTGTATTGAGATCCAAAGAGAGAGAAGAAGCCATCTAGCTAATAACTATGGACCCGAAGGTCTGAGGTAAACTACTCACACTTCATCGAAGAGGCTATGGTGTTGATGTAGAAGCTCTCCGTGATCGATTCCCCTTCCGGCGAAGCGCCGGAAAAGGCCCCAAGATGGGATCTCACGGGTACAGAAGGTTGCGGTGGTGGAAATAGGGTTTCATGGTGCTCCTGGATGTTTTTAGGGTATATGAGTATATATAGGTGAATGAAGTCGGTCAGGGGAGCCACGAGGGGCCCACGAGGGTGGGGGCACGCCTACCCCCTGGGCACGCCTCCCTGCCTCTTGGCCGCCTCGTTTCTTTCTTGACGTCCACTCCAAGTCTCCTGGATTGCGTTTGTCCCAAAAATAACTCTCTCGAAGGTTTCATTCCGTTTGGACTACGTTTGATATTCAATTTGGGCTGGGCCTCCGGTTAACAGGTTAGTCCCAAAAATAATATAGAAGTGTATAGTAAAGCCCATTAAACATCCAAAACAGATAATATAATGGCGTGGAACAATAAAAAATTATAGATACGTTAGAGACGTATCAAGCATCCCCAAGCTTAATTCCTGCTTGTCCTCGAGTAGGTAAATGATAAAAACATATTTTTTGATGTGGAATGCTCCTAGCATAATTCTCAATGTAATTTTCTTTATTGTGGCATGAATGTTCAGATCCAAAAATTCAAGAAAAAGTTTAATATTGACATAAAAATAGTAATACTTCATGCATACTAACAAAGTAATCATGTCTTATCAAAATAACATAGCCAAAGAAAGCTTATCCCTACAAAATCATATAGTTAGGTCATGCTTCATTTTCGTCACACAAAATGCTCCCATCATGCATAACCCCGGTTTCAGCCAAGCAATTGGTTCATACTTTTTAACACACTTCAGCCTTTTCAACCCTCACGCAATACATGAGCGCAAGCCATGGATATAGCACTATGGGTGGAGCAGAGTATGATGATAGGGATTATGTGAGAGAACAAAAAAGGAGAAAGTCTCATATTGACGCAGCTAATCAACGGGCTATGGAGATGCCCATCAATTGATGTCAATATGAGGAGTAGGGATTGCCATGCAACTGATGCACTAGAGCTATAAATGTATGAAAACTCGTCAAAAGAAACTAAGTGGGTGTGCATCCAACTTGCTTGCTCATGGAGACCTAGGGCATTTTGAGGAAGCCCATCATTGGAATATACAAGCCAAGTTCTATAATGAAAAATTCCCACTAGTATATGGAAGTGACAACATAGGAGACTCTCTATCATGAAGATCATGGTGCTACTTTGAAGCACAAGTGTGGTAAAAGGATAGTAACATTGTCCCTTCTCTCTTTTTCTCTCATTTTTTTTCCTTTTTCTTTCTCTTTTTTTTATTTTTTTATTTGGGCTTCTTTGGCCTCTTTTATTTTTCATAAAGTCCGGAGTCTCATCCCGACTTGTGGGGGAATTACAATCTCCATCATCCTTTCCTCACATGGGACAATGCTCTAATAATGGAAATCATCACAACTCTATTTATTTACAACTCAAGAATTACAACTCAATACTTAGAACAAAATATGACTCTATGTGAATGCCTCCGGTGGTGTACTGGGATATGCAATGAATCAAGAGTGACATGTATGAAAGAATTATAAAGGTGGCTTTGCCACAAATATGATGTCAACTACATGATCACGCAAAAGCAATATGACAATGATGGAGCGTGTCATAATAAATGGAATGGTGGAAAGTTGCATGACAATATATCTCGGAATGGCTATGGAAATGCCATAATAGGTAGGTATGGTGGCTGTTTTGAGGAAGATATAAGGAGGTTTATGTGTGATAGAGCGTATCATATCACGGGGTATGGATGCACCGCTGAAGTTTGCACCAACTCTCAAGGTGAGAAAGGGCAATGCACGGTACCGTAGAGGCTAGCAAATTGCGGAAGGGTAAGAGTGCGTATAATCCATGGACTCACATTAGTCATAAAGAACTCATATACTTATTGCAAAAGTTTATTAGCCCTCGAAGAAAAGTACTACTACGCATGCTCCTAGGGGAAGGGTTGGTAGGAGTTAACCATCGCGCGATTCGACCTCCACTCATAAGGAAGGCAATCAAAGAACACCCCATGCTTCAAATTTGTCACACAACGTTCAACATACGTGCATGCTACGGGACTTGCCAACTTTAACAAAAGTATTTCTCAATTTCATAATTACCCAACTAGCATGACTCTAACATTACCACCTTTATATCTCAAAACAATTATCAAGTATCAAATTTATCATAGTATTTAATGCACTTTATATGATAGTTTTTATTATACCCAACTTGGATGCCCATCATATTAGGACTATTTTTATAACCAAAGCAAATACCATGATGTTCTAAAAGACTCTCAAAATAATATAAGTGAAGCATGAGAGATCAATAATTTCTATAAAATAAAACCACCGCCATGCTCTAAAAAGATATAAGTGAGGTACTAGAGCAAAATTGCCTAGCTCAAAAGATATAAGTGAAGCACATATAGTATTCTAATAAATTCCGATTCATGTGTGTCTCTCCCAAAAGGTGTGTACAGCAAGGATGATTGTGGTAAACTAAAAAGCAAAGACTCAAATCATACAAGACACTCCAAGCAAAACACATATCATGTGGTGTATAAAAATATAGCATCAAGTAAAGTTACGGATAGACGAAGATGAAAGAGGGGATGCCTTCCGGGGCATCCCCAAGCTTAGGCTTTTGGTTGTCCTTGAATTTTACCTTTGGGTGCCTTGGGCATACCCAAGCTTAGGATCTTTCCACTCTTTATTCCATAATCCATCAAATCTTTACCCAAAACTTGAAAACTTCACAACACAAAACTCAACAGAAAATCTCATGAGCTCCGTTAGTGCAAGAGAACAAACCACCATTTTAAGGTACTGTAATTAACTCATTATTTATTTATATTGGTGTTAAACCTACTGTATTCCAACTTCTCTATGGTTCATACCCCCTGATACTAGCTATAGATTCATCACAATAAGCAAACAACACACGAAAAACAGAATCTGTCAAAAACAGAACAGTCTGTAGAAATCTGTAACTTTCGAATACTTCTGGAACCCCAAAAATTCTACCAAATTAGGAATTTCTAGTGAATTTGTCTATTAATCTTCTTCAAAAATAATCAACTGAAAAGTACGTTTCTATGATTTGTTACAATTATTTTCATGCGTGCAAAAAATTCTGTTTTTACAGCAAGATCATAAAGACTTCACCCAAGGTTATCCTAAAGGTTTTACTTGGCACAAACACTAATTAAAACATAAAACCAAATCTAACCATAAGATAGATGAATTATTTATTACTAAACAGGAACAAAAAGTAAAGAACAAAAATAAAATTGGGTTGCCTCCCAACAAGCGCTATCGTTTAACGCCCCTAGCTAGGCATAAAACCGAGAATAGATCTAAGTATTGCCATAATGATAAGGTAAATCATGAAAACTCATGTCATATTCCCTATGTTCAGCAGCAAGTTTTGTTTGTGGCAAGCAAAAGTAATCAAAAGGGCTAAATTTAATGGGACAAAAGTCCCCAAGATCAAGCTCGGGAGGTATGGGTTCCTCCTTTGGCCCCTCATATTGCACAACCAATTCATCATTATAAGCATTCTTTTGGCAAAAAGTCATGAGCCTTTGCTCAAGAGAAAATCCTAATCCATTATTTTTAATAGCAAAATCATCATTAAGTTTGAAGATCCTATCAACTAGAACATCGATAGGAACCTTTTTTCTAAGGTTATAAGCAACATGATCTAAAGATCGTAAATGCATTATATCTTCTTGATTAAAAAGGATCGCCTCTATGGGAGGATGACCAGTGTCCACCCTATAGTGCACAAAAATTTCTTTGGCTTCTTTTATTATAAATCTGAACACATGTGCCAAAAAGATAGTAGCTTCACGCTTAACAGAAGAATGCTCAATATTGGAAAATTCTAGGAAAATCCTTTGTATGCAAGGATGCATATGCATAAACTGTCTTTCAAGTTCAACTATAAGCAAGGATATAGCATCTGCGAGACTACTAGTTCTATGAAGAATAGATCCACCCATAGCGGGCAAAGCACCAACACAAGTAAGGAAATCTTGAATAACCCCTTTTCCAATAATATTACCACTACCGATTCGAAACTTTTTAGTACTCCCTCCGTCCGGAATTACTTGTCGGAAAAATGGATGTATCTAGAACTAAAATACATCTAGATACATCCATTTCCTCGACAAGAATTTTGGGATGGAGGGAGTATGTAAGATGGTGGGTTCTTCAGCAGGATCATCAAAAGCATCAAAGTTTCCCACATTATTACTATTGTCCTTATCAACGATAACCTCCCCAGTTTTAGACATAGTGGCAACAAATACAAGAAGCAAGCGAAAAAGAGGCGAACGGGGAAAAGAGAGCGAATAAAACGGCAAGGGTGAAGTGGGGGAGAGGAAAACGGGAGGCAAATGGCAAATAATGTAATGCGAGGGATAAGAGATTGTGATGGGTACTTGGTATGTCTTGACTTGTGCGTAGACCTCCCCGGCAACGGTGCCAGAAATCCTTCTTGCTACCTCTTGAGCATGCGTTGGTTCTCCCTTGAAGAGGAAAGGGTGATGCAGCAAGGTAGCGTAAGTATTTCCCTCAGTTTTTGAGAACCAAGGTATGAATCTAGTAGGAGGCTACACTCAAATCCCTCGTATCTGCACAAACAAATAAGAACCTTGCAACCAATGCGATAAAGGGGTTGTCAATCCCTTCACGACCACTTGCAAAAGTGAGATCTGATAGAGATAATAAGATAATTTTTGGTATTTTTATGATATAGATTGGAAAGTAAAGATTGCAAAATAAAATAGATTGGAAACTTATATGATGGAAAATAGACCTGGGGGCCATAGGTTTCACTAGTGGCTTCTCTCAAGATATCATAAGTATTACGGTGGGTGAACAAATTACTGTCGAGCAATTGATAGAAAAGTGCATAGTTATGAGAATATCTAGGCATGATCATGTATATAGGCATCACGTCCATGACAAGTAGATCGAAACGATTCTGCATCTACTACACTTACTCCACACATCGACCGTTATCCAGCATGCATCTAGAGTATTAAGTTCATAAGAACAGAGTAACGCACTAGGGAAGATAACATGATGTAGAGGGATAAACTCAAGCAATATGATATAAACCCCATCTTTTTATCCTCGATGGCAACAATACAATACGTGCCTTGCTGCCCCTGCTATCACTGGGAAAGGACACTACAAGATTGAACCCAGAGCTAAACACTTCTCGCATTGCAAGAAAGATCAATCTAGCAGGCCAAACGAAACTTATAATTCGAAGAGACTTGCAAAGATAACAAATCATACATAAAATAACTCAGAGGAGATTCAAATATTGTTCATAGATATTCTTGATCATAAACCCACAATTCATCGGATCTCGACAAACACGCCGCAAAAAAATTTACATCAAATAGATCTCCAAGAAGATCGAGGAGAACTTTGTATTGAGATCCAAAGAGAGAGAAGAATCCATCTAGCTAATAACTATGGACCCTAAGGTCTGAGGTAAACTACTCACACTTCATCGGAGCGGCTATGGTGTTGATGTAGAAGCCCTCCGTGATCGATTCCCCCTTTGGTGGGTGGAAATAGGGTTTCGTGGTGCTCCTCGATGTTTTCAGGGTATATGAGTATATATAGGTAAAGGAAGTCGGTCAGGGGAGCCACGAGGGGCCCACAAGGGTGGGGGGCGCGCCTACCCCCCTGAGCGCGCCTCCCTGCCTCGTGGCCGCCTCGTTTCTTTCTTGACGTCCACTCCAAGTCTCTTGGATTGCGTTTGTTCCAAAAATAACTCTCCCGAAGGTTTCATTCCCTTTGGACTCCGTTTGATATTCCTTTTCTGCGAAACACTGAAATAGGCAAAAAACAGCAATTTGGGCTGGGCCTCCAGTTAATAGGTTAGTCCCAAAAATAATATAAAAGTGTATAGTAAAGCCCATTTAACATCCAGAACAGATAATTTAATAGCATGGAACAATCAAAAATTATAGATACGTTGGAGACGTATTAGAGAGCACTCGCTCAGGCAGTACACAGTGTGCTGGACCGACTGCGCTTTGCCCTCCTCAGGGCACTCGACCACCAGCACCACGCTGACCACGTGAGAGGTGGCCACAATGTAGAGCAACAACGGCTCCTTCTTAGCCGGCGTGGACAGGATGGTTGCGGTGGAGAGCATGCACTTGAGGTCGCAGAAGGTTTCGTCCGCCTGGTCGTTCCACACGAACGCCGATGTCTTCTTCATCAGCTGATAGAGGGGCAGGGCCCTCTCCCCCAGCCGGCTAACGATCCGGCTGAGAGAGGCCAAGCAGCCGGTGAACTTCTGGACGTTGCGTAGCTAAGCCGGCTTGCGCATGCGCTCGATGGCCTTGATCTTTTCCGGGTTGGCCTCAATATCGTGCTCCGAGACGAGGAAACTAAGGAGCTGGCTGACCGGCATGCCAAACACACACTTCTCTGGGTTGAGCTTGAGGTGGTACTGGCGTAGCTTGGCGAAAGTTTCCTTGAGGTCGGCTTGGTCTTCACCACGATGTTGTCAACGTAGATGTGCACATTGCGGCCGATCTAAGGCAACAACCATTTCTCCACGCATCGCTAGAAGGTGGCGTCGACATTCTTCAGCCTGAATGACATGGTGATGTAGCAATACGCCCCAAAGTGCGTGATGAAGGACATCTTGAGGGCGTCAGCCGGTCCAGCTTGATCTGGTGGTAGCTGGAGTAGGCGTCCAAAAAGGACAAGAGGTCGCAGCCGGCCGTGGAGTCGATCACTTGATCTATTTGTGGCAGGGCAAAAGGGTCCTTAGGGCATGCCTTGTTCAGTCTGGTGTAGTCGATACACATGCGCCAAGTGTTGTTCTTGTTCAGGATGAGGACTGGGTTGGCCAGCCACTCGGGGTGGAAAATTTCCATGATGAAGCTGGCTGCGAGCAGCCGGGCGATCTCCTCACCAATGGTTCTTCGCTTCTCCTCAAAAAAGTAGCACAGTGATACATCTCCAATGTATCTATAATTTTTTATTGTTCCATGCTATTATATTATCCATCTTGGATGTTTTATATGCATTACTATGCTATTTTATACCATTTTTTGGGACTAACCTATTAACCTAGTGCCCAGTACCAGTTGCTGTTTTTTTCGTTGTTTTTGTCTTTTACAGAAAGTCAATACCAAACGGAGTCCAAACGGAACGCAACTTTTTGACAATTTTTCTTGGACAAGAAGACACCCACGAAGCTTCAGGAGGAGGCTAGAGGAGCCACGAGGTGGCCACAAGCCAGGAGGCCGCGCCTTGGGGGACGCCTCAAGGGCTTGCGGGCCCCCTGGAGCTCCTCCAACCCTAATCTCAGATCTATAAATTTCCAAATATTCCCCGTATACCAGAGGGCACACCAAAAATACGTTTCCACCGTCACAAGTTTCTGTCCTTGTGAGATTCAATCAGGAGACCTGTTCTTGTACTCTGCTAGAGGGGGGGGGGTTGATTACAGAGTACCTCTATATCGATCTTGCTGCCCTACCGATGATGTGTGAGTAGTTTACCAGAGACCTACAGGTCCGTAGCTAGTAGCTAGATGGCTTCTTCTCTCTCTTTGATCTTCAATACAATGTTCTCCTCGATGTTCTTGGAGATCTATTCAATGTAATCTTCTTTTGCGGTGCATTTGTTGAGATTTGATGAATTGTAGGTTTATGATCAGATTATCTATGAATATTATTTGAGTCTTCTCTGAACTCTTTTATGCATAATCAAGATAGCTTTGTATTTCTCTCTGATCTATTGATTTGGTTTGGCCAAGTAGATTGTCAGCATTCTGGGAACCAGGGTACCTAGACTTGCCTGTCTGCGGCCCACAGTGTGGTTCCTTTGACGGCCTGGTACGGCCCACCTCCAAGACTATCAAGACAAGACCCTCACGAGGGGCCAAGCCTCGCGAAGTGGACGATGCTAGGACCTCCTGAGGGAGCGTCCTCCCCAGGTTGCCTCCTGAGGAGCGGCGATTTCCATGCAGGTACCCAACCTCCTGAGGTTGCGATGATGCAAGCCATGACGACCAAGGCAGGCGGGCGCCAGCGATCGTAGAGAAGATAGGTTCCTCTTTGGTGCTAAGGAGGCAAGCGCAGGCATGGGTTCTCGACAAATCTGGCAAAGGTTTCCATTCCTGTGCAACAAGACCAAGATCACCAACACGTCAGGACTGATGTCATCGCCGAGCCCACCACCGCGTCACGACCAGAAGCTTTGCAGGCGAAGACTACCTTTCGTCAGGATAAGATGTACTACTTCTCCCGTTTCAAATTGGCCAATGTGGAATCCCTTCCCGCCTACATTTTGGGGGAAGAGGACCGAGGCCACTATAAGTATAGGTTAGCCACCACCATAGTGGGGGATCAGATCCTTTCCACCCTCACTAGAGCAGCCCTCATGAGCTTGTTCATTCATGGTACTAGTTCATCCACAACCCCTCGTGAGGCCAATCTACCACAAAGCAGGAGTAGGGTGTTACACCACAAGGTGGCCCAAACCTGGGTAAACTGCCGTGTCCATCTTCTCCCTTGATCGCGTGACTCGAGCTAGGCCGTAGGGCGGCGAGCTAGTTGGCTGGAGAGGTTAAGTTCTTCGCACACGCCCTAGAGTTCGAACCTTACTTGGGTCTGTGGAGCCCTGAATTTGACATTTGGCGCGCCAGGTAGGGGCGTGTCGAAGCTCTACCTCTCCATCGGTTGTGCTCCCCCCGCACTGCGTGTTTCCCATGGTAGGTGCCGCCCCACCCGCCAGGCCGTCGGGCATATTCAGAAACATCATGGGCCACCGGGCCTTTTCCCCCGCCCTGCGACAAGTGCAGTGGCCGCCGAAGTTCAGGCCAACGCTGCCCCCGCGGTACGACGACACGGGGGATACTGAGGCGTTCCTCCATTTGTACGAGCTAAGTATCGAGACGGCAAACGACGGCGACAAGGCCATGGCGAACTGGCTCCCCACAGCTCTCATGGGCGTGCCACGCTCCCGGATGCTCGACCTACCGGAGTCTTCGGTAGCCTCCTGGGAAGAGCTGCGCGACCTATTCATCACGCGCTTTCTGGCACCGGTGCCCCATGTCGTTGCGGCCATTTTTGGCGGGTCGCAGGCACCGGTCTCAAGCCGCCACGTCAAGCAGCTCTTCCGGTAGGTGAGGGCCGCCCAGCCGCAGCAAGGGGCTCCTCCAGGCCACGTTGCGCCTGGGGTCGCCAGCACCTTCGACTCCAGGGATCACCGCAGGACCACGGTGTTCCCCTGGGGCAGATCCGCCTCCCTGCCTCCTTCGGCATATGCCACAAATACAACACTGATATGTCTCCAAGGTATCTATAATTTTTGATTGCTCCATGCTACTTTCTCTATTGTTTTAGGCAATATTGGGCTTTAATATCCACTTTTATATTAGTTTTGGGACTAACCTATTAACTGGAGGCCCAGCCCAGATTTGTTGTTTTACGCCTATTTCAGTGTTTCGAGGAAAAGGAATATCAGACGGAGTCAAAACGGAACGAAATCAACTGGAGAAGTTATTTTTGGAAGGAAACCCACCTGATGGACTTGGACCCCACGTCAGAAGATACGAGAGGTGCTCATGAGGGTGGGGGGCGCGTCCTCCCCCCTGGGCGTGCCCCCTGCCTCGTGGGGCCCCCATAGCTCCACCGACGTTCTCCCTGCACCCATATATACCTACGTACCCTAAAACTTCCAGAACAGAAGATAGATCGGGAGTTCCGCCGCCGCAAGCCTCTGTAGCCACCAAAAACCAATCGGGACCCTGTTCTGGCACCCTGCTGAAGGGGGATCCCATCACCGGAGGCCATCTTCATCATCCCGGCGCTATCCATGACGAGGAGGGAGTAGTTCACCCTCGGGCCTGAGGGTATGTACCAGTAGCTATATGTTTGATCTCTCTCTCTCTCTCGTGTTCTCTCTCATGTTCCTCTATGGCACGATCTTGATGTATCCCAAGCTTTGCTATTGTAGTTGGATCTTATGATGTTTCTCCCCCTCTACTCTCTTGTGATGAATTGAGTTTCCCCTTTTGAAGTTATCTTATCGGATTGAGTCTTTTATGAACACTTGATGTATGTCTTGCGTGGGATAACCGTGGTGACAATGGGTTATTCTATTGATCCACTTGATGTATGTTTTGGTGATCAACTTGCGGGTTTCGTGACACTTGGGAACCTATGCATAGGGGTTGGCACACGTTCTTGACTCTCCGGTAGTAGCTTTGGGGCACTCTTTGAAGTACTTATATGTTGGTTGGATGTATCTGAGATTGTGTGATGCATATTGTATAATCATGCCCACGGATACTTGAGGTGACAATGGAGTATCTAGGTGACATTAGGGTTTTGGTTGATTTGTATCTTAAGGTGTTATTCTAGTACAAACTCTTTTGTAGATCGATCCGAAAGAATAGCTTTGTGGTGGTTTCGTACCCGACCATAATCTCTACGTTTGTTCTCCGCTATTAGTGGCTTTGGAGTAACTCTTTGTTGCATGTTCAGGGCTTGTCATATGTTCTATCTATGTTATTATTGTTGAGAGAACTTGCACTGGTGAAAGTATGAACCCTAGGCCTTGTTTCCTATCATTGCAATACTGTTTACGCTCACTTTTATCGCTCGCTACCTTGCTGTTTTTATAATTTCAGATTACAAAAACCTATATTTACTATCTATTTTGCACTTGTATCTTCATCTCTTCGCCGAACTAGTGCACCTATACAATTTACCATTGTATTGGGTGTGTTGGGGACACAAGAGACTTTTTGTTATTTGGTTGCAGGGTTGTTTGAGAGAGACCATCTTCATCCTACGCCTCCTACGGATTGATAAACCTTAGGTCATCCACTTGAGGGAAATTTGCTACTGTCCTACAAACCTGTGCACTTGCAGGCCCAACAACGTCTACAGGAAGAAGGTTGTGTAGTAGACATCAAGCTCTTTTCTGGCGCCGTTGCCAGGGAGGCTAGGTAAGTGAAGGTATATCTTTAGATCTTGCAATCGAATCTTTTTGTTTCTTATTTTAGCACTAGTTTATTTTATAAAAGAAAACTACAAAAAAAATGGAGTTGAGTTTGTCTCATACGCTTCATCTTTTTAATATCTTTCGTGATTATGATGGAAAGGATAATTGTGCTCAAGTGCTAGAAGAAGAAATCTATAGAATGTTTGGTACTAAATCTTTGAATGATGAGCATGATTGCAATGTTGTTAGTATGAATCCCTTGAATATCCATGATGCTAATGATATGCAAAGCTACAAGCTTGGGGAAGCTATGTTTGATGGAGATGATATTTTTTGTCCCCCAAGTTTTGATGAGCAAATTTACTATGATGAAAGCATGCCCCCTATCTATGATGATTATTGTGATGATACGTATGCTATAAAGAAGAAGTTTGCTTATGTGGAGAGTAGAAAATTTTCTATGCTTGTAGATCATGAAAAGAATGCTTTAGGTGCTGGTTATATTGTTGAATTCATTCATGATGCTACTGAAAATTATTATGAGGGAGGAACATATGCTTGTAGGAGTTGCAATAATGTCAAGTTTCCTCTCTATGTGCTTAAAGTTTTGAAGCTGTGCTTGTTGTGCCATCCTATGCTAGTTGATTATTGTTCCCATAAGTTGTTTGCTCACAAAATCCCTATGCATAGGAAGTGGGTTAGACTTAAATGTGCTAGTCATATGCTTCATTATGCTTCCGTTATGTTTCAATTCTTATCTTTTATGTGAGCATCATTGTCATCATCATGCCTAGCTAAAAGGCATTAAAGAAAAGCGCTTGTTGGGAGACAACCCAATATTTATCCTTACTGTTTTTGTGTGTCCACATGATTATGCTACTGTAGTAATCATGTTTTATAGCTTTTGTTTCAATAAAGTGCCAAGTAGAACCATTGGGAAGACTTGGGTGAAGTTTATGTGATCTTGCTGTGAAAAACAGAAACTTTAGCTCTCACGAGTTTAGCTGCCATTTTTACTGGAGAGTGCTTTTAGGTTGATTCTTTTTGCAGATGATTAATAGACAAATTGCTCAGGTCCAGCAATTTATTTCATAATTTTTGGGGTTCCAGAAGTATACGTTTGATACAGATTACTACAGACTGTTCTGTTTTTGACAGATTCTATTTTCTATGTGTTGTTTGCTTATTTTGATGCATCTATGGCTAGTACTAAGTGGCATGAACCATAGAGATGTTAGAATACAGTAGATATTACACCAATATGAATTTAGAATGAGTTCATTACAGTACCTAAGTGGTGGTTTTATTTTCTAATACTAACGGAGCTTATGAGTTTTGTTTTGAGTTTTGTGTGGTTGAAGTTTTCAAGTTTTGGGTAAAGATTCGATGGACTATGGAATAAGGTGTGGCAAGAGCCTAAGCTTGAGGATGCCCCGGAAGGCATCCCCTCTTTCGTCTTCGTTCATCGGTAATTTTACTTGGAGCTATATTTTTATTCACCACATGATATGTGTTTTGCTTGGAGCGTCATTTTATTTTGTTAGTTTTTGCTTGCTGTTAGTTAGAATAGTGTTTTTCATCTTTAGTTTCAATAAAAAAGTCAAGGATAGCCTTTGCCATGCTTATTTTGCTAGTTTACATGTTGCTGTTTGAAAACAGAAAGTTTACCGCTGTTGCAAAAATTCCCTAGAAAAGTCAGAGAATGGTATAACGTTGAATCTTTTTGCATATTGAGCTCTGATAAATTTATTACAGTGGGAATTTTAGTTCATAATTTTTGGAGTCAGGGAAGTATTGATACTCTTGCATTCTTTACAGACTGTACTGTTTTGACAGATTGCTGTTATGGTTGCATTGTTTGCATATGTTTGCTTGTTTAATGATTCTATTTGGTGATAGGAGTATTAAATATACAGAGGCATTTAGTATGCAATGTTGAATAATAATTTTAGTGATTTGTTACAGTAGAAAATGATAAGGTTTTGCATTGGTTTATACTAACCTATCTCACGAGTTCTTGTTAAGTTTGTTGTGAATGAAGCTTTTGATAAAAAGAGAAACCATGATATGAGATGAATTAAGGAGACACAAAAGTTCAAGATTGGGGATGCCCAAGGCACCCCAAGATAATATTTCAAGAAATCTCAAGCATCTAAGCTTGGGGATGCCCCGGTAGGCATCCCACCTTTCTTCTTGAACAACTATCAGTTAGTATCGGTTGAGCCTAAGTTTTTGCTTCTTCACATGAGTTGTGCTATCCTTGCATTGTAGTTTTCTTTAGCTTTGCTTGCTGTTTGAATGAAGTATCAAGATCTGAAATTCTTTAATGAGAGAGAGCCTTACACAAATTGGAATTTTCTAGAATACTCTATGTGCTTCACTTATATTTTTTGAGCTTGATAATTTTTGCTCTAGTGCTTCACTTATATCTTTTAGAGCACGGTGGTGGATTTGTTTTAAAGAAACTATTGATCTCTCATGCTTCACTTAGATTATTTTGAGAGTCGTTAATAGCATGGTAATTTGCTTAATGTTAATATACTTGGTATTCAAGATATGTGAAACTTTCTTTTGAGTGCGTTGAATACTAAGATAAGTTTGATGCTTGATAATTGTTTTGAGATATGGAGGTGATAATATCAAAGTCGTGCTAGTTGGGTGATTATGAATTCAAAGAATGCTTGTGTTGAAGTTTGCAAGTCCCGTAGCATGCACATATGGTTAAAGTTGTGTAACAAATTTGAAACATGAAGTGTACCTGGCTTGTGCATCTTTATGAGTGGCGGTCGGGGATGAGCGATGGTCTTTTCCTACCAATCTATCCCCCTAGGAGCATGCGCATAGTACTTGATTTTTGATGACTTATAAATTTTTGCAATAAATATATGAGTTCTTTTGACTAATGTTGAGTCCATGGATTATACGCACTTTTTCCCATCCTTCCACCATTGCTAGCCTCTCTAATACCGCACACTTTTCGCTGGCATCATACACCCACCATATACCTTCCTCAAAACAGCCACCATACCTACCTATCATGGCATTTCCATAGCCATTCCGAGATATATTGCCATGCAACTTTCCACCATTCCGTTTATTATGACACGCTCCATCATTGTCATATTGCTAGCATGATCATGTAGTTGACATTGTATTTGTGGCAAAAGCCACCTTTCATAATTCTTTCATACATGTCATTCATGTTTCATTGCATATCCTGGTACACCGCCAGAGGCATTCATATAGAGTCATATTTTGTTCTAAGTATCGAGTTGTAATTGTTGAGTCGTAAGAAAAATAAAAGTGTGATGGTCATCATTATTAGAGCATTGTCCCAAGTGAGGAAAGGATGATGGAGTCTATGATTCCCCAACAAGTCGGGATGAGACTCCGAATGAAAAAAAGAGGCCATAAAAAAAGAGAAAAGGCCCAAATAAAAAAATGAGAGAAAAAGAGAGAAGGGACAATGCTACTATCCTTTTACCACACTTGTGATTCAAAGTAGCACCATGATCTTCATGATAGAGAGTCTCTCATTTCGTCACTTTCATATACTAGTGGGAATTTTTCATTATAGAACTTGGCTTGTATATTCCAATGATGGGCTTCCTCAAAATGCCCTAGGTCTTTGTGAGCAAGTGAGTTGGATGCACACCCACTTAGTTTCTTTTGTTGAGCTTTCATATACTTATAGCTCTAGTGCATCCGTTGCATGGCAATCCCTACTCACTCACATTGATATCTATTGATGGGCATCTCCATAGCCCGTTGATACGCCTAGTTGATGTGAGACTATCTTCCCTCTTTTTGTCTTCTCCACAACCACCATTCTATTCCACCCATAGTGCTATATCCATGGCTCACGCTCATGTATTGCGTGAAGGTTGAAAAAGTTTGAGATTATTTAGGTATGAAACAATTGCTTGGCTTGTCATCGGGGGTATAGAAGTGGGGAACATCTTTGTGTGACGAAAATGAAGCATAGCCTAACTATATGATTTTGTAGGGATGAACTTTCTTTTGCCATGTTATTTTGAGAAGACGTGATTGCTTTGATTAGTATGCTTGAAGTATTATTATTTTTGTGTCAATATGAACTTTTGTCTTGAATCTTTCGCATCTGAATATTCATATCACAATTAAGAAGATTTGCATTGAAATTATGCCAAAGTATCAATCCGCATCAAAAATTCTTTTTTATCATTTACCTACTCGAGGACGAGCAGGAATTAAGCTTGGGGATGCTTGATACGTCTCCAACGTATCTATAATTTTTGATTGCTCCATGCTACTTTATCTACTGTTTTAGGCAATATTGGGCTTTATTATCCACTTTTATATTATTTTTGGGACTAACCTATTAACTGGAGGCCCAGCCCAGATTTGCTGTTTTATGCCTATTTTAGTGTTTCGAGGAAAAGGAATATCAGACGGAGTCAAAACGGAACGAAATCAACTGGAGAAGTTATTTTTGGAAGGAAACCCACCTGATGGACTTGGACCCCACGACAGAAGATACGGGAGGTGCTCACGAGGGTGGGGGGCGCGCCCTCCCCCCTTGGCGCGCCCCCCTGCCTCGTGGGGCCCTTGTAGCTCCACTGACGTTCTCCCTACACCCATATATACCTATGTACCGTAAAACTTCCAGAACAGAAGATAGATCGGGAGTTCCACCGCCGCAAGCCTCTGTAGCCACCAAAAACCAATCAGGACCCTGTTCCGGCACCCTGCCGGAGGGGGATCCCATCACTGGAGGCCATCTTCATCATCCCGATGCTATCCATGACGAGGAGGGAGTAGTTCACCCTCGGGGCTGAGGGTATGTATCAGTAGCTATGTGTTTGATCTCTCTCTCTCTCTCTCTCTCTCTCTCTCGTGTTCTCTCTCGTGTTCCTCTATGGCACGATCTTGATGTATCCCGAGCTTTGCTATTGTAGTTGGATCTTATGATGTTTCTCCCCCTCTACTCTCTTGTGATGAATTGAGTTTCCCCTTTTGAAGTTATCTTATTGGATTAAGTCTTTTATGAACACTTGATGTATGTCTTGCGTGGGATAACCATGGTGACAATGGGTTATTCTATTGATCCACTTGATGTATGTCTTGCGTGGGATAACCATGGTGACAATGGGTTATTCTATTGATCCACTTGACGTATGTTTTGGTGATCAACTTGTGGGTTTCGTGACACTTGGGAACCTATGCATAGGGGTTGGCACACGTTCTTGACTCTTCGGTAGTAGCTTTGGGGCACTCTTTGAAGTACTTTTATGTTGGTTGGATGAATCTGAGATTGTGTTATGCATATCATGTAATCATGCCCACGGATACTTGAGGTGACAATGGAGTATCTAGGTGACATTAGGGTTTTGGTTGATTTGTATCTTAAGGTGTTATTCTAGTACGAACTCTTTTATAGATCGATCCGAAAGAATAGCTTTGTGGTGGTTTCGTACCTGACCATAATCTCTACGTTTGTTCTCCGCTATTAGTGGCTTTGAAGTGACTCTTTGTTGCATGTTGAGGGCTTGTCATATGTTCTATCTATGTTATTATTGTTGAGAGAACTTGCACTAGTGAAAGTATGAACCCTAGGCCTTGTTTCCTATCATTGCAATACCATTTACGCTCACTTTTATCGCTCGCTACCTTGCTGTTTTTATAATTTCAGATTACAAAAACCTATATCTACTCTCTATTTTGCACTTGTATCTTCATCTCTTTGCCGAACTTGTGCACCTATACAATTTACCATTGTATTGGGTGTGTTGGGGACACAAGAGACTTTTTGTTATTTGGTTGCAGGGTTGTTTGAGAGAGACCATCTTCATCCGACGCCTCCTACGGATTGATAAACCTTAGGTCATCCACTTGAGGGAAATTTGCTACTGTCCTACAAACCTGTGCACTTGCAGGACCAACAACGTCTACAAGAAGAAGGTTGTGTAGTAGACATCAAGCACCGAGCTCATCGACTTCGACATCGCCTGCACCGGCCTCCCATACAATGCCATCCTTGGTATCCGGACCTTGCCAAATTCATGCCGGCGATGCACCCCAGCTACAACATCATCAAGATGCGTGGGAGCAGCGGCATCCTCACTATAGTGGGATACACCAAGGATGCACTTTGGACCCTCACGCTCGCCTTCAAGGCCGCGGCGGCCACGCGACCAGACGCAAAGGATGCTCTAGAGATCCCGGAAGATGCACCCACAAAGAAGAAGCAACTGTTCTCCCAGGACTGGGCCGAGACGAAGCAGGTGCCAGTCGACAACGGGGGCTCAGGCCCCATCTTCACCATAGGTGCTGGCCTTCCCCAGATCAGGTAAAGGCGCTGGTCGATTTCCACCGTGTGAACAAGGATGTGTTTGTGTGGGAGGCGATGGACTTGGTCAGCATCCCACAAGAAGTGATCGAGCACCATCTAATGGTGTGCCCCAGTGCGCGTACGGTGAAGCAGAAGGTGCAACGACAAGCCCTGGAGAAGCAATCATTCATCTTCCAGGAGGTTCGCAAGCTACAAGCAGCCGACGTCATTCGGGAGGTGCGGCACCCGGATTGGCTGGCCAACCCGGTCATTGTCCCCAAGAAGGGCGAAAAGGAGCGCATGTGCGTCGAATTCATGAGCCTTAACAAAGCTTGCCCATAGGACCCTTTCCCTCTTTCGCGCATCAACCAGATCGTCGACTCCACCGCCGAGTGCAACCTGCTGTGCTTCTTGTATTACTTCTCGGGCTACCACTAGATCAAGATGTCAGTGCAGGATGTCGAGAAGACAACCTTCCTTTCCCCGTGGGGTGTACTTAGGGATTAAAATGGAGTGGAAATTTTCCGTTTTTCCAGAGAAAAAATGGAAACGGGGAGAAAATATGAAAACAGAAACAAAAATTTGCAAAACAAAAATGGAAATAGAATTTTTTGTGTGGAAATGGAAACAAAAATGGAACGGTGTTTTCCGGTGGAACAGATGTGGAAAGGAAACTTTAGGTTGTCGTGAATATGGAATTTCCTTTTCTACTATATGCCTATGGTTGCTTTGTAGCCCAACTATCAAATAACACAAAATGACACAATGAGCCGAATGAGCGGAATGGATCATTTGAGTACCAAATTCTACTAACACACATACTCAACAAGACCCTATATGTAATTGTCCAGTATTGCTACAATACTACCCTAAGTTGTTAACACAACCATATTACTTTGTAGCCATGTTAACAATTCATTAGATTTTTTTTGCCTTTTGTGTGTATTTATTTATGATTGAAGGGGGTTTTAAGTTCTGGTCAACAAACACTTATGTTTCCGTGTTCGCTCTGTATCCAGCCCGTGTCCGTTTTCGGTAGTATCTGTTTTCATATTCATTTCTGGGGTTTCTGTATTCATTTCCGCTTCTGCAAGAAAATATGAAAACAAATGTGGTAGCACCCAGTTCCGTCTATTTCCGCTCCGTTTTCATCCCTAGGTTTACTGCTACACCTGCATGCCCTTTGGGCTGCGGAATGCTGGCGCGACCTTCCAGTGATTGATGCACATCGCTCTGGGTCGGCAACTCGGGAGGAACGCCCAGTTGTACGTTGATGACATAGTGGTCAAGTCGAGGGAAGTAAGGACCCTCGTCGAAGACCTGGAAGAAACATTCGCCAACCTGCGCAAGGTGAACCTGCGGCTCAATCCGGAGAAGTGCGTGTTCAGTATCCCATCTGGCAAGTTGCTGGGTTTCCTCGTGTCGCACAGAGGGATCGAGGATAACCCAGAGAAGGTCAAGGCAATAGAAAGGATGAGCCCGCCACAAACCCTCAAGGAGATGCACAAGCTCGCGGGCTGCGTAACTTTGTTGGGGCGTTTCATCTCCAAGCTCGGCAAGCGCGCCCTTCCGTTCTTCAAGCTGATGAAAAAGAAGGGCCCATTCGAATGGACTCCGGAGGCCAAAGCGGCTTTCCAAGACCTCAAGAGGTATCTCACCAGCCCTCCGGTGATGGTGGGACCTCGTCCTCTTGAGCCCCTAGTGCTTTACCTGGCTGCCGCACCCCACTCGGCTAGTGCAGCGCTCGTGACGGTCGGGGAAGAGCGTGAAGGTGCGGGTGCGTGGCGTAGCGCCCCGCGCTCAGCTGCGTCATTGCCACCTTAGGATGACGCTCCTGAGGCCTCGACTACCCCACCATACGGCAAGGCTCCCAAGGCCCACTCATCCCAAGCGGGGCTGGACGTCATCGACACCTCTTCCCTCGTCGAGCACCCTGTATACTTTGTCAGTACGGTGTTGCATGACGCACGCGCGCGCTACACCATGCCGCAGAAGCTCCTGCTCACGCTCCTCGTCGCCTCCAGGAAGCTGCGCCACTACTTCCAAGGCCATCCCATCAAGGTCATCTCCACGTACCCCCTGGAGAGGGTGCTTCGTAGCCCCAATGCTGTGGGGAGGGTTGCTGAGTGGAACATCGAGCTGCAGGCGTTCCAGCTAGAGTTCGGCACCACCAGGGTAATCAAGGGCGCGGCCATTACTGACTTTGTGGCAGAATGGACCGACGCCCCTGACCGAGGGATGTGAAGACCATTCCCACACGCCCGAAGACGAGGCGCCTAATGGCTAAGTCATGTACTTCGACGGTGCGTAGCCAGCGCGCGGGGGCTGGAGCCATGCTCATCACACCTACCCAGGACAAGCTCTACTACGCCGTGCAGCTATGCTTTCAGCATGGCGAGAAAGTCTCCAACAACATCATGGAATATGAGGGCCTGATCGCCGGCCTCAGGGCCGCGACAGCCCTGGGGGTCAAACGTCTCACCATCAAGGGCGATTCTTAGCTCCTCATCAACTTCTCCAACAAGGAAGACAAGTCGAAGGACGAACACATGGAGGCATACCTAGAAGAGGTACGCAAAATTGAAAAATGGTTCTTGGGTTTGGAATTACAGCATGTCCCGCAGGACACGAACAAGGAGGCAGACGACATCGCTAAGAGGGCATCCCGACGCGAGCCTCAGAAGCCCGATGTCTTCGAGGAATGGCTCCTCAAGCCATCGGAAGCCCCCCTACCCGTTGCGGGCCCTATGCTGCTTCTGGAGGAGCTACCCCCAGCCCCCTCTGCAGGCGCCCCAGCCCGCGCCCCGACCACAGGAGCCCGCCTGCTCTTGGCGCTTGAGCCTCAGGAGGGGTGTGGGACCGAAGAGTTCAAGGCGTACTTGCTCCGAGGCACACTGCCGGAGAAGGAGAAAGATGCAGAACGCGTGGCCCATTAGGCCACCGCTTTCTGCTTGCAGGACGGCGAGCTCTACCGAAGGCGCCCAAACGACGTCTCGCTACGGTGCATCTCCGAAGATCAAGGGCGTGAGTTGCTGGCTGACATCCATGACGGGGATTGTGGGCACCATCCTTCATCGCGCACCCTCGTGGGCATGGTGTTCCGCAGCGGGTTCTAGTGGCCCACAACGCTCAATGATGCCACCGAGCTGGTGCAATCCTGTGAGGTGTGTCAGTTCCATGCCAAGCAAATCCATCAGCCCGCTCAGGGCCTCTAGACCAACCTGTTCTCATGGCCGTTTGTGGTCTGGGGGCTGGATATCCTAGGCCCGTTCCCACGAGCAGCCGATGGCTACCGTTACCTCTATGTCGCCATCGGCAAGTTCACCAAATGGGTGGAGGTGGAGCCCGTGCGCACCATCCTAGCTAGCTCAGCCGTCAAGTTCATCAAGGCCTCATGAGCCACTTTGGGGTCCCCAACCGTATCATCACTAACAATGGCTCTGAGTTCACGAGCAAATTTTTCAAAATATATTGTGCTAACCTTGGAACGCAGATATGCTATGCTTCAATGGCGCACCCACGGAGTAATAGCCAAGCTGAACGCGCCAACGCGGAGGTCCTGAGGGTCCGCAAGATGAAGAGCTTCAAGAAAAAACTCGAGGCCTGCGGTAGGGTTGGCTCGATGAGCTTCAGTCCGTGCTGTGGTCCATCCGCAAAACAACAACTAAGCCCAGCGGCAAGACCCCGTTCTTCCTCGTTTATGGGGATGAGGCGGTCCTCCCTCATGAGGTCAAAAATCACTCCCCGCGGGTCTTGGCATTTGACGAGGCACACCAGGACGCCTCGCAGGGGATGGACCTCGTGCTCGGGGAGGAGGGCCGCCTCCAAGCCTTGCTCCGTGCCGCGAGGTACCAGCACACGCTGCGGCAATATCACTGCCGCAACATCCACTCCAGGACCCTCAAGGTGGGTGACCTCGTCCCGAGATCGGTGCTCTCCAGGGAGGGGCTTCACAAGATCTCGCCTATGTGGGAGGGCGCGTTCAGGATCACCCACGTCTACAGGCCTGGCGCCGCACGACTGGAGACGCAGGACGGGGCCCCATCCAGAATGCCTGGAACATCCAGCACCTTCGGTCCATGACCGCCAAGCGCCATGCGTCTCTCAAGTCTCCGCTCGTGACACTCTCACATAATAATGAGTGGGGCTGTACACGCCCCGGAGTCTTCTGAGTGGTGTCCCCAAGCCTCATAGGGGCTCCCACCCTGATGTAATGGCGGCCCGATCTTTCGATAAGAGTGGGGATAATTATCGATTTGGTGGATTTTGACCTTGACTATCCGGCTATACCGTACCCGACGATACGCCTCTACAATCGCTAAACCAATCTCCGATGGTTACTGACCTTTCCGTAGGTATGATCAACCTGAGCAACAAGGTTCGAGTTCTTGCAAGCAACCGAAGAACCAGCAAGAACAAAGGTGAATTGCAACTGAAATTGCGGATGATAAATTGAGTACACGAACTAGATGAAAAGTTGGGGTCCCACTATGGATCTGACAAGGCGGTAGTCCTACACGTCTCGTAGATGCAAATTGTAGCGATGGCTAGACAATACAATAAAACCCAGGTCTAAAATCTAATCTAAGGTAACTATTTATTAGAGGCAGACTTGCGCAGAGGCGGACGTGGCGCTGTTTGATTTGTTGTGTCCCATCTGAACATGCACGGCTTCGGGCGCAACTCCACGGGTGGGCCTGCACCGGCTGAAACGTTGCTGGCCTGGCTGCAGAGTCCAAATATTATAATGCCTCATCAGGTCCTTTGGTCGTGGCCCTTGTACACATGAATGGATGCATGTATGGTTCGATGTGGAGGCATGCATGCAAGGGCCTTGGATGGCATGCATGCATGTGTTCCATGCACATGAAAACACTTTTGGTTGCTCATCTTCACACGGCCATGCATGTATGTGTTCCATGCACATGAAAGAAAACATTTGTGGCTACTCCTCATCTTCACAGCGGGCTTGTAAAAATATTCTCTTATTCTGCATATAATAAAAGATTGTGTGGTATTTCTATTCAGAGCAACAAAATAATATTTCATATAACTATTAATAGGAATCACGTGATTGTTGTATATGCAGACAATATTGTTGGTCGTATCTATATAGGCCATGTCCATATCATCCTCCCTTTCTTGAAAACAAAGCCGTCCTCGGCTTTGAATAATCTGAAAATAGACTAACCAAAAAGACAAAGTGTATACATGGTATATGTATAAGTCATCCATTTTAATTTCTCTCCATTGTTGCACTATTAATGTCTTGATACATGAGTAATTATCATATCTAATGAGATGAAAGTCCAAAGAATTATCACACGAAATATGCCAATGTGAAGTATTACAATTTAGTTTGCACATATAAATAACAAGCATATTTATGTCCTCCAATTTGTAATTCTCATCATTAAACCATCCCAAAATAGGTGAAGAAACATGATCAGTAACCAAACTACGGGACACAACTTGCTTAAATAAGAATCAGGCAACATGCTATTTGGCATATAATTAGCACAAATGTTGGAGGTCATGTCAAAATGATGAAGCATTGGCATATTAGTATTAATATTCTCTTTAAAGCTAGTAAGATCATCACACATGATGCAAATTCTTTGCACCAAAAATTCATCGTTTATGCATTCCTCACCAATCAAGTTAAAAGTAAGATTATGAACATAAACACTTTTTAGAGAACACAAACATGTGATGTCAGCTATTTTAGTTCTCCCATGTGACAAACACGTAGGTGGATCCATCAAAAGAGAATACAAAGAATTAACATGACAAATTATAGCGATTACTTCATCATGTTTAACCAAGTGTATGCGATCCAAAGCAGATTTAATTATTAAGTCACAAGGTTCAATATCAGTGGGCTTTAATTTGTTGGATGCACTCAAACCAACAAGAGAATCAGATTTAACAGTAGGTGCACTCAAAACTTTAAATACTTCACTCGTTTGAGAACATGATAAACTCAAATTAGAAACATAATCATCTAAAGTAGGCGGTGCGATCAAATCTATGGCAAGTGCATTTATCTCAGCACATGGTGTATCTAAACCAACAAGCCATTCATCAACTTCATGTGGAGTAACAAAATCGATATCTTTATTATTACCTTGATGTAACGGCGGCCCGATCTTTCGATGAGAGTGGGATAATTATCGATTTGGTGGATTTTGACCTTCTTGATCCGGCTATACCGTACCCGACGATATGCCTCGACAATCGCTAAACCAATCTCCGATGGTTATTGACCTTGCCGTAGGCATGATCAACCTGAACAATGAGGTTCGAGTTCCTACAAGCAACCGAAGAACTAGCAAGAACAAATGTGAATTGCAACTGAAATTGCATTGAGTACACGAACTAGATGATAGTTGGTACGATTGGTGGAGACGCCTCATAAGCTCCAAGAGGTGCAATCATAGTTGGTGGTCTAGCGTAGGAAGTAACCTTTTTGACGGGGATTCCACCACACACTTGTTCATCGTGTATACATGTCTTCTTATTTTCTGTTCAGCTTTACAAGCAAGATAAAACAAATGGTCAATCGAATACAAATTCTCATGCATTATTATGTCTTGTATATCATGGTTTAAACCTCTCCAAAATCTTTTCAGAAAATCTTCTTCACATTCTTTTAATCCACAACATAACAAAATAGTACACAAATTATCATAATATTCTTCAACAGTGTTATTGCCTTGTGCTAAACATTGTAATTTTCTTAGCAAATCACTAGCATTGTATGAAGGAACAAAACGGTCTCGCATAACAAGTTTTAAAGCTTTCCAAGTAGTAGGTAGATTAGAAATATTATCTCTGGAATAATTTCTCCACCAAACTAAAGCAAAACCGAAAAAGCTTTTAGTGGCATCATTTATTTTTTTATGCTCAGAAAAGTCATGGCTACCAAATATTTCTTCTACCTCAATTTCCCAATCAATATATGAATCTGGGTCATATTTACCCTCAAAATTTGGCAAAGAGGTAACCTGAGGATGTGTGTTTCTACCATGATGTATATCATGTGACGGTCGTCGACCTTTCTGTGATGGGACAGAGTGTTCTGTATCAATATATGCCAAGTAATCTCCCACAATAGACGCAACCCAGCCGTTGGCCGTTCTAGAATCTGCCATGGTTAGTACCACACAAAAACAAAATCACAAGTATAATGTTCCTATAGTACTACTTGGAGGTGGTGGAAAAATTCTCTCTACACTCTAGGAATTACCAAGCTCTTACCAGTTCTTACCGTGCTGCAGTGCTTGTCGGCCGTTGGCGATGTCAAAGTTATCAAAGGATTGATATAGCGATTACCAAGTGACCAAACAAGGTACAATATAGGGAGTGAAGCTTGGTGAAGCTTTTCTCAACTCACAATATGTGGCACAGTTAAGCAAAAAGTAATGCAAGTTGAATAATTGCTCAAACTCCTAACTAGTGCTGACAGTCGACTAATAAGAGATAAAACAATCTAAGCCCAGATACTGAATCAAGGAAGGAAACCGATAAAAATATGATAGCTCTAAATAGCTAGATATAAGTGAGGTATAAACACAGTGTAGGTGCAACCAAGAATAGAAAATGTCCAGCAACTATTACTTATATGAGCAGAGTAAAAGTTCATGACAATAAAAGATAGTATCCAAAGATTGTAACTGGCCTGAACTTTGCAAAATCTTCTCTCTCTTTTTTGTTCCTTTTTTCTTTTCTTCTTCTTCTTTTTTTGCTCTTTTTTCTCTCTTTTTTTGGCTCTTCTTTTAGGCCGGTTGCTACAAGAATCACAGACATACTTCAAGTGACAAGAGAGAGGAGGAAAAAAAACAAAGCTGCTGAATAATTTGCAACGAAAGCTAGCTACAAGTGCTTCAACGTTGAGATTAGCTAGTACTAATACTAGTGTATAGGATCAGCCAACAAGAAAATAACTAATCCAATAAAATTGTAAATCTCTCACCGATACCTGAAAACTGATACCACTTGATGTGACGGCAACACGATCTTTCCACGAGAGTGGGGATAATTATCGATTTGGTGGATTTTGACCTTGACGATCCGGCTATACCTTACCCGACGATATGCCTCGACAATCGGTAAACCAATCTCCGATGGTTATTGACCTTGCCGTAGGCACGGTCAACCTGAACAACAAGGTTCGAGTTCCTGCAAGCAACCGAAGAACCAGTAAGAACAAAGGTGAATTGCAACTGAAATTACAGATGATAAATTGAGTACACGAACTAGATGAAAAGTTGGGGTTCCACTATGGATCTGACAAGGCGGTAGTCCTACACGTCTCATAAATGTGAATTGTAGCGATGGCTATACAATACAATAAAACCCAAGTCTAAAATCTAATCTAGGGTAACTATTTATTAGAGGCAGACCTGTCTGCAGAGTCCAAATATTATAATGCCTCATCAGGTCGTTTGGTCGTGGCCCTTGTACACATGAATGCATGCATGGATGGTTCGATGTGGAGGCATGCATGCAAGGGGCTTGGATGGCATGCATTCATGTGTTCCATGCACATGAAAACACTTCTGGTTGCTCATCTTCACACAACCATGCATGTATGTGTTCCATACACATGAAAGAAAAATTTGTGGCTGCTCCTCATCTTCACACCGGGCTTGTAAAAACATTCTCTTATTCTGCATATAATAAAAGATTGTGTCGTATTTCTATTCAGAGCAACACAATAATATTTCATATAACTATTAATAGAAATCACCTGATTGTTGTATATGCGGACAATATTGTTGGTCATATCTATATAGGCCATGTCCATATCACACCCACATCTTAGTGGAAGCCCCATGCTCCGAGCTGGTGGGAAGACCAGAAGACTAGTATAGGTGCCGGACGTGACTGCTCTTTTGCTTGCTTTCTGTAGCTGGTTTCCACTTTTTGGAATGAAATTCATAGTTCAAGCATCTTTAATGAAAGGGTTGGGAATTTTTTCTCCTTGCAGTGTTTACCTTTTCCAACCTTGCTTTCGGGGAGCGGCAGCTGCTAGTCGCTCTTCTCCGCGCATCTCACGAGCGAGGGCTGGGCATGGTGTGTATGTCTGGATCCGCCCACGAACACACCTCGCCAAAGCCCTGGTGCCCTAGCCTTTGGTGTCTTAATCCTCGCGCGACGCTCGTGAACGAGCCGACGGGCGTGTGCATTCCCCATGAGCCCTCATCCCCTGGCCTCGCTGGGCATCGCGACCTTGCGTACCCTTGGCGATTGGTCCTCACGGGGCGCGGCGCCCTGTGGAACATCTCCGGAGGCCCCATTCCAAGCTCTAGAGAATCATGCCCTCGCGGCATGAGAGTCTACCGCAAGCACACTAAGCTAAGTTATCCCAATCACGATCAGCAAGAACCCGTCAATTAGTAGCAATATGAATGCCAGGATATAATATAAAAATGTTAATATAACAGCGCAAGCACCATGGTTCGTTAGATGCCCCGGCAGGGCTTTCTACTTCTTGATGCAGAAAAAAAGAAGCAAAAGCGGCTTCATGACCACCATGGCTCCCAAGACCCGGCTCCAGTGACGCACGTGCTCAGTTGGAGTCCTCCTCCTGCTTCACTGGGGAGCGACGTCGAGGCAGCTCGTCGCCCTCCCCGGTCCGAGCTCTGTGTCCCGGCGTCTCGTCATAGTCGCTATCACTCGTGCTCTCCCCGGAGGAGGAGCCGCTGTTGCTGGAGGCGTCGTGACCATCGCCAAGGGAAAGTTCTCTGTCAGGGAAGCCACCGCCCCTCCGACCGTCGTTGTTTGAGGGGTGGACGTCGTCATCGTCGCTATCGCTCTCCGGGCAGCACCCCAGGCGCTTGTCGTGCTCCCTAAAGATCCTGTCATAGAGGGTCGCGACACCATCGTGCCTGAAGTGGAGGGTGCACCTCCCCTACAGGCCACGCACGCAGGCGAACGGCTGCCACCCGTGGTTCAGGAACACATTGCCGGCAGGGGTGACCTCGACCTCCACCCATGAGGCCTTGCTACAGCAACCCTCAGCCTGCAGCCAGAGGCCGCCAAGTCCCCCTGCCGGCAGTGCACCAACAAAGAAGCGCGAAAGCTGGAACCAGACGCCTGCATACCTCTCCGCCCACACCACGAACTCTAAGGACGCATCAACCAAATGGGATCGTGAGTGCGGTGCCTCCCTCCCTGGCCGCGGCCACCTCGGCCTCCGATACCTCCGGCGCGGGAGAGAACACCTCCACAACCGCCGGAGGCGGTGCCAACCTTCGAGGGGGTGTGCCCACGCCCTCGGGGAGCCACCGCCGGTATCGCAACGTACTTGCGTGGACGGCCGCGACCCCTCTTGGGCGGTGGAAAGCTTGGTCCCTCCTTGGGGGCCTTTCCCTTCTCGGCAGACGAGAACCTCCTCACTGGCGCCATGGATGGTTTGGCAAGACGATGGCACGACGAAGAAGAAGGAGCGAACAACAAGGAGATGGAAATGTGCTAGGGGCTCCGCCCCCTCCCCCCATTTATAGCCGGAGGAAGGCTAACCAGCGGCCTCTCACATTCGAAGCAATGATGGCCCTTCTGCATGCATCAGGCAGTTGCCAAGTTGAGCATTTGCCGATGTGGCACGGTGAAGCGGAGACGCCCATGTCCCACCAAGTGCCACACGTCAGCCTGGTTTGCAGGTGATTGGGGCCTGCGGCGCTTCGCCCTTTGCCCTTTAGCTTCTCCTTGAAGCCAAGTCCGAGCGTGCCTTGGGCCCGGGGGCTATTACCGACGTTCTGGGAACCTGGATACCCAGACTTGCCTGCCTGCGGCCCATGGTGTGGCTCCTTCGATGGCCTGGTATGACCCACCTCCAAGACTATCAAGACAAGACCCTCGCGAGGCGGACGACGCCAGGACCTCCTAAGGGAGCGGCCTTCCTAGGTTGCCTCCTGAGAAGCGGAGATTTCCATGCAGGTACCCAACCTCCCGAGGTTGTGATGACGCAAGCCATGACGACCAAGGTTGGCGGGCGCCAGCGGGCGCAGAGAAGGCAATTTCCTCTTTGGTGCTAAGGAGGCAAGCGCAGGCGTGGGTTCCTGAGGAATCTGGCAAAGGTTTCCATTCCTGTGTAACAAGAAGAAGATCACCAGCATAGCAGGACGGATGTCATCGTCGAGCCCACCATTGCGTCACGACCAGAAGCTTTGTGGGCAAAGACTACCTTTCGTTAGGATAATATGTACTACTTGTCCCCTTTCAAATTGGCCATTGTGGAATCCCTTCCCACCTACATTTTGGGGGAAGAGGACTGATGCCACTATATGTATAGGTTAGCTACCACCATAGCAGGGGATCGTATCCTTTCCACCCTCACTAGAGCAGTCCTCGCGAGCTTGTTCATTCCTGGTACTAGTTCATCCACAGCCCCTCGTGTGGCCAATCCACCACAAAGAAGGAGTAGGGTGTTACACCATTAGGTGGCCCGAACCTGGGTAAACTGCCGTGTCCATCTTCTCCCTTGATCGCATGACTCGAGCTAGGCCATAGGGCGATGAGCTGGTCGGTTGGAGAGGTTGAGTTCTTCACACACGCCCCAGAGTTTGAAACTTACTTGGGTCTGCGGAGCCCTAAATCCGACATAGATTGATTTTCTTGCAATGGGAGAGGTGCTTTGTGATGGGTTCAATCTTGTGATGTCCTCACCCAGTGACAGAAGGGGTAGCGAGGCACATATTTGTATTTTTGCCATTAAGGATAAAAAGATGGGGTTTATTTCATATCTATTGGATTTATCCCTCTACATCATGTCATCTTGCTTAAGGCGTTGCTCGGTTCTTGTTAACTTAATACACTAGATGCATGCTAGATATCGGTTGATGTGTGGAGTAATAGTAGTAGATCCAGGCAGGAGTCGATCTACTTGTCACGGACGTGCTGCCTATATTCATGATCATTGCCTTAGATATCGTCATAACTTTGCGCTTTTCTATCAATTGCTCAACATTAATTTGTTTACCCACCGTATGCGTTCTTTCAAGAGAGAAGCCTCTAGTGAAAACTATGGCCCCCGGGTCTATTCTTATCATATTATTTTAGGATCTATCAAACCAAAAACACAAAAATACCTTGCTGCAATTTTTTTACCTTTACCTTATTTTTCACTTTTATTTATTTGTTATACCTATCTCTATCAGATCTCATCCTTGCAAGTAACCGTGAAGGTATTAACAACCCCTTTATCGCGTTGGGTGCAAGTATTTGTTTGTTTGTGCAGGTGCTATCATTGACGACTTGTGTGTTCCTCCTACTGGATTAATACCTTGGTTCTTAACAGAGAGAAATACTTATCTCTACTTTGCTGCATCACTCTTTCCTCTTCAGGCCTTATTCGGTTAAGCCCAGCCCCGCAAGGTTTTGGGTCTAATCCACGTGGGTCCGTAGGGATTTCCCCTGCCGGGGAATAAACCCAGCCCACCCAACTTTTTCCATTCGGTTAAGCCCCGTGTGGTATTTCCCCAGCCCAAACCCCTCCAAACCCACGCGAAAAAACATCTCCTAGAACCCGATGGAAGCAATCCCCGAGCGAGGTGCTCATCTCTTCTCCCCCGAGTGAGGCGACAGAAGCGGAAGGAGGCAGCGGCGGCGAGTGGACGGTAGAGGCAGCGCAACCTACATGGAGAGGAGGGCATCCCCCTAGTTGGATGACCTACCGTGACGCCCTGCCGGAACCCTAACCTCCAATTGTATCATCTCCCCCGCTGCCCCCTTGCTGTGGCCAAAACCCTAGCTCTAGAGAAGTGGTTGCTGCAGGCGACGAGATCTCTGGTTAATTCTCTCTCTGCCTCGCCCTCCCCCTCCCACCATCTCTCTCTCTCTCTAGCAGCACTGATTCACCCCCTCCATGAAAACCTAGCCGAATCTTGATCTGTCTTCCCGAATGTCAAGGTCGAGACTTTCTTGGGGTTTCCTAGGAACTAGAATCAATTGTTATTTAGATAGGTAATGCAGTGGTTGCTTGCTGGGTGTTGTCACTGCATATTGAAATGAGAAAGGAAGGTTAGCTAGGTTACCTATGCTGATAAGTTAATTACTCATTCATATGGTTTTTGGTTTAGTTAATTACTAAGAAGTATGTGTAATTGCATCAGCTAACAAATGTGTTTTACTCATTCATCAGCTAAGAACTTATATGTTGTTGTTTATTCTTGCAGTTGTCAACATTTTAGTCTGTTCAAACTGCAACATGCAAATTAATTTTCAAATAGCATGTTCTTCTTTCTGAACATAATATACTTCTGGTACGATCATTGTTAGAGTATATAAGTTGTTCTCTTCATGCTGTGTAATCATCATCTGTTCTTGATTCTTATTCTTGATTATCTAAATATACATAGTGTAGTTTGTGTACATAACAAAAATATAGCTAAATTTGTATTTTGTCTCCATTTTCTATAGGCTAGTTTCGTTGCCTCAGCTGCAGCAAGACCCTGAATTGGGTAGCATCATGAAGGACAAGGTGGATTAATCCTGTAGTTTTAATCTTCTCCTTATTCATATTACTGTTTATTATTATTTCTTGGTCAATAGATATGTGTTACAAACTTTGTTAATCCTTTGAGCTCAAGTGCTACCACCTTCCCATTGACATTACTAGACATTGCAGTTGTCCGTTTTTCCAGTGTTGTCCTTTTGCTAGATGATGTTCTGATGCCGGACATATGAACTATTTGTTTGTACAACTTGCACTCTTACTGTTTAGGTGTAGTAGTAATAACTAGCGACATTTTTTTCTTTAGACTTGGAATGAATCTGGAAATGAGGGATCATGTTAGGAAGAGGGAGGAGGATGATGACGAAATGATGTTATTCATTTTACCTGCACTACATTTGATAGGTACCGATGGAGTTGCTCTTAGGGAGTGTAGGATTCCGCGTCATACATCATCGCTAACATGCGAGATGTTTGTTAAGGAGTTACTCGAAGGGCACGTCAAAAACTGTCAGATAGCATTTAGGATGGAGCCGCATATCTTCAAATCTTTAGCTAATTGATATCAGAATTAAAGTCGAGGAGAAACTAGCATAATTTTTGTGGATGTAATCCCATAATTCTTCATTTGAAGACCTTCAAGTTTGGTTTGGTCACATTGGGGATACTTTCCATTGGCAAATGAAGAAATTCTTTGACATCATCCCTATTCTCTCCAAGCATTTTTTGAAGCCAACAAATCCCAGTCAAGTGCATCCGAAGATTCAGTTGGACACGATATTCTTTCCTTATTTTTAGGGGTTTCTTCGTCAACTTTGATCCACATCGATAACTTACTCTTCATGTTATAGGTGCTAAGTTATAGTATTTCGTTGCAGAACTGTATTGGGGCAATTGATGGGACACATGTTCCTATAACAATTTCAGGAGAAAAAGCCGCACCATTCAGAAATAGAAAAGGGAGCCTAAGCCATAATGTTATGGTCGTGTGCGACTTTGACCTGAACTTCACCTTCATTTCTTGTGGATGGGAGGGATCTGCTACTGATGCTAAAGTTCTTTGGTCAGCACTTAACAGTGGGTTTCATGCACCTCCGAGCAAGTTTTATCTGGTTGATGGTGGTTATGCTAACACAACTTACTTCTTGGCACCGTATCATGGTGTTCGGTACCATCTGTAGGAGTTTGCACAGAGTCTTCGTCGACCCCAAATTCACAGGGAGCTATTCAATCTCCGACATGCCATGTTACGGAATCACGTCGAATGGGGATTACGAATCTTGAAGAAGCGGTTCCCAATCTTAAAAGTGGGCAAGCATGATTGAGTAGAGAACCAAATCAAGCTACCAGCAGCAGCGGCAATCTTACATAACATCATCCAATCTGAAAAAGGAGATGAGCGTTGGTTAGATAACCAACCAAACAATATACCTATCATGAATTTTGTGGATCTTCCTGACGGTGATATTCCTCAAAATCATCAAATCAACCATGAAGGTGACAACTTTAGAGATGCCATTGCTCATCAAATGTGGGCTGATTATCAATATACATAACTTATCTTGTCATTTGTAGTGTAGTAGTAATAAGTTTAGTGTAGAAGTTTATGTTTTTTCTTTTGTTGTTCATGTCATGAATATTGTTCAGAAGTCACTATGATGACTGCTCGAGGGTCACCATGGTTGATCCTCCTCAAAAAAGCTGTCAAAAGGGATAGAGCATCACCTCCTACAGGCAGTGTGACAAAGAGGAGGAGAGGGTCTCCCAAAGGTAATAAACTAGCCGTGATTTTATTTCTCTAGTCGGGACTTTATTTGCTTAAAACCAAAGTAGTTACGATATAAAAAGGTACATTAACATGCAATGTGGAAATGCAGAAGATAGAGCACAATGGAATACAAGCCTTGAGAAAGATCTTGTGGACTTTCTTTGTGAGCATGATACACCTGAACATAAGGGTCAAAATGGAGGGAGCTTCGAAGCATGAAATATGATAGTGAAGAAATTCCACCAAAATAATCCTTATGCTAGGTACGAGAAGAAGAAAATCCAGGAAAAGGAGAAAGAGTTAAAAAGAGAATACACGATGATCAAAGAGATATGGAAGCAAAGTGGTGTTTCATGGGACGATCGACAGTGCAAGATTCTAGCGGATCAACCTCTTTGTAAAAACATCATCATAAGAAGAATGTCATTGTTATTCCTTAAAAATTTAATTACTTGTTGCAAGCTCTAATATCAGTTTGTTGTCAACTATATAGTCACATCCTAAAGCTGGAAAGTTCAAGACAAAAGCCTTCCCTCTTTTTGAAGCTTTGAGAGAATTGCATGATGGTTAGTTATCAACTTCATTCATATACTGATGTGATTGTTTTATGTTTGTTTACTCTTCTAGTTTGAAATCTTATATTTGATTGTCACTTTAACTTGTAGGCAAACTGCAAAAGGGACATATAACTTCACCTCTATTGAGTCATCACATTGCTCAACCCAATCACATATTGAGAATATTGGAGGAGCTGGTGAGAATTAAGGAGAAATATCAACTGATGGTGAGAATCTTGGAGGAGAAAGGGTGCAAATTGATGAAGATGTTGAGGAGGTGTATGTGCAAGAAAACATTGTTGTGGAGCCCCAGGAAACTCAACCAAATCTGGCTACTGCACCCTCAAGAAATGGAGAAGAGAAAGAACCAAAGAGATGGAGGGGGGCGAATGGTGATGTGGCTGCAATGATGGAGAAGTACTTGGAAATGAGGGCAAAGCAGGTGGAGGATGAGAGGAGTAAGCCAAGGGTTGTGGATGAGTACTCTATCAAAAACTGCGTTGATCTGCTGAAAACAATAGACATCACACCTAAAAGAAGAAGTCAAGGCTTTGTGAGTCTTCAAGATCCCCGAGAACCAAGAGATTTTCATGAGTGCCAGACCAGAGACTGCTCTTATGTGCCTGAGAGCTGAAATGGAATAACCCAGATACTCAAATTATGCTTCTATTTAATATGCCCATTGCTAGCATGTAGTTTTGATGTACAACCTTGGTTTTCATGGTACCCCTACTGGGACACACATGTTCATGTAGATCACATGAACCTACCTTGTTCATCTAGTAACCTGAAGCTAATGGTTCAACTAGCTCACATAAAAAGCTCCATTTCTTATTCTAGTTGTTGATGATAATAAAACAAAGTTCTATAACTACTGCAACTTGTTAATTGTTGTTCCCTTTAACTATGGTTGTTGATGCCTCCCATCATGCTGCTGCTGTTTGATAACTAAGCAAAGACTCCGATTTTATGTGCCTGGATCAGTCCATGTGTTTTAAGTTTTTACCATATAGTTGTGATGTGTTTGGTGCATATGGATACGATGTTGCTGTCCATTTGATCTTTCTTTGCTAGCTGGTCAATATATATCTTGTCAGTATTGCTTTGCTCACTTGATTGTTGATTGCCAAAAGTAAGACATCTCATATTTATTTCTTTTTTCATGTATACTACTCCCATATTAGTCCTTTGATATGGACTAACTGCCTTTGTTGCCAATGTAGTGCATCAATCACTATGGAAGCGACATCGTCGAGATAAATTATGTAACATCTGTATTATATTTGAATGATTTTTCCAGAGATGCTAAACCATATTATGGAAGTGACCGATTCCAGTTTGGGAAAACTAAGAATTTTTAGGATTATTTTGTTGTCTATTTGAGATAAATTATGTAACATCTGTATTATATCTTCATCGATTTTACTGTTTATTTGCGATAAATAAATTATGTAACATCCTATATCTTGTACAGTTCCTTCTCTTATATTCTTTAATATTTTCGTACTGCAAAAGAGCATGTAGGCTGTGTGGTCTTTTAATTCTATGGAACAATGTTGTCTTTGTGTATGGATTAGCAGGGGAGCAACCGGACATGTTATGCACACAGGAATTCAAATGGATGGGGAATGGTGGGGGTTGGGTGACAAGATGGGGTTCATCAAATCCCTGGGAGGTTAGAAACCACATGTGGATTCTACCAGAGGCAACCGAACAAAGCCTCAAGGGAAAAACTAACGCAAGCTCAAGAAGTAGGCAGAAGAATTTCTGGCGCCATTGCCGGGGAGGTTCTACATCAAGCCTACTAAGTACCTATAATAAACTCTCATCTCTTGCATTACATTATTCACAATTTGCCTCTCTTTTTTCCTCTCCCCCACTTCTAAAACATTTTTAGAAAAACACAAAAATATTTGCCTTTTTTATTCGCCTTCTTTCCATTCGTATTTTTGTTTGCTTGTGTGCTAGATTGCTTGCTTTTCCATCATGGATCAATTTAAAGATCTTGATTTTTACCACAGGAAGTAAGAGGAAATTTAAAATAATGCAAAAAAGTTTCATGTCCTTACAATTTCAGCACAATAGTTTCTTTAGGAACTAACTTAAAGAACAAAATAATATGATTCAATATATTAATAAAGAGCTTGATGATGTTACTAAGGAAGTCTTTGGCTCTAAATCTCAACTTGCTCATACTGAAAATTTAGTAGGACTAATTTCTGATAAGCAAAACACATTAGTAAATAAGATGGCTGCTAAACCTGAATCTTTGAATCATGATGAAGATCTTAAAGTGATTGGTGTGACTCCTATTGAATCTTTGTTTGCTAATATAAAATTTGATAAATAATGGACTGGAGATGAGTCAACTTTAGGTAGAAGGCGTCCCAATAATATAGAGGGTGAAGATCTTAATGAAAAAATTGATAAAGGTGAGATTCGCAAGGTCAAAACTTTAACTAGTGATGATCCCACTCTTCTGGATTTCAAGGACTTTAATTATGATAATTGTTCTTTGATAGATTGTATTTCTTTGTTGCAATCCATGCTTAATTCACCTCATGCTTATAATCAAAATAAGGCTTTTACAAACATATCGTTGATGCTATCATGAAATATTTTGAAGAAAAACTTGAATTGGAAGTTTCACTCCCTAGAAAACTTTATGATGAATGGGAACCTACTATTAAGATTAAGATTAAATATTATGAGTGCAATGCTTTGAGTGATTTGGGTGCTAGCGTTTCCTCTATTCCGAAGACTTTATGTGACGTGCTAGGTTTCCATAAGCTTGATGATTGTTTCTTAAATTTGCAGTTAGCGGAGTCCAATATTAAGAAACCTATGGGAAGAATTAATGATGTTCTTATTGTTGCAAATAGTAATTAGGTTCCTATAGACTTTATTGTGCTTGATATAGATTGCAATCCTACATGCCCTATTATTCTTGATAGACCTTTCCTTAAAACGATCGGTGCAATTATTGATATGAAAGAAGGAAATATTAGATTTCAATTTCCATTAAGGAAGGGTATAGAAGACTTTCCAAGAAAGAAAATTATGTTGCCATATAAATCTATTATTTGGGCTTCTTATGGATTGAATACCAAAGATGACAATACCTAGATCTATGCATTATGCCTAGCTAGGCGCATAAAACAATAGCGCTTGTTGGGAGGCAACCCAATTTTATTTTTATGTTTTTGCTTCTTTTTAAAATAAATATGCAATTATACTTCTGTTACGATTGTGTTTTAGTGTTTTAATTAGTGTTTGCGCCAAGTAAGACCTTTGTGATGGTTTGGAAGATTGTTGATTTGATTTTATGAGAAAACAAAAACTTTTGCGCCCAATAACAGAATTGATCTGATCTACTGGAGCGACTAAAAAATCTGTATTTTTTCCACCTTATTAATGTACAAATTTCCCATATTTTCTTATTTTTCAGAATTTTTGGAGTTACAGAAGTTTGGCTAATGTCCAAATTACTACAGACCGTTCTGTTTTTGACAGATTCTGTTTTCATTGTGTTGTTTGCTTATTTTCATGAATCTATGGGTAGTATTAGGGGGTATGAACCATCGGGAAGTTAGAATACAGTAGATATAACACCAATATAAAATTGGAATGAGTTTTCTACAATAACTAAAATTGGTTATTTGCTTTGTTTCACTAAGGGATCTCATGAGTGTTCTGTTGAGTTTTGTATTGTGAAGTTTTAAAGTTTTGTGTGAAGTTTGGATGGACTACGGAATAAGGAGTGACAAGAGCCTAAGATTGGGGCTACCCAAGGCACCCCAAGGTAATATTCAAGGACAACCAATCATCTAAGCTTGGGGATGCCCCAGATGGCATCCCCTCTTTTGTCTTCAATCCATTGGTAAAATTACTTGAGGCTATATTTTATTCACCAAATGATATGTGTTTTGCTTGGAGCGTCTTGTATTATGTGAGTCTTTGATTTTTAGTTTGCCACAATCATCCTGGCTGTAGACACCTTTTGAGAGGGACACACACTTATCGCGAATTTATTAGAATACTCTATGTGCTTCACTTATATCTTTTGAGCTAGGTAGTTGCTCTAGTGCTTCACTTATATCTTTTTAGAGCACGACGGTGGTTTTATTTTGTACAAACTGTGAACTCTTATGGTTCACTTATATTATTTTGGGAGTCTTATAAATAGTATCAAAATTTGCTTAGGTTATGAATTTAGTCATAAGATGATGGGTATTCAAGAGGGATGTAATAAAAACTTTCATGAAGATCATTGAATATATGAGAAGTTTGATTCCTTGCATTTGTTTTGAGATAGAAAGATGGTGATATTAGAATCATTCTAGTGAGTAATTATGGATTAGTAAGAATATTTAGATACATTATAACCGAGCACTTATCCTGTCCTCTCGGGCCATTTGAAGTTATGTCCGTTGCATCATTAATTTTGAGCATTTTTGGCCGGCTGTGAATGGTACCTAATCGCTCGCTACCAACGATCATAACCCGTCCCGGGCCACTGCTCTGGTGATTTTTTGGGTGTCTTAGGTTAATTGAGCCGAATGAGCCCGGCGCACGCCTCCCCCTGTGGTGAAGCCATCATTTTCTATCCAAGGACGCATGCCTCTCACCCTTCCCCTTGCATGGCGACTCTTCCCATGGAAGACCAATCTGGGTCGTGATTGAAGTCGGAGCCACGAATCCCATGGCGACCGCACTGGGTTCGGCCAGTGCCTCGCCGGGCGACGGCACGGGGTCCCCTTGATTGCCTCATTCGGTTTGGATGCACGGCGCAGCAGGATCGTGTACGGCAAAAGGCTGACATATCAATGCAAGCTCCGACAAGGGGATGGGAAGCGGTGATGCGGCTGTTCAGCGCAAGAGGCGCGTGCCATGACCCACTATGGCAGTGGTGGTAGAATCAGCGTCTTGTGCTTCTGTTTTCCTTCCACGCCATCTATGTCTTCCCCTGCTGGTACAACTCGCCCCTCTCTTTTGCAGATTCTAGAGTTTTGAGGGAGGTCTCACATCTTGATTTCAGTTTGGCAACCCGACCATCCATGAATTTGAGACCATGTCTGGCGTCCTGATTCCAGTTTGATGGCCAGCCATCAATGCATTTTACAGCCGCCGACAGGGAGAAGGACAATGGATAAGGTGTATCGTGGAACTCTGCCCTGCCCACCTAATTCCAGTTCATGGCCAAGGCTGCTAACATTGATCTTAAATTTAACAGCGACCAAGCGTTAGGATTATCCCTCTGGTTCTACCCATTTTTGCAGTCGTTGTATTCGCGCTGCATTTGTTGCCCGATTGTCATGGTTTTATCACGGCATATGCCCTCGTGAAAGGACTTAGGTGTGAAGCCATGGCTATGGTGATCAGCTTAAAGGGGTTGAGTGGGACGAGAGACACACGAGTTTACCCAGGTTTGGCTCCTCACCAACGAGGTAAAAGCCTATGTCCTGCTTTGTGTTGTATTGATTGAGTATCGATTACAAGGGAGCGGAATCGCTTAACCTAGGTATCGATTGATTGTAACTTGAGTTAACCCGCCGCAGGGTCTCGCCTTTATATACATAGGTCGAGGCCCTGGGCTTACAAGAGTCCAAGTCGGGTCATACTCCGTGACCGATCCTGGTTCTCAATTGCATTGCCTTTCTAGGCAAGTCTCTGTTGTGTGGCTTACACCTTCGGGTCTCACGCCATCTCTGGGTCTTGGGCCTTCACGGCCCGCTTCCTAAGCCGCCTCCAGGCTTCACGTCTTGGCTTCTTGGGCCTGTTCATGCTTCGTTATGAGTGGCCAATAGTGTAACCCGGCCCCTCCTGGGTAGTTCACACCGTGGGATTATATCCCCAACATTAGGCCCCAGATTGATTTGAACCTGTTCATGTCAATCTTCATCTTGTGGTTGGCGAGTCTTCTTTGGTTCTTCTAACACTTCAACCCTAAATAGGTCTTCATGACCTGCCATATAGAAAAGATGATTTCTTGTTATTAAATTCAGAAAAAACCCTCATGACATCACAACGTATCTTTGTGAAAGGATCGATACAGTCGACTAGAGGGGTGGGGGGGGGGTGAATAGGAGACTACAAATTTTAATCTTTCTTGTCAATTTTAAGGTTTAGCGGATAAATAGGGTTCACTAGATATGCGACTAGGTGAACACAACCTATATGACACGCAAGCTTAAATCAAGATAAGCTAGGCAACAAACTAATTAGCAAGCCAACAAGCATACAAGGGAAATAACGGTGCGGGAAAGGGTTAACCACAAGTGAGACGAGGACGCGGAATTTATCCTGAAGTTCACTCTTCCTTGGCGAAGAGCTACTCTCTTTTGGAGCGGTGTCGGTGCCAAAGCTTGCGGAACACCACCGAACGCTCACCGTAATCTCCTTTGAGTCACCGCCAACGGATGAGCCTCGGATAACTCGAGGTTGGTCTTGAAGGCGACCACCAGTGTCAGTTTTCGGGTTCCGCAAACCCTTGAGAGGTTCAAACTCTGGGGTGTGTGCGAAGAACTCGACCTCCCCAGTCTGCCTACTCACCATCTCACAGCCTAGGTCGAACTCAAGGGAAAGGGGACACAACAGTTTACCCAGGTTCGGGCCACCTTGCGATGTAAAACCACACTCCTGCTTTGTGGTGGATTGGCCTCGAGGGGCTGAGGATGAACTAGTACAGTGGAGAACTACCTCAGGAGGTGGTATCTTGAGCTCAAGTGAGCTGGTCAAGGTGGAATGGATCCAATCGAATCGATCTCATCTCTCTCCCTACTATGGTGGTGGCTAGCTCCTATTTATAGTGGCCTTGGCCCTCTTCCCAAATGAAGGCGGAAGGGATCCCACAACGGCCAAATTCGAAGGGAGACAACTAGTACATCTTATACTGACAAAAGTAGTCTTCACCTGCGAAAGCCTCTGGTCGTGACGCCGCGGTGGGCTCGATGATGACCTCCGTCCTGCCGTCCTGGTGGTCTTGGTCTTGTTGCACGGGAATGGAAACCTTTGGTTGATTCCTCGGGACTCCGCGCCTACGCTTGCCTTCTTAGCACCAAAGAGGAAACTGGTACACTACGCCCGCTGGTGCTCGTATGGCCTTGGTCGTCATGGCTCATGTCACCCGAACCTCACGAGGTGAGGCTTGCATGGAAATCTCCGCTCCTTGGGAGCCAACCTGAGGAGGCTGCTCCTTTGGAGGTCTTGGTGTCGTCCGACTTGCGAGGCTTGGACCGTCGCGAGGGTCTTGAGTTGTCGATGTCGAAGCTAGGCCATACCAGGTCATTGATGGAGCCATGCCGTGGGCTGCAGACAGGCAAGTCTGGGTACCCCCGTTCCCAGAATGCTGACAGTAGCCCCCGGGCCCAAGGAGCACTCGGACTTGGCTTTGAGGCAAAGCCAAAGGGAAAGTCCGGAGCGCCGCGGGCCCTAACCACTTGTGGCCTTGGTCAACGCATGGCGATTGATCAGACGTGGGTGTCTCCGCTTCCCCACACAACCTCGGCAACTGTTCGAGTTGACGAGTCCTTGCTGCATGTAGGAAAGACCATCATTGCGTGTGGTCATGGAGGATCAGGTGGAGGCCCTGCTGGAGAAGTTCCTCGCCGTCGACCCCGTGGCTAGTACTGATGGCAAGGACATCGGTGACGTCATTGACGATGGGGCTCCCCAGGCGAGCGACGGCGGCGCCCAAGGCTGAAGAAGAGGCTTGATGGCAGCGCTTCCCCCTATTTCAGCTCTCTAACATGTATCGTGCCCCGCAGAGGCGTAATAACTTGTGCTTGGTACTTTTAAGACACAATATGATTTGTAATAATTTGCTAGGGCTTCGCGATCTCCTTTCCGTTTGCTTTAGTGTTCTGCGTCTGCAGGGCCCAGCCCCGCGCATACCTCAGACGCCATTGGATTGTCCAGATCACCAGGACGAGGCCAAGGGGTGAGGGGCTACGTGAACAGTTAGGCTCCTGAGTCACGATGCTCAAAAGTCCCCCTTGACGTACAAACAACCCTCGGAAAGGAGATACGGGAGCAGGTCGTGGCGTTCTGCGTCGGCATGGCCCGGCCTCGCGTATACCTCAGCCACCGTTGGGTCGTCCGGATTGCCATGACGAGACCAAGGGGTGAGGGGCTACGTGACCAGTTAGGCTCCTGAGTCGCGATGCTCAGAAGTCCCCCTTGACATACAAATAACCTCGAAAAGGAGATATGGGAGCAGATCTTGCATTCTGTGTCGGTAGGGCCCGACCCCGCGCATACCTCAGCCGCCGTTGGGTCATCCGGATCGTCAAGACAAGACCAAGGGGTGAGGGGCTACGTGACTAGTTAGGCTCCTGAGTCGTGATGCTCAGGAGTCCCCCTTGACATATTGACAGACCATCATACCTTTCCTCGTCGGGCTCTCACTCGGGAGCGGTGCACGAAGACCAGGTCCGTGGGACCTGGCGAGGTGGTGTACGCCAGGCGTGACCTGAGCGTAGCTCCCATGCCCAACCCCCTCGCGCTACTCTCCCGAGAGAAAGCAATGCGGTGAGGCTAAGCATTGAGCCTTGTGGCTGACCTGAGGTTGCTGCAGCCGTGAGGCTACCCTCAGTTGTTTATGACCAGCGCGAAGCATGGCGCTTTCTCTCTTGCACGGGCATATCCGCTCCTCGACCGTGTTGACTGCCAGCGCGGAGCATGGTGTTTCCACTGGTACGTGGGTGGGGGCTCCCTCTGAGGAGAGACCCCGGGGTGTGTACAGCCTCGCCCTGGCACATGGCTTGAACGACAGGGCTAGAGAAGGTGTGTCTGGGCACTCGTGAGCTAGCGCGAGACTCACGAGGCCCTACCTCAAGGTGGGTTGTGCCTGAACTTGATTGGCAACACTTGTGATAGTCCTACGAGATGGTTAGGCAACCTGCGCCGAGTGAATCTCCTGAGGTTATCGCATGAGAAGGACAAACACTAACGACCCCAGGAGGTGACGTGAGCGGGACCGGCCCGCTAGACAGAGCTCAGCCGTTGGGTTTATCGATGCTGCAGGAACGTCCCCGAGCACAAATGTCGTGCCTAGTCTTCTCATGCGAAGGTCCTGAAGAAAGACAACTGGCGCGCGGCTCCCATGGTGACGAGGCATCGGGTCGTGCGCCCTCACTCATCCGCCCACGATTAGCTCAACGAGAACAAGGCATCAAGGGCCATGGGAGGTGACGTGCACGGGAGCTGGCCCGCGAGCCAGAGCTCTGCCTCTTGGGTTTAGCGACGCTGCAGGGACGGACCCGAGCACAAACACCATGCCAATCCTTAATCATGAGGCGGCCGTGGGTGGGCTTGCAAGGGCGTGCGACATTCACGGTGACGAAGCACCGGACAGACAGGTGATAATCATAAAGCAACTCATGGAAGAAGGTAAAGACAACTCTAAAAGATGCAAGAAGGATAGGGATGGACCCACACGGCTTGGGGATAATGCAGCCCGAGGGGCACCCCCAACTTGAATGAACTAAAAGATGTCACCTGGTACCGTTGCTGAAGATATGTTGGAGTAGTTGAAGACGCGCACTGTAGAGGTTGCTCCTCATGAGCCACACTGGTCCTGAACCTCGGGATGCTCTGGAGGTCCGGGGGGCTTGTGAGAATCCATGGCCATGTCCGCCTGGATCACCTGGTGCCTGACCTCCTGAGCTTCCAGGACACCCCTCATGTGGCGATGGAATGCAGCAGCCGCACTCAGCAAACCGAAGGGCATGCGAACATAGCTGTGAGGGGGACCCTCGCATCAGCCAACACGGGACGGCCAGAAGAGCTCCTGTGACATGGCCCCGTTGAGCCTAAGAATGTCGACGCAGACACACAACCCCCTGTCCTCGCCGGGGCAGGGAGCCGTGCCTGGTGGTGGGTGGTGATCGTCCTGCATAGCTCTTGCCTCCTGAATCTCCTTGATTGCCTTGGTGATGAACTCTTGAGCGCCTGGTGCCTCGCGCCCTGCGCTTTATTCATGGAAGTGCGTGTTGAAGCACGCCTCCACATGGTGCCCAAGCACCTCCCTCATGATGTTGGCCAGGTCAGAGGCCCTCCCGAGGAGAGGCCCCGAGCCCAGCCCGAGAGGGGCGCCGGGTGCGCCTTCCTATGCAAGAGGGGAAGGCGCCTCGTCCGTGGGCACAGGGCTTGGGGCAGCGCCGCCGGACACCCACCCTCCTAAGATCCTTGGTGGAGCTTCTTCTTCTTCTTCTTGGGGATGGCCTCGGGAGGGTAGGCAGCGCCCTTGTCGTCTGGGTTCTCGACTGCCGTAGCCTGAAAGGCATGCTCGAGAGAGCACACCACGTCCTTCTCCTCGCAGACGACCGTGATGATGCCGCAGCTTCCTGGCATCTTGAGGACATCATAGCCATGGTGGGTGACCGCCATGAACTTGGCCAGGGCCGGGTACTCGAGGATGGCGTTGTACAGCATATGGATGTTGGCGATGTCAAAGTCGATGAGGTATGTGCAGTAGTTGTCGCACTTGCCGAAGGTGACAGGGAGGCGGACTTGCCCTAACAGGGTGGGGGAGCTGTCGGTCACTCCTGAGAAGGGCTTGGTAGGCTGAAGCTGGTGGTATGGCACTTGGAGTCTGTTGAACGTCTGGACGCATAGAACATTAAGCCCTGCACCTCCATCGATGAGTGTCTTGGTGATGAGTACGTTGCTGATGATGGGTGAGGAGAGCATTGGGAGGGCGCCGGCTGTGGCCGCACAGTTGAGCTGGTTGGAGGAGTCGAAGGTGATGGCGTATTTGGACCACCTGAGCGGTCTCGTTACCTCGAGCTTGGGGAGGTCTGCGTTCACCTCACGCGCGAACTGCTTGAAGACGCGATGGGAGGATGGGGCTTGGGAGCTGCCTAGGATGCAAGCGTTGGCACGAGGCTCCTGGAAGCCCCCAACCCCCTCGTCCTGGTGGTGGTCTTCGTTCCTTCTTGGTGGTGGCGGCAGCGGGGGATGGCCAGCATTGCCCTGAGGGTGTCCTCGCGAGGCTGATCCCTCCAGGCGCCCTCACAAGGTTGGCCCTGCCAGCGGTCCTCCCGAGGCTGATCCCTCCAGGCACCCTCACAAGGCTGGAACTACCAGCGGTCCTCCCGAGGCTGGTCGCTCCACTCCTGACGATGGTCATGGCAATCCCAGCGTCCTCCACCTCGGCCTCCTCGGCAACCATAGCCTTGATCATTGTGCTCGGGGCGACGACCGAGGCACTCGTCATGGATGGCCCTGAGCTCCTGACAGTCGTTGGTGTTGTGACTGTGCATGTTGTGGAAGATGCAGAACAGGCGGCTGCCCTTGGATGACTCTGGGTGATCGCAGTCGTGCTTCATCTCTGTCTTGGCCACGAGTACAACTGGCCCCTTGCGCTCCACGTCCTTGGCCTTGGTCTTCTTGTCTTCTAGGTCTGTGTTAGGGAGCTCGAGGAGGGAGAGGCGTCCATCCTCAGCTCTCATGCACTTGGTTGCCATGTTGAACATCTCCAGGGCCGTGCACAAGTCCCTGTGTATGACGAGCTCTTTCTTCATCTTGACGTCGCGGACGCCATCAGTGAATGCCGAGATGATGGCTTGGTCTGACACCTAGGGGATCTTGAGGCGAACGTTGTTGAAGCGCTGGATGTATTTTTGCAGGGTCTATCCTGGCTGCTGCTCCTGGCTGCTGCTTGATGCGTCGCAGGTCAGCCGCGGCCGGTGGGCAGTCACGAGTACCCTGGAAGTTGGCGATGAAATGCTCTCGCATCTCGTCCCAGGAGGAGATTTATCCCACGGGGAAGTTCAGGAGCCACAAGCATGCGCCATCCTTGAGGGCCATGGGGAACCAGTTCGCCATGTCCTTCTCATGGCCGTTGGCCGCCTCGATGCTTAGCTCGTAGAGCTGCAGAAACTCAGCAGGGTCAGGGGTGCCGTCGTAGCGTGGAGGTAGGTCGGGCTTGAACTTCCACTTGTACGCATCGGTGCTATACGCATGGTTTTTAACCCCTTTCCACGAAGGCATTTGGAACCGCCCCCAAGTGAGTGTGGGTGATAGGGGGGTCTTTCCCACACGACCCAGAAAACCGTCGGGGATAGGAGCTTTGATGCATACAGTTGCCACCTATATAACCGTTTCCAATGTCTTGAATATCCGAAATGCTTCATCCTTGCTACTCATTTGTGCTCGCACTGCCATCGCAGTCGGAGTTTTGTGGTTTTACCTAAACCGAGGCAGATTCCAGGCACGGGAGTTTTCTAGGCACGTACCAAACTGGTTGTACGTTTACGATACCCGAAACATCAGAAACAATTCATGATTATAAACCATGTACGATAGGTAGACATTCACACACATTTAGTTTTCCCGCACCGTATGTGATATTGTCTGACATCACACACGCTTTGCAAAAAAGCAACTGTGTGCATTGTTACACACGTTTCCACTTCGTGAACCATGTTAGATTATGATGTATATCGCACACGCTGTGCTTTATTAACCGTGTGCGCCGTAATGACCTGCACAACGTAATTTCGCCCTAATTTAATTGCTGCTATTTAAAATTGTACCTAATTTAAACTTTAAAGTAGGCTATAGCTTTATTCATATCCATCAGGTTCAAACAACCAATGCATTATTCAATTCACACGTACATATGTTTAAGAATTACATAAGCACCAAATAAAGAAGGATGAACCAGGGTTACAGATGGTAAAGAATGAGGTGGCATACATTTTGGTTGCTGAACAAGGTGAAGCGAAATGGCCATATTGTGCTCTCCTGGATGCAGAAGGCACGCATGACTCTAGTCCAACCCCTTGTAATGGCCGGCTGCCAATAATGTAGTTTGATAGGTAATCTTGAGTAAACTGCTTCAGGATCCACTGCAAAGGAAAAAAGATTCAGACATTGTCATCTAACACAACTCATTATGGGCAGTAAAAAGAAGGCTACATGGTTCTTATTTACCATCTTGCAGTTCACTGTTGTCTTGCATAAAGTGTAAATAAATAGTTCGATTGACATCTTATGACCCATTTTAATAACAATCTTTATCAGTTTCCTCACTTGATGCTGGTTCATGAATATCTCATTGCTCCATACGCAGAAAGGGTCGAAGTGTGGATATTTGGCAATGACATGTGTACCTAAAAGTACCAAGTTAATATTAGAAGCTGGATAACAATTACAAAATGATGTAGTACAACACTCCCTCCATCCCATTATATAAGTTTTATACATGTATATCTAGACATCATCAGAACATTAAGTAACACTCTTCCTTGTTGCTATGAAGCCTGAGATTGCATATTTAGTCATTCAGTACAATGCATGTTTCTATGTAGCCTCACATATATTAAATATGGCCCTAGTTAACCTACTGATAAATGGGTTACAGATATATTTAGTGAAATGTTCGATTCGACGATTAATCCCTTATCAGCCCCAGGCTATATGGTACCAGCTACCGAGATCCTGAATAGTGAGTACATATAAGCAATGCGATGAAACTAACCTCGATGGAAAACAACACTATTCTCAATATTGTCCTGTATGAGTACATATAAAGGCATGTTAAGCACAACAGGCTAAACATCAACCAAATATATCCATGGTAGATAACATAATCTACAAATGATAGCTTCAATGTGCAGGCTTAAGCACACTAGTTAAGAAAAAAAGAAGTGGAAAGGTGTGTTAACTGCATCAGGCATAATATTTATAAACAAGCAAATAGTCATTCAAACTGGTATTGTGTAGTTCTCAAGTACACTAGTTATTGTTAAAAAATGAAAAGGCATGTTAACTGCAATATCCTTAACAACAACCAAATATCGTAATTCATAATGGTATTGTTGAAACTGTTATTGATGAAATTGAATTGCACGGCAAATAGTTGCACATATAGAGCATCACATTGTGAAGAACTAAAATAAAGAAGGCATAAGGCCATCTCTAGACGACCATTTAAAAGTTGAAGGACTAAAACCTAGCCGACCATTTAATATACACACATCTCTAGCCGACCATTTAATAAACAAGGCATATATATATATACACACACTCCAACAATTTTTGGCCGTTTCTAGTCGATCCCCTAAACTTAATGTTGTAAACTTGAATTTGATTAAGTTCAAAGTAGGTTCAACCGAAAGTAGCATGCATTCAAACATAAACATAGATAGTTTTGCATAACCGAACATCAAACATAAATATAGATAGTTTTGCATAACCGAACATAAAACATAAATTTAAACTAAGCTAAACTACTTTTGATCGAAGTTGAAGTCGAGCCAATCCTTCCTCGTCAGGTACGGTGTGCCATGAGCCGGGTCCGAGCCGGTGCGATCATCGGGGTCGTTGGGGAAGGCACTCCTCCACTCATTGACGTCAATATCCTCGTCCTTGCCGCCCACCTTGACGCCCTCCGTGCCATCGTCTTTGCCGCCTTCGACCTCGTCATCGGAGGAGAGAACGATAACCTCGCCACCCTCCGCGCCGCCTTTGACCCCGTCATCGGGGGAGAGCACGATAACCTCGCCGCCCTCCATGCCACCGTCCTCGCCGCCTTCGACCTCATCAGCGGAGGAGAGCGCGATAACCTCGCCGCCCTCCGCACCGGCAAAGATCGCCCGCTCCACCTCCACGAGCTCCGGGTGCTGCCGGTAGAGCTCTTGCATGTAGCCTCATCGGCGGCCTCGGCCTCGAGGCACTCCCATCATTCACGGTCCTCCCACTCCATAGCCGAGCTCACTACCCCTGGCTCCCGTGGAATGAGGTGGACCGGACGTGTGCTGAAGGGGAAACTGAGCCTAGCCGCCGCTCCGTGGTAGGGGACTTGCCAGCGGTCGTACTCCATGGCCGCGAGCTCGGCTGTGTGGAAGCTACCGAGCCACCGGCGGGTTTGGGTCTCTCGATGTGTAATCTCGGCGACCCACGTCCCCCACCGCCGCTGCCGGACCCTGAGGTAGGACCTCGTCGGCTGCCAGGTCCAAGGGAGGACGAGGAAGTCCTCAACCAGCATAGGGGCGCGGCGGTGGGCGGATCGGGGGATCGATGACGGCAGATCGACAAAGAGCCCCCAAAGGATGACGGGGACAGCTCGGCGGCCACCTCGGCGGCGTCAGGCAAAGAGGTCGCGATAAACCTCTCTAGGGCCATTGGCTCCTTGAGCTCCCCAGCACACATGCAGAGGTTGAGGATGGAGGCGGCAACGATGGCGGCGACTTACCAATGGTTATGGGGGTGGTGTGTGTCGGTGAGCGGAGTTTTTGGGGAGTGTGTGGTGTGTGTGGAGGGGGGGTTAAGGTGCTATTTGAGGAAATGCCGCGGCAACCAAAAATTTTACTAGGTGGGAGTAACAAGGCGGGGCTACTGAAAATTTGGATCAAGGGTGAGCAGATATTCTTTAGATTGCGAGGGATGCAGAGGCGTGAGTATTTGGGGAGTGAGCTAGTGTGCTTGAAACACCGGCTGTGGACTGTAGCCGACGCACCTTCTCGCGTAAGCCATAGGCGTACTATACACTGACGGTGCTCCAGGATATTTTTTACTGGATCTCACATGGTTGGTGATAATAAACTATGTGGGATCTACTTGATTTTTCATCTTGATTTGAATTACATAATGGGGTCACAACGACAACGGATGGTGTTTGAATTGCTAGACCTTTTATCTACAGTGAACATGCAACTATATGTGTGTCGTACAAAAATTGGAACTATTCAGGGTTCATTTGGAAATTTTATACATTATATTTGTTTTCTAGCCATTTCAGGTGCACAATTAAAAATTAAAGGACATGCTCCAGTCCATAAAAGCGGGTTGCGAAATTAAATGTTTGTCGTTGGTTGCAACCTTAGGTCACATGCAAGAAATGAGAATGAATGTCAAACACCTTGACACCGTCGCTCAACCGCTAACATTGAGATACATGGTTTTAAAATTCTAGTAAATCGAAAACTCGGCTGAAATTCATGAAACTTGACATGATATCATTGAACGGCATCGACATGCCGTGGTAAAAATATTTTCCCATTTGGGGCAGGTTTGGGTATAAGCTTCTCGCAAACCGGAGCTTCTCTCACAACAAGCCAGATGGTTTTGGTAGGGAATGTGCCAGCTTGGGGGACAAACAATATATGTTGCCTCTTCTTACTTTCTAAAATTTCCTCGTGTCAACATAAAACAACACGAGTGCTGTGTCATTTTTTGGGATTTTCAGGGTTTGCTTGGACATTTTTATACATTAACTGAGTTTTCTATGGATTCATGTGCATAATTCAAATTTGAACTGCTACATGCACATGCTCCAATGCATATAAAGTGGTTCAAAATTGGAATGTGTGTCCTTGGTTACATGCTTAAGTCCCATGCAAGAAATGAGAATGAATGTCAAACACCTTGCCACCATCGCTCGGCCGCTAACATTGAGATACATGGTTTTTAAATTCTAGTAAATCAAAAACGCATTTGAAATTTATGAAACTTGACACGCTAGCATGGAACGCCATCAATATGCAGTGGTAAAAATATTGTACCATTGGGGCCGTGGTAAAAACATATAACAACATGATTGTTGTGTTAGTTTTAGGATTTCTTTCGGGGTTCGTTTGGACATTTTTATACATTAATTGAGTTTTCAATGCATTTATGTGCATAATTCAAATTTGAACTACATGCACACGCTCTAATGCACAATAATTGGTTGGAAATTCAAATCTGTGTCCTTGGTTGCATGCTTAGGTCCCATGCAAGAAATGGGAATGAATGTCAAACACCTTGCCACCGTCACTTGGCCTCAAACATTGAGATACCTGCTTTTTAAATTCTAGCAAATCCAAAACTCTTCTGAAATTCATGAAACTTGGCATGCTATCATGTAGCGGCATCAACATGCCGTGGTAAATGTTTTGTCCCATTTGGGGCAAGTTTGGGTATAAGCTTCTCACAAATCAGAGCTTCTCACAACAAGAGCCTCATGGTTTTGGTAGGTAATGTGCCACCTTTGGGGATGAAACAATATCCGTTGCCTGTTATTGCTTTCAATTTTTTCTCTAGTGTCAAGATAGAACAACAGGAGTGTTATGTTCAAATTTGGAATTTTTTGGGGGTCGTTTGGAAATTTTTATACATTAGTTGAGTTTTCAATGCATTTATGTGCATAATTCAAATTTTAACTACATGCACATGCTCTAATGCATATAAATTGGTTGAAAATTCAATTTCGTGTCCTTGGTTGCATGCTTAATTAGGTCCCATGCAAGAAATGGGAATGAATGTCAAACACCCTGCCACCGTCACTCGGCCGCAAACATTGAGATACCTGCTTTTTAAATTCTAGTAAATCCAAAACTCTTCTGAAATTCATGAAACTTGGCATGCTATCATGGAGCGGCATCAACATGCCGTGGTAATTTTTGTCCCATTTGGGGCAGGTTTGGGTATAAGCTTCTCACAAACCAGAGCTTCTCACAACAAGAGCCTCATGGTTTCGGTAGGGAACGTGCCACCTTTGGGGGCAAATGATATCCGTTACCTATTATTGCTTTCAATTTTTTCTCTAGTGTCAACATAGAACAACAGGAGTGTTGTGTTCAAATTTGGAATTTTTCGGGGTTCGTTTGGACATCTTTATACATTAAATGAGTTGTCAATGCATTTATGTGCATAATTCAAATTTGAACTACAGGCACATGCTCTAATGCATATAAATTGGTCGAAAATTCAAATCCGTGTCCTTGGTTGCATGCTTAGGTCCCATGCAAGAATTGGGAATGAATGTCAAACACCCTGCCACCGTCACTCGGCCGCAAACATTGAGATACCTTCTTTTTAAATTGACCTCATTACCGGCTGTTCGTGAAAGTGATGGACGGCGACCTTGTGGGCCCACTGAAAGCGTCACACACGAGTATCGAGTGTCATGTAGGACAACCATCGACTGCATGTGGCCAAAACATGTATGTATGAAATGGTTGTGTAATGTTTTAAATTACGAATTCACGACTCTGATGTGGCACCGGCCTGCCTAACAAAACGGCCAACCCACACGGTGGCTCACAACTCGTACTGTACTGTGAGCCACCCGCCACCCCCAGATGCCCACACCCACACACACACACACACACCGCGAGTGCACCACAATTATGATGCATGTTAAATTAATTATCCTGCGCTGAACATATATATGTTACCAAAGGAGGGACGTTTTAATTTGGAAAAAATCAGAGATCATGAAGACATTTTAATACATTAATTGATTGATTTTCTACGAGTATAATGTGCAAAAATCAAATTCGAGCTACATGCACACGTGACAGTGCAACTAAATGGATTGCAAAAACACATGTGTCTCACTGGGTGCATGTTTACTCCCCGTGCAACAAATTTCAAACAATGAGAATCTTGATTTTTAAATTCTAGTACATCCAAAACTTATTTGAAGTTCCTGAAACTTATCGTGTTGTCATATGGACAGCAATACAAAGTTGTATTGTACTTTTTTTGGGTCAGTTTTGAGACCAGTTTTGATGTAATCTTTATCTAATTACGAATGGGAGATTATTAGGAACCAATATCCCAAACGATTATTTATTCGAACCGTGAGCATTAGAACAACAATGGATAAGTGCCATGCTTTCGTTATGCAATAAAACGACAACATTAATCATCCAAATAGAAAAACAATATACGTTGGATTATAGACAACAAGTCATCAACACACAATGACAACGAGGATACATGTTGGATTATAGATTATTTCCAACAAAACATTCTAGTAAATATTAAAGTTTTTCTTACACAACAAATAACAAAGCGATGAAATGAACTTCATCTCAACCAATCCTCGGTGTTGGAAATGCTTGTTTTGAACCATAACTGATTCTCTAGGAAGGGCCTGCTATTGTCAATCTCGAGACCAATGCAGGACTGATCATCCAGGCTGAAGCGGCCTATAGGACGCATATTGTGATAGTGAGGGTAGGGAACCATATCAATTTCCGAGGTACAGATACAGTTGCTTCTCATAAACTGTAGTAACGTTGTGTCAACAGTAGTTGGATCGCCTTTCACCATCATTGGATAGTTTTGTCCAAGGAAGAGCGAGTTTTCTCCAAGACTATCAATACTGAACCAGGGAGAAGGTGTTGGCGCTAGCACACGAGTATCCATCCCGAATACCCTGCAACGGATGTTGGAATAGGTCCGGAGAGTGCGACCATGGGAGACAACACCTGCTTCATTAGGAACATCAGCAATGCCCTATATACATACAAGAAGAGGTGATCCATCAAAATAAGTTGCCAGGCGCCACTGAGTATATATGTCCTGCTCGTCATCATGCTCGTGATCATCACCATCATCATCTCCCCCTTGGTTATAAAATTTTTCAAGTCTAGGTGGTGGAATGTTCACAGGACCTTGGAAACACAAGAAGTTTAATTAGTAAAGGGAAACTAGCTACCCCGCATGCATGTGGATGAAACAATTATAATTACGGTGGAAGACAAACGTATCGAAATCATAAGGATTCCTTGCAAAAACTATGCCACGAGTGGTGGCAGCAAACACAAGACCCTCGTATTGAATTGCATCACAATACTCATCTGTGTACAGAAATTGATTTTTGAGAAATATCCATCGAGGCATGGAAGTAAGGACGGCAATAAGCTTGTCAAAGATATCAACAACTTCATAGTCCTTGTAATCCCAAGAGCGGTTGGGAACTCGACAAATTGCCATCTTCCATAGATGTCAGTCCCCATGATCGTATTTGAACGTACGTAGATCATCTGTGTGCTCAACCTCAGGGCAGTCTGTGATTTTTGGAAGTGGAACCCGGTGACGAGTGTACACATTCACAAGTTCCCACTCGCAGTTACACCCAATATAATGAACCCAATTTCCATTTGCTCCTGCCCAAGCCTTACCCTCAAGTGATGGCATCTTAACATCTATCATTATCAAGCGACATCAACTTGCACAAGGCAAGGTTTCTGTTGTCCCCACGCCGTCGACCAGAGTCATGGCGAAGAAGATAGGGGAGATCAAACCGCTCCTAAACCCTCGGGTTCTTTGCAATGATGTTATTTCTTGAGTCGAGAATGGACTTGAACGAACCTGCCATGCTAGCCGAGGTGATGACATCGCTATGATCAATGCGTTCCTCCACCACATCATCTTTGAGATTGGGGCACGAATAACGGGGTTGTTTCTGGCCTGTTCCCTCCATGGAGAAGACGATCGAACAATGGCAGAAGGAAGGGTGAAGGCAAATGGAGGAATGAAGAGCATGTGACAGAAGTTCCAAATCAAGAGGGAAAGGCGAAGAGGCGGTGGACGGTTCCCATGGTACACGAAGAGGCTAGTGGGGAGCCAACGGTTGCCACAGAGAGGTCACACACTGATGACAAGGCCGTCCTCTCAGACCTAGCGCCCGCGCGGGACAACCGCCGTCCCCCACACGAGTGAAGCCACTTCGCACCCCACACGGTTGGTCCGCCACGCCGCTAAGAGAAGGTACTACAATAATGGGCTTATAGCCTACTCACATGGCAATTTTGCCTATGTGGAGGAGAGAGCCATGAAGGATTCTTGCAACAAGGAAAAGCGTGCCTGGCACTCGTCCTGGATGGAGAAACTCGACAAAGCTCATGTCGTGTACGCGGCCAAGGAGGCGTACACATGCTACGACATGTACAGGCGGATCGTTGACATGAGGAAGTGCCTCCTTCCCCAAAACGGCCAGGGATCCAGCCGGAAGCAGAGCAATGGCAAGCGTCATCGCAACAAGAAGTACTCCCTCCGTCCATAATGTAAGACTTTTTTTTGACTCTAATGTAGTGTCAAAAAACGTCTTACATTATGGAACGGAGGGAGTAGATGATTAAATCCTCATTTCTCCTAGTTTAGTATGCATGTGATTGCTTACTTTGGTGTGTGAAAATATTGTGTGTGTAGTCACTTGTGTAATTGGATGCTTAATTTGGTTATGCAATGCTGTCTTTTTAAGTATATATGTTGATGCTCTGTAGACAGAGCAAATCACATCACACACGGACTAAACAATGGAACCCATTGGTGATGATTTCATCAATCACTGGCAATTGTATACCAGCAATTGTTTCTCCAAACACACACGACTTGTTAACAGGAATCTTCTGTGTTGTTATCGGTCTTCCCACACATTTCTGCAGACCTGTTTGCCGCATATCACACACATCTTGCTAAGTTGAACTGTTTCTGTTTTCTTGGCTCAATGCAAACAGTTCATCCAAGTGAACTGTATGCCGTATATCGCACGCACCTTCAACTGGCTGCCCATTTCTGTTGTTCCTCCTCATCGCAAACAATTCATCTGAGTGAACTGTATGCTCTACATCTGTAACGCCCCGGATCTGATGCACCAGGTGTCTGCCAGTTATTCGCCGTCATTGCCATGTCATGTGCTTGCGTGTTGCATTTTTCCATGTCATCATGTGCATCTCATTTTGCATACGTGTTCGTCTGATGCATCCGAGCATTTTCCCCATTGTCCGTTTTGCAATCCGACACTCCTATGTCCTCCGGCGCCCCCTTTTGCCTCTTTTCGCATGTGGGTGTTAAACATTCTCGGGATGGACCGAGGTTTGCCAAGCGGCCTTGGTATACCACCGGTAGACCGCCTGTCAAGTTTCGTGCCATTTGGAGGTCGTTTGATACTCCAACGGTTAACCGGGGAACCGTAAAGGCCTCTTTGTGTGCAGCCCAACACCCCTCCAAAGTGGACCAATAACCCATCCAAACCCCCTCCATGCTCTCGGTCATTCATTCACGATCATGTGGGCGAAAACCGCACCCCATTTGGACTCTCCTAGCTCCCTCTACCTATAAAAAGACCTCCCCCTCCATTTTTCGCGGATGAATCTTACCCTAAACCTAGCAATTCCCCCTCTCCGCCGCCGGACGCATCTCCCCGCCGCTCGAACATGTCCGTCTCCCTCAGTCGCCGCCCCCGCGCCCATCCGGAGCCGCCACGTGGCGCGCCGCCGCCACCCTCCGCGCCGGCCCGCGCGGCCCGTCCCCGGCCCCCGCGGCCCGCGCCCGTGCCCGCCTCCGCCCGACGTGCCCCGCTCCTCCCGCGCCGGCGTCCCGACCACGCCCCACTACCGCCGCCCCGGCGACGCGCCGCCCGCCTGCGCCGCCCGTCCCCGCCGGCGCGCCTTCGCCGCCCTGCGCCTCCACCGCGCCTCCACCGCTCCCCGCCGGCGTCCCGCGCCACGCCCCTCGGTGCCGCGCCACCCCGCCAGCGCCCCGACCTTGCCGGCCCATCTCCCTCCTCTACTCCAGCGAGCAGCTCCGGTGAACCTCGTTTTCTGCGCGCCCAGATCCAGATCTGAAATCCTGAGGTCGACCCCGATTTTCCTCTAAGTCTTTTCGTGAGACATTTTTAGCTTCTGTTCATCACATCATAACTCCATGACCGTAGCTCCGTTTCATGCGCATGTTATATCAAAATGTTCACCATGAGATGCTCTTCATTTCATTCCATTGTGCCATGCTTGTTTGACATCATCTTGATGCCCTTATCATCGTTGCAAGAGTGCTATATGATGTTAATCTGCTGGAACTGTTATAACTTGCTGTTTTGTCTTTTTCATTGCATTTTGTGTGCGCATCTTATGAGCTTGATGTCTACATGAGTTTTGAGCTACATCATGCCATCTTTACAGGGGTGCAATCTCTGTTGGAAAAGGCAGTGCCTAGGAGGCGCTTAGGCACGCCTAGGTTCTAGGCAATTGGCAATCGCCTCGCCTAGGGCATAAATGGTGGTCTAGGCAGGGCAAGCAAGGAATTGCCTACCCAAGCAAGAAATCATGGCACATACTGCACTGATATGTGAAACTGGTTATATTCCAATGGCAGTAGATGGCAATTAACTTACTTATATACCATAAACTAATATCAAAACCCATATAATAATCACAAATACACGAGTAAAAACTATATTACCGCCTAGGCCGCGCCTAGGGCGCTTAGGCACCGCCTAGGCACTAGGCGAGGGCCAACCGCCTCGCTTATGCCTATCGCCTTTTCCAACCTTGGGTGCAATCCATGTATTTTTGTGAGTCTTGTAGTGAGTGCATCGAGCTCGTGAAGTAGGGTACTTGCTGTTGCTGTTTTGCTAGTCTGATTCTGTTATATCATGATGCTATGTGAACCTGCTGCTACCAGTCATTCTATGCATAATCTGGAGATGTTCACTAAGGATGTTTTGTTGTACATGTCATGCGCTATCGATCCATGCCCCTGATTGAATTGATAGCCTGCTGTAACTTGTAGTTATCTTGCTCCAAACTTGCTAAATAATGTTGCCGTCAGCCTGTTAACATCAAGTTCAATGTTTCCATGATTGTTGTTAGTGATCAATGCAGGCCATGAACTTGCTCTTGTCATGCTTTGCTTCATAAACATGTCTTATTACTGTTGGTCACCTTGCCATGCCATGTATTGCTCTGTGGTCAGTGGTACAAGCTCACCAACATGCCTACTTATTGTTGTTCCTGCCATGTATGAATCTGTCATATCATTTGCCATGTTAGCATGGATGATTCCATCTTTTCTGTTGATCTTTAGAATTAGTTCAGTAAGGGAGTTTTGTTCTTTGTCTTTAGTACTAGCATGCCATGCCTTTGATTTCCATGTTAAGTTCCTGTAACATGTTGTTTGATAGCTCTAAACATTGCAACCTGATGTTATTTCTGCTAAGTCCGTAAACTGTTATTGTTTGCAATCTTGCCACGTCCTTTGAGCATGTTATAGTTTTTTCAGGAGATAGCTCAGTGTTCATGTTTTGTCATGCTTTACCTGTACTTCATGCCCATGCCTTTTGTTCTGATGTTGAGGTGCTGTAGCATATTGTTTTGATGCTTGCTAGATGCCTAGTTCCTGTTTTGGATAGCTTGTCCTTTAAACTTGTATAGTGTATGTGTTGAACCGTTGCTCCGTTTTGAGTGTGCTCTATATGAACCTTTCTTGATTTTGCATGTAGTTTCATATTATCATGTTGCATACTTGTTTTGAGGTGTTTGCTTCATGTTTGTATGCATTTTGCATCAATGCCATGTTTAACTTGTTTTTCTCATATCTTCTAGGTCGTAGCTCCGAATTAAATGAACTTTATATGTAACTTGACTAGAATCTCGAGTAGATCATCTTGGTGCATCTTAACTTGCTATTTAACAACTTGAACATAAGATTTATTCAGTTCTGGACCAATTTCTAAATTTGCATATGAGGACTTACCGGAATTTGTTATATGTTGTTTCCGGCCTCATTTAAACTTGCCTTGATATGTTCTTGTATGGATCATCTCTTGCCATGAGTAGCTTCATGTAGCCTTGTCTTGCATCATACTTGGTTGAGGATCATGTCATGTATATGTGTGGTGTGTTTACCATGTTGTGTGCTTCTTCTCGATAGTTCCTGTTTCGTTGCGATCGTGAGGTTCCGTTCGTCTACGCTTGGTTCGGCTTCATTCGTTCGTCTTCTTCATGGACTCGTTCTTCTTCCTAGCGGTATTTCAGGAAAGAGGAGCATCACCTTGGATCTCATTACTATCATTGTGATGCTAGTTGCTTCGTTCTATCGCTATGCTGCGCCTCCTATCACTTGTTCTTCAAGCCTCCCCTAATTGCCATGTCAGCCTCGGCTACGTTACCGCTTTTGCTCAGCCCCTCTTATAGCGTTGCTAGTTGCAGGTGAAGTTGAAGATTGCTCCATGCTGGACAGGATGATGTTGGGATATCACAATATCTCTTATTTAATTAATGCATCTATATACTTGGTAAAGGGTGGAAGGCTCGGCCTTATGCCTGGTGTTTTGTTCCACTCTTGCCGCCCTAGTTTCTGTCATATCGGTATTATGTTCCCGGATTTTACGTCCCTAACGCGGTTGGGTGATTTATGGGACCCCCTTGACAGTTTGCCTTGAATAAAACTCCTCCAGCAAGGCCCAACATTGGTTTTACCATTTGCCTACCACCTATACCTTTCCCTTGGGAGTAATTAACCCGAGGGTCATCTTTATTTTAGCCCCCCCGGGCCAATGCTTGTCTAAGTGTTAGTCCAAACTAGAGCACTATGCGGGACCATCCCTTGGCAACTTGGGTTACGTCAGTACGTGTACGCTTCGCTTATCCAGTGTGTCCTGAGAACGAGATAGGTGCGACTCCTATCGGGATTGTCGACACATCAGGCGGCTTTGCTGGTCTTGTTTTACCATTGTCGAAATGTCTTGTAAACCGGGATTCCGAGACTGATCGGGTCTTCCTGGGAGAAGGAATATCCTTCTTTGACCGTGAGAGCTTGTGATGGGCTAAGTTGGGACACCCCTGCAGGTATAAACTTTCGAGAGCCGTGCCCATGGTTATGTGGCAGATGGGAATTTGTTAATATCAGGTTGTAGATAACTTGACACCTGATTTGAATTAAAACACATCAATCGCATGTGTAGCCATGATGGTCTCTTCTCGGCGGAGTCCGGGAAGTGAACATGGTTTTGGGTTATGTTTGACGTAAGTAGGAGTTCAGGATCACCTCTTGATCACTGCTAGCTTCACGACTGTTCCGTTTGTTCTCTTCTCGCTCTTATTTGCGTAAGTTAGCCACCATATCATGCTTAGTCGCTGCTGCAAACTCACCACTTTACCCCTTCCTTTCCCATTAAGCTTTGCTAGTCTTGATACCCATGGTAATGGGATTGCTGAGTCCTCGTGGCTCACAGATTACTACAACAACATTTGCAGGTACAGGTTATGCGATGATCATGACGCGAGAGCGATGTTTGTTTGTTTGGAGTTCTTCTTCTGCTTCTTCTTCGATCAGGGGATATGTTCTAGGTTGGCAGCCTGGGCTAGCAGGGTGGATGTCATTTGAGCTTCTGTTTGTGTTTCATCCGTAGTCAAATGTTGCTCTTATGTATGATGGTGTTGTATTGTGTGGCATTGTATGCCTTTTGTATGTATCCCCATCTATTATGTAATGTTGATGAAATGATATCCACCTTGCAAAAGCGTATCAATATGCGGTTCTATCCTTGGTGGGACCTTCGAGTCTCTTTAGGATAGTATGGCATATTGGGCGTGACAAGTTGGTATTAGAGCCTCGACCGACCATAGGAGCCCCCTTGATTGATCGTGTAGTTTGGCCGTTGTCGAGTCTAGAAGAAAACTGTTTTCGGAGTCTAGTTATATCAGAGAGTAGGAATTGTTTTTACTCCTCAGCCCCTTCGTCGCTCTGGTGAGGAATCTTGACGTAGGTGTTTTGAATTACTTCTCTTCCCTTTCAAATTTTCTTTAGGATCACGCAGTTGGTTTTTCGATAGTTGGTTCTCAACTCTTTTCATCCGGTGCATTTCTCGTCAAGTTGACTCGAGCCTCTTCATCGTTGCCAAGTTCAATCCTCAGTTGTTTTATTTTTCCCACCCTCCCACCCCTTTTTCATCTCGGAGTCGGAGTCCGTAATCGAGTATCCATCCTACTAGTGCGAAGTCTTTGCTTTCTTTCTTCAATGATTTCAACCGGTGTTTTCTCTTCAAGATATTCGTCAGTTTCCCCTTCCAAGTTGCCTTTGTTTTTCCCGCCCTCCCACCCTCTTCTTCCCGGAGTCTGAGTCTCTTTCGACCATCAATTTCATTCATGTGGAGTCTCTTCAGTTTTTCGTCAATTGTTTCAACCGGTGAATCTTGTTTTGTTCGACATTCTTCATCTCTTTTTCTTCTCCGGTGGACTCAATTCAAGTTTTTTTTTCGGGTTGATCATATTCGTTTCCTTGGATCAAGTGTTCTCCTTACTCGTTTTGCCTCTCGCCATTCAATCATTCTGGAGTTCAAGACATCTCAGGATATTCGTCTATGTTCTAATTAAGTCGAGGTTTTCACCTCATTCAAATATTTCATTCATTCCGGTGCATCATCTACCTCTTCAACAACCCTTTCCAACGGTGTTTTCTTTTAGTGGGCCCTAACCCACAGGTGTTTTCCCAGGATCTTACCTGACTCTTCTAATTATTCTGGAGTTATTCTCAAATTATTTTCAAAGTGTGACGTAAGAATGAATTTCATCAGTCAGATGCCATCTCCAAGATCGCTTTCAAATTCTTTTCGTCTTTGGTTCAACATTTCCTCTTTTTCATTATTCCGGAGTTTCTCAACAATTTTGTTGGTGTTTCTCGTCGTCATTTGAAGACCGAAGAAGAGAGTTCCTCTTAAATCTTGTCCGTTCTCTCGAAGTTTCATGGTTCTAGCTTCATGTTATCCTCTCGAATTATTCCAATTATCAAATAGTCTTTTCTTACCCATCCAGAGTATGTCAAAAGTTGTTTTCCCGTTTCTTTTCACCGGAGGCCATCATTCCAGAAGAATTCTTCGTCCTCATTTTAAGCTACCGTTATCCAATTATCCCGGTGCTTCGTTCAAGTGTTCTTTAATCAGCTCACGATCTCTTTGTTCTTTTGCATCTAAATCCCCTCAAGCATATTGGTTCTTCTAATTCTTCCCGGTGATTCAGTCTCTTTCATCAGTCATTTTCGAATTCTTACGGTGGTTCATTCAAGATTCTTTTTCTTTGGTTATCATATTACTTCATTCGTTCTTTCCAATCCTACAGGTGGTTCATGAAGAATTTCTCAAGTTTTGTGCTATACCCCCTTAATCTTTTCAACAAGAATAAGTAGTGTGCAAATCCATTGCTTCTCATCAATTTCATTGATGAAGGATAAGCATAACATAATTCTTATTCTTCTTTCATCAAGTGGGTCAATTCCTTCCTTCGGAGGTTTTTCATGATGATTAGTCTCTCGGTTCCGAGTTAATCTTTTCTATCCTGGAGTTCAAAGCTTCCTCGGCCATTTCGTCGGAACCTCCATCTAAATCATCGCAAGGCTCATATTATTCTTTCATCCTTCATTCTATCTCATCATCCTTTTTGTCACCAGAGTTCTTCATGGTGGTTCTTCATGATTTAATTCATTCTTCAAGAGTTCATCAAGATTCTTGTTGGTGGAGTTCAAGTATCTTTTCTTCTCGCGTCTCGAAGTGTAATTAATTCTCCGTATTCTTTTAAAGCGGAGTTTTGCGTTTCTTCGTTCTTCTCACCTATCCAATCATTTCCGATTGTGGTTGGTTATCACCTTATGATCTTGAGATGTTACCTATAATACCACAACAAGCTTATTCTTTTCGTTGTTGATTTTCTCAACAACTCTGTCTAAACCTTCCTTCTAAAGATGCTTTCAATTTCATTCGTGGCACAAGTTGTCATTTTCTTCTCCGTTCTTTTCATTCAACTCTTTCAATTCTTTCCGGAGGTTTTGTGTCATGTCTTCATCAAGTATCATTCCATCCTCTCAAGCTCGTGTTCTATTCCTTCATGTTTCAGCCGGAGTGCTGCCTAAATCCTTTCAATCTTATTCGTTTCTTATCTCGTTCTAACCGGAGTGGTTTCATAGTCTATCTGATTCCGTGAGCTTTCGATTCTCGTCATTCTCGTTGTTCCTCTCTTCTTCCCGAGTGCTCTCGATTCTTTGCTTCTTCTCTTGAGTTCTCGTTTCACCTCATCCCTTTTCCCTTCCGTCTCGGTCCTAAGATCTCGGGACGAGATCTCTTGTTAGTGGAGGAGAGTTGTAACACCCCGGATCCGATGCGCCAGGTGTCTGCCAGTTATTCACCTTCCTTGCCATGCCATGTGCTTGCGTGTTGCATTTTGCCATGTCATCATGTGCATCTCATTTGGCATACGTGTTCGTCTCATGCATCCGAGCATTTTCCCCATTGTCCGTTTTGCAATCCGACACTCCTATGTCCTCCGGCGCCCCCTTTTGCCTCTTTTCGTGTGCGGGTGTTAAACATTCTCGGAATGGACCGAGGTTTGCCAAGCGGCCTTGGTATACCACCGGTAGACCGTCTGTCAAGTTTTGTGCCATTTGGAGGTCGTTTGATACTCCAACAGTTAACCGGGGAACCGTAAAGGCCTCTTTTATGTGCAGCCCAACACCCCTCCAAAGAGGCCCAAGAACCCATCCAAACCCCCTCCATGCTCTCGGTCATTCGATCACGATCGTGTGGGCGAAAACCGCACCCCATTTGGACTCTCCTAGCTCCCTCTACCTATAAAAAGACCCCCCCTCCATTTTTTGCAGATGAATCCTACCCTAACCCTAGCAATTTCCCCTCTCCGTCGCCGAACGCATCTCCCCGCCGCCTGGACATGTCCGCCACCCTCAGTCGCCGCCGCCGCGCCAATCTGGAGCCGCCACGTGGCGCGCCGCCGCCACCCTCCGCGCCGGCCCGCGCGGCCCGTCCCCGGCCCCCATGGCCCGCGCCCGCGCCCGCCTCCGCCCGACGCGCCCCGCTCCTCCCGCGCTGGCGTCCCGACCACGCCCCACCACCGCCGCCCCGGCGACGGCTGCCCGGCCGCGCCCTTCGTCCCCATGTCAGGAGCCCGACTCAATGCCACATCGATCTAGCATGTAACACCTCATATCACTTTGCGGCCTCACGCATGGTATTCCCACAGGTGTCGCCTTACCGTTGCCCGGGACCGTTTGCGCCTTTTGGCACACGTATATGACAGTGTCGCTAGCATCCATATGATAAGGATCCCGGGCTGACATGGCTAGTCGTAAACCCAAAGTGGCACAAACTTACAGGGACAGGCATCCATGACCCAACATTGAACGTGTCGGTCATCAGCGAGTGAATCCAGGCTGTAGCACTGGGCTAGTAGGATTCCGGTGAACCGGGCTGTAGCGGGCTAACAGGACTCCGGTATTCATCGCGTGACATTTCCCCGAAGGGACAGACATAGGAACGAAGAAGGACACATGCCGGCCAGCCTAAGTGTTCCGGAGCAGTAGCAAGCTACCATGGCTCAGTGGAAGCACTAGGAGACATTTCCCGGTAAGAGAGGCTACCAAGGATAAACAACTAGATAGTCAGATCCCACACATAGCAAGCATTTCAATAACATACACACAATATGCTCGATATGTGCAAATACAACATGGCATCACAACATGACTCTACAACTCAAGTATTTATTCAATAGGCTCCAAGGAGCGAGATATTACAAACATGGGTCTCTCGACCCAGCATTCAGGGCATAAAATTCAAAGCACAAGCGGAAGCTAACACGTCTGAGTACAGACATCTACAAATGGAAAAGGCTTAGAAGCCTGACTATCTACCAGATCCTGCCGAGGGCACAAGATCCTAGCTGAGGTATCAAGCTAAATGTTGAAGTCCACGCGGAACTACTAGCGACACTAAAGTCTCTCTGCAAAAACATAAAATAGGCAAACGTGAGTACAAATGTACCCAGCAAGACTTACATCAGAACTAACTACATATGCATCATTATCAACAAAGGGGGTGGTGGAGTTTAACTACAGCAAGCCAGCTTTGACTCGGTGGCTATCCTGATCTACGACTGCAAGTAACTCTTTTGAGGTGGTGCACACGAGTCCACATATTCACCATATCAATACACCCCTATGGATCCGTTCCTGTCTCCCTACGAGAACGCCATCCATAGCACTCACGCTTATCTTGCGTATTTTAGAGTATATACTTTCACTTGTCTATGAACTGTACAGGCAACCCAGAAGTCCTTTTCCGCGGACACGGCTATTCGAATAGATGATGTTAACCCTGCAGGGGTGTACTTCTTCATACATGTTTCCACCACTTAGCGTCTGCACACGACATGTGCTTGGCAGACTTCAAGCGAAAGCCGACGTGGGTGTAGATCACGACCTACCTAAACACTCAAGTCTCTAGTCCAGGTTTATCGCCTATTCGGGTTCCATCCGCGAGGAGATCCGGCCGGAGTTTCGCTCACATCCCCAAACGATGTGTGCAGGGTTCCCGAGACACCAAACGGGCGCCTGGTACACCGTGCCACGTGCCTACCGCATCACAGCCCACCCCTCCGGTCAGCGCTGCGCACAGCCTCCAGCATACTACAAACACCAGAAACTACTTGCAACTCCTGGACAGAGGACAAGGGTGATTAAGAAGTCGAGCGGGGTCATATTTCAGGGCCCAATGCATGGGAGTAGCTGAATCATGGATTACAAACACAGAACTCAGTTCCTAAGGACGGCTTCAATGAGACAACCCACCTTGTACTCCTACATGGCCTCTCACCGCTACCTTTACCAAATCATGTTCACACACTTAGCTCGCACACAATAGGACATGTTCACACACCTCTGATTCATCCTCGATGAATCAGACCTGACTCAACTCTAAGCAGTAGCAGGCATGACAAACAAGCATGAATGAGTAGGCACAACAGGGCTCAAACAACTCCTACTCATGCTAGTGGGTTTCATCTATTTACTCTGGCAATGACAGGCCATGCATAGGATAAAGGGGTTCAGCTACCGCAGCAAGTAACAAATGAATTGTTGTTGTCCTAATGCAGTAAAAGACAGCAGGAGCGGGAGAGTGGGATTGTATCGGAATGAACAAGGGGGTTTTGCTTGCCTGGCACTTCTGAAGATAGCATTGAGTCTTCATCAGTGTCAATGATCACAACGTCGATACAACGTCTACCGAGGGGGAACAACACCGGCAAACAGAGAAGAAACACGGCCAATGCAATGCACAATACGATGCATACTATGACATGGCAATATGAATGTGTTTTGGACTAATGCAAGCTAGAACAGGTTAAGATGAGTACATTTGAACCAAAGATTCAAATGCAAACCCATTTTAAAAGGTCATATTAGTGCATTACCTTGTTTCACCTAAACAGCAAGGTTAACTTGTTCTAACATGCATGAAAATGGTATACATGGATAGATTGGATTTTTCTGATCATTTTTCATATATAATTTATTTGATTCTGAGTTACGTTAAATTTCTATGAATTTTAGAAGTTTAGAGCATTTTCTAGAATTTCTTGTATAAAAATAAATCCAGAAAATACATAATGCGTCAGCATTGCGTCAGGGTGACGTCAGCAGGTCAAAGGCGCTAGCCCAGGTCAAACCTGACGGCTGGGACCCACATGTCAGTGTAACAACTAACTAACAGAGTTAGTTAGCGTTAGGTTAGCACTAACCTAGGTTAATTAGAGCCTGGGCCCACTTGTGAGTGAGTCAACTAATTAACTAAGTTAATTAGTGCTAATTAAACTCACACCTAAACTAAATAGGGGCATGGCCCACACGTCAGTGACCTTGGGGGGGTCAAACCCCAGGTCAAACGAGTCAACCTCGCCAGACTTCGTCCACGGCTCATCGCCGGCGACGCCAGAGACGGCAGAGGTGCTCGGGTTTGCGTCTCCGGCGACCAAACGAGCGGCCGAGAGCACGCGCGGGGAGCTGGGGCTCGCTGCATCCAGGGAGGCATGCAGCAGCAGCGGGGACGGCCGGAGCTCGCCGAAAACAAGCTCGAGGCAGCGCCGGCGTTCGGGTGTTTCTGGCTACGGGGCTGCAGTGGCCGTGGTATCGCGTTCGTGGCACCTACAGTAGCTACGCGAGGCAGCGAGCATGTTGGACACGACGCCCGGACCAAATGGTCGCCGGAGTCGTGTCGGCGGCGAGTGCAGGCGGTGGCGCAGTCGGGCGAGAGGGGTGTGGCGGCTACGGCGTGCCAGAGAGAGAACGGAGAGGGGGAGGATGATCAGAAGCTCACGTAGATCACGACGGGCGAGTCGGTGAGCTCGGGGAGGGGTCGGAGCACGCGAGGCGGTGAGGGGGATCTCTGGCGGCCGACGGCATGGATGAGGATGATGGCATCACTCCGGGCGTCCTGCGAGCGCGTGCTTCGTCTTGGGGCTCCGTGGCGTCGAGGCGGAGCCTCGGGACAGCACAGAGAGTCGGGGGAGAGGCGATGGCCGCGGTGGCGTTCGTCGGCGGCAGCGACAGCGCTTGGTGGTTGCGTGCGAGAGAGCCAGAGGAGGAGAGGAGCTCAGGGAGAGAGTGAGAGGGCCTGGGGGGTTGCGTGGCCGTCTCCGTGGCGTCGGAAGGGCCTCGAGGCGCCTCGGTGAGGCAGGCAAACAGGGAGGTGGCGTGGCGCCCGCGCGCGCGCCGGCGCGCTCCTCTCTGCCTGCCTGGCGAGAGGAAGCAGATGGCTGGCACGGGCCAGCACAGTGCTGGGCCGGCCAGTGGGCTGCCAGGTGGGCTGTCTGGGCTGCTACAGTGCTGGGCTAGGTGGGCTGCAGGTAAGTCCAGGTGAGTTTGCTCTCTCTCTCTCTCTTGTTTCCTCTTTTCTATTTTTCTGTAACTTCTGGGCTTTATTAAAAATGTGAGGGCTTTTCCAAAAATCATGAAACTAATCATGACTACTGTTTGGAATATATCCAACAGTAAACATTTTAGTTTATGATTATTTGAGCATTTAAAATATTTGATAGCATTTAAATGCCCAAATGCAAATACTATAAGATTTAATTCAGAGCCCAAATATGTCATGGAAAAAATGTGCAACACCCCTGGTTATGTCTCCAACATTTTCCAGAAATGATGAACATTTTTAGAAGCCATTTGGAATCACTGAGAAATATTTAGTTGAACCTAGTGAATTCATTAGATGCTAGGGTTTGGGCAATCCCCATTTCAAGTTCATTTGAAAGTTAAACATGATGCACACATGAAGGGCTAGCCTACTGCATACCAGGACTAGGGACGTGACACCCCGCCGGCGCGCCTTCGCCGCCCCGCGCCTCCACCGCTCCCCGCCGGCGTCCCGCGCCGCGCCCCGCGGTGCCGCGCCGCCCCGCCAACGCCCCGACCTCGCTGGCCCATCTCCCTCCTCTACTCCGGCGAGCAGCTCCGGTGAACCTCGTTTTCCGTGCGCCCAGATCCAGATCTGAAATCCTGAGGTCGACCCCGATTTTCCTCTCAAGTCTTTTCCTGAGACATTTTTAGCCCCTGCTCATCGCATCATAACTCCATGACCGTAGCTCCATTTCATGCGTATGTTATATAAAAATGTTCATCATGAGATGATCTTCATTTCATTCCATTGTGCCATGCTTGTTTGACATCATCTTTATGCCCTTATCATTGTTGCAAGAGTGCTATATGATGTTAATCTGCTGGAACTGTTATAACTTGTTGTTTTGTCTTTTTCGTTGCATTTTGTGTGCGCATCTTATGAGCTTGATGTCTACATGAGTTTTGAGCTACATCATGCCATATTTACAGGGGTGCAATACATGTATTTTTGTGAGTCCTGTAGTGAGTGCATCGAGCTCGTGAAGTAGGATACTTGCTGTTGCTGTTTTGCTAGTCTGATTCTGTTATATCATGATGCTATGTGAACCTGCTGCTACAAGTCATTCTATGCATAATCTGGAGATGTTCACTAAGGATATTTTGTTTTACATGTCATGAGCTATCCATCTATGACCCTGGTTGCATTTATAGCCTTATGTAACTTGTAGTTATCTTTCTCCAAACTTGCTAAATAATGTTGCTGTCAGCCTGTTAACATTAAGTTCAATGTTTCCATGATTGTTTTTAGTGATCCATGCACCCCATGAACTTGATATTGCCATGCTTTGCTTCATAAATATGTCTGCTTCCTGTTGGTCACCTTGCAATGCCATGTATTGCTCTGTGGTGAGTGGTACAAGCTCACCAACATGCCTACTTATTGTTGTTCCTGCCATGTATGAATCTGTCATATCATTTGCCATGTTTGCATGGATGATTCCATCTTTTCTGTTGATCTTTAGAATTAGTTCAGTAAGGGAGTTTTGTTCTTTGTCTTTAGTACTAGCATGCCATGCCTTTGATTTCCATGTTAAGTTCCTGTAACATGTTGTTTGATAGCTCTAAACATTGCAACCTGATGTTATTTCTGCTAAGTCTGGTAACTGTTATTATTTGCAATCTTACCACGTCCTATGAGCATGTTATAGTTTTTTCGGGAGATAGCTCAGTGTTCATGTTTTATCATGCTTTACCTGTACTTCATGCCCATGCCTTTTGTTCTTATGTTGAGGTGTTGTAGCATATTGTTTTGATGCTTGCTAGATGCCTAGTTCCGGTTTTGGACAGCTTGTCCTTTAAACTTGTATAGTGTATGTGTTGAACCGTTGCTCCGTTTTGAGTGTGCTCTATATGAACCTTGCTTGATTTTGCATGTAGTTTCATATTATCATGTTGCATCCTTGTTTTGAGGTGTTTGCTTGATGTTTGTATGAATTTTGCATCAATGCCATGTTTAACTTGTTTTGCTCATATCTTCTAGGCCGTAGCTCCGAATTAAATGAACTTTATATGTAACTTGACTAGAATCTCGTGTAGATCATCTTGGTGCATCTTAACTTGCTGTTTAACAACTTGAACATAAGGTTTATTCAGTTCTGGACCAATTTCTAAATTTGCATATGAGGACTTACCGGAATTTGTTATATGTTGTTTCCGGCCTCATTTAAACTTGCCTTGATATGTTCTTATATGCATCATCTCTTGCCATGTGTAGCTTCATGTAGTCTTGTCTTGCATCATACTTGGTTGAGCATCATGTCATGTATATGTGTGGTGTGTTTACCATGTTGTGTGCTTCTTCTTGATAGTTCCTGTTTCATTGCGATCGTGAGGTTTCGTTCGTCTACGCTTGGTTCGGCTTCATCCGTTCGTCTTCTTCATGGAGTCGTTCTTCTTCCTAGCGGGATTTCAGGCAAGATGACCATCACCTTGGATCTCATTACTATCATTGCTATGCTAGTTGCTTCGTTCTATCGCTATGCTGCGCCTCCTATCACTTGTTCTTCAAGCCTCCCCTAATTGCCATGTCAGCCTCTAACCTGTTCACCCTTCCTAGCAAACCGTTGCTTGGCTACGTTACCACTTTTTCTCAGCCCCTCTTATAGCGTTGCTAGTTGCAGGTGAAGTTGAAGATTGCTCCATGATGGACGAGATGATGTTGGGATATCACAATATCTCTTATTTAATTAATGCATCTATATACTTGGTAAAGGGTGGAAGGCTCAGCCTTATGCCTGGTGTTTTGTTCCACTCTTGCCGCCCTAGGTTCCGTCATATCGGTATTATGTTCCCGGATTTTGCGTCCCTAACGCGGTTGGGTGATTTATGGGACCCCCTTGACAGTTCGCCTTGAATAAAACTCCTCCAGCAAGGCCCAACATTGGTTTTACCATTTGCCTACCACCTATACCTTTCCCTTGGGAGTAATTAACCCGAGGGTCATCTTTATTTTAGCCCCCCCGGGCCAATGCTTGTCTAAGTGTTGGTCCAAACTAGAGCACCATGCGGGACCATCCCTTGGCAACTTGGGTTACGTCGGAACCTGTACGCTTCGCTTATCTGGTGTGTCCTGAGAACGAGATAGGTGCGACTCCTATAGGGATTGTCGACACATCGGGCAACTTTGCTGGTCTTGTTTTACCATTGTCGAAATGTCTTGTAAACCGGGATTCCGAGACTGATCAGGTCTTCCTGGTAGAAGGAATATCCTTCGTTGACCGTGAGAGCTTGTGATGGGCTAAGTTGGGACACCCCTGCAGGGTATAAACTTTCGAGAGCCATGCCCGCGGTTATGTGGCAGATGGGAATTTGTTAATATCCGGTTGTAGATAACTTGACACTTGGTTCGAATTAAAACGTATCAACCGCGTGTGTAGCCGTGATGGTCTCTTCTCGGCGGAGTCCGGGAAGTGAACACGGTTTTGGGTTATGTTTGACGTAAGTAGGAGTTTAGGATCACCTCTTGATCATTGCTAGCTTCACGACCGTTCCATTTGTTCTTTTCTCGCTCTTATTTGCGTAAGTTAGCCACCATATCATGCTTAGTCGCTGCTGCAACCTCACCACTTTACCCCTTCCTTTCCCATTAAGCTTTGCTAGTCTTGATACCCAAGGTAATGGGATTGCTGAGTCCTCGTGGCTCACAGATTACTACAACAACAGTTGCAGGTACAGGTTATGTGATGATCATGACGCGAGAGCGATGTTTGCTTGTTTGGAGTTCTTCTTCTTCTTCTTCTTCGATCAGGGGATAGGTTCCAGGTCAGCAGCCTGGGCTAGCAGGGTGGATGTCGTTTGAGCTTCTGTTTGTTTTTCATCCGTAGTCGGAGGTTGCTCTTATGTATGATGATGTTGTATTCGTGTGGCATGGTATGCCTTTTGTATGTATCCCCATCTATTATGTAATGTTGATGAAATGATATCCACCTTGCAAAAGCGTATCAATATGCGGTTCTATCCTTGGTGGGACCTTTGAGTCTCTTTAGGATAGTATCGCATATTGGGCGTGACAACATCGCACACGCCTTCATCTGGCAGCCCATTTCTTTTGTTCACCCTCATGGCAAACAGTTAATTGAACTGAACCATATGCCCTGAAGCTCACACGCAACAAATATCTGAACTGCGTTTGATGCATCCGTCGTTGCAAACGTTTTGCACCTTTTTTGACGGTTTTTTACACCACCATTTGCGATTATTGCATCGCACACAGTTTCATCGAAGGGTCTCTGCTCGTAGTATCGCGTTAGCAGCATCCTGCAGTAGTGGTCCCCGGCCAGACGACACTACGCAGCTCGAGAGTGAAAGCGGGGCGCCCTGCTATGGTCATGGGAGCCCGCCGTGGAGGTGGAGCCAGGTCTTGACACTCGCGCACCGCCATCACAGGTGGCGCGTGGTCTTGGCGTGGCAGTACCAGGAGCGCACGCGCATCTTCTTATGGCTGCTGCACCACCTGGCAGCTTGCCTCATTGCGCCGGGCACCCGAGGAGCCTCCTGCCTTGGATCGATGATGGCATCCTGCCTGTGAGGAGGAGGAGGCGCTCTGTGAGCTATGTCTCCCGCAACGGGTGGTGGTTGAGGCAACGAGTGAGATGGCGCAGTAGAATCTCCGGCGGCGCTGATGAGCTTGGCGATGCGGTTGAACCAGTCCTCGTAGAAGTCGTCGATCGGGTGGTAGCGCAGGAGCTCGGATGGCATGAGTAGCATGGCCTGTGCGATCGCCGGGCCATGACGAGCATGGGAGGATGAAGCAGCCGGAGTCAGCGACGGAGTGGTGGTGCGCCCGTCGTGGCGCACGGAAGGATGCAACAATGAGGCCTGCTGCTCGTGGCCCGCGGGGCCCGTGGCGGCGTTCGTCACTAGTGACGAGGAGCGGCGAGGGCAGCCGCCGCCCGCCGGTGCTGTCTGAGCAACGCGGGCGGCAAGAGCAGCCCGATGCTCAGCACGAGCTCGACGTGCGTCAGCCATGGAAGCGGTGGAGCGGTGGCAAATTGACCGGCGCAAGAGAGGCTCTGACGCACCCCTAACTGGCGCACCAAATGTCGGATTTCGGGTTCCGCAAACCCTTGAGAGGTTCGAACTCTGGGGTGTATGCGAAGAACTCAACCTCCCCAGTCTGCCTACTCGCCAATCTCATAGCCTAGCTCGTCAAACTCAAGGGAAAGGGGAAACATTAGTTTACCCAGGTTCGGGCCACCTTCAGGTGTAAAACCCTACTCCTTCTTTGTGATGGATTGGTCTCGAGGGGCTGAGGATGAACTAGTATAGTGGAGAACTTCCTTAGGAGGTGTGTTATTGAGCTCAAGTGAGCTGGATAAGGTGAAATGGATCCGATCAACTCGATCTCATCTCTCTCCCTACTATGGTGGCGTCTAGGTCCTATTTATAGTGGCCTTGGTCCTCTTCCCAAATGAAGGCGGGATGGGATCCCACAACAGCCAAATTCAAAGGGAGACAACTAGTACATCTTATCCTGATGAAAGTAGTCTTTGCCTGCGAAAGCCTCTGGTCGTGATGAGGCGGTGGGCTCGGTGATGACCTCCGTCCTGCCGTCCTGGCGGTCTTGGTTTGTTGCACGGGAATGGAAACCTTTGGCTGATTCCTCGGGACTCCGCGCCTGCGCTTGCCTCCTTAGCACGAAAGAGGAAACTGGTACACTGCGCCCGCTAGCACCCGTCTGGCCTTGGTCGTTATGGTTCACGTCACTCGAACCTCAGGAGGTGAGGCTTGCATGGAAATCTCCGCTCCCCGGGAGCCAGCCTGAGGAGGCTGATCCTTTGGAGGTCTTGGTGTCATCCGCCTCACGAGGCTTGGCCCCTCGCGCGGGTCTTGAGTTGTCAATGTCGAAGCTAGGCCGTACTAGGCCATTGATGGAGCCACACCGTGGGCCGTAGGCAGGCAAGTCTGAGTAGCCCCGTTCCTAGAACGCCGACAACCACACCTTTACAAACTTCTCTGGAGCACAACACAAGCAAGGAAGCTTCCGGAGGAACCTCTAACCGCCTAGGAGCCCAGGCTCCAAGAGTAACAAGTCAATGGGGAAGAAATGTTGCGGGGAATGCGATTTGGTTTGGTCAAGATGTAGATCGGGTCTTGCTCTCCCAATCCCCAAAGTTTCAACAAGTTTGGGTGGAAGGATTGAGAGTATTGAGCAGAATGAGGTGTAGCAATGGTGGAGCTCAACAGGACATTAGGGTTAGGGATGGAGGTGGAAGAAGGGGGGCTTTTATAGTGTTCTTTCCCGGGTGGCCATTTCTGCCCGTCGGACCCCGTGCGCACGGGCTAAGTCAGCCCTGTGCGCACGGGGTACCGAGAGACTTTCACACCACCGCGTGCGCACGGGGGTCAAAAGACCCCGTGCACACGGGGTACTTAGATAGTTCACATAGTAGCCCATGCGCACGGGGGTCAACAGACCCCGTGCGCACGGGGTACCCAGAGAGTTACGTAGTACCCCGTGTGCCCGGGGTTCAAAAGAGCCCGTGCGCATGGGGTACCTAGTAACTTTCTGTTATGAGCTTGCTGAGTACCACTAGCACACACACAAATTCTTTAGGTGGTAGGAATGGGTAGGCTAGTGTATCAGGCTCGACAGAGACATTCCCACACAACTTTCATCCACACCAACCCCTCTTAATAGTGTAGTCTTTCCTATGACTCGAAGCAAACCAAAAACTAAAACCTTCGACTCACCGGAAGACCACGCCTTTGACCTTTTTGAATTGGGGGGTTGCACATCTCCACCACGAAGTAGTTGGAACCAATATCCTGAGATAAACTTTAGCAACCGATATTACTTCCACTAACCAGATTGTCATCAGACCAAAATATAGTATAAGTGCCACTTGCACTTTCAATCTCCCCCTTTTTGGTGCATTGATGACAATGTGGTTAGAGCATGGCATAGAGGATATAAATAATTGAATAGCCATGAGACAGAGAATGATCATGGTAGATCCCCCTATATGTGTGCCCGGATAAAATTAATGCTTGAGAATGCATCAAGTACACACATAGGAGGCCCCCCAAGATCATTATTGTGAAGACATGAGATCAACATAATAAACCTATAACGGTGCCTAGATCTCATGAGTTGGTGTGGTGAGCAAATAACGCGAGACATAACAAGCATGATATGATCATAGCAATAGGATCAATAATAAAGCTAGAGTCTCACAAGCATAAACGAGTAGCTCACAACCACAGAAGCGGAAAGCAAATAAAAGTATCTCAAGCCAGCTAAAACAATGAGCAACGAGAAACACGAGGCTTGAGATCTCAACACACACTCAAAACACCAACACCCAACAGCAACACCCACCACTTCTCCCCCTTTGTCATTAAGACAACAAAAAGGGACAAACGGCGAAACACAGACCCACTAGACAAGAGGAGGAGCGCTCGAAGCATCATCATCATCATCATCATCATCAAAACGCTATCTTGCCATCAGAAAGAACCAATCTGTGGCCTCACTCTCTCTGTCCTCTAACCCTGGGGTGATCTCCTCACAAGCTACAACCCTTGCTGCCTTTTGCTCACGCCTCACAAGCTTTTCCTTTTGATCTCCTTAATCTGACGGTGCTGGATAGACTGGCACATCTTGAACATGTTGCTCAAGGTCTTGAACATGGACTTCTTCTCTCCTCTGGCAAAAATGGCCTCAGAACCAACAGAATTGGCACTACAAAGAAAAGACACATCCGTGAAAATTTTGGGGAGTTCCCGGTTACGGTGGGCGGTCGGGGGCCGAGCGATGCATGTTTCTCTCGTACACGTACGCGCGTGTGTGTGCGAGGCATTGGCTCTAACTGAACCCAAGTGAGGCGTTGGGCTCTAACTGAACCTGAGCGATTGCACTGCAGGCTACGCATTACTGAACCCGAGCGATTGATCGATGGATGTTAAGTAAACCCGATCGAGCGAGTCCTTCGCTACTGTTGCTAACTAAAGTCGATCGATGCTGCCTCTGGGATGAACAGTGAGCGTTGCGGGGGGGGGGGGGGGGGGATGAACAGTGAGCGGTGGGGGTGGATGTAGCGCCCCGTGGCGTTGCCTCTCGATGAACAGGACGACCCCGTGGGCTGGATGAACAGTAGACAGTGGAGGGGTGCCCGTGGAGGGGTGGTTGAACAGTAGCCGGTGGAGTAGCGTGCGGTGGAGGCTGGATGAACAGGAGCCCATGGAGGCTGGAGGAGGTCGATGGTGGAGATGAACATTATCCCGTGGACTCCCGTTTTGCGGTACTCCACACCCCTCCCGATGAACAGGACCCCCGTTTCGACTATAGCGCTCCAACACAAGTCCGTTTCGTCCGTTTGCGGTATGCCACACCCCTCCCAATCAACAGGACCCCCATTTTGACCATAGGACGTCCGTTTCCTCCGTTTTGCGGTACGCCAGACCCCTCCCGATGAACAGGATCCCGTTTCGAACATGACCGGTCAAACACAAGGTCGTTTCCTCCGTTCTACAGTATGCCAGGCCTCGTTTCCATCGCCTGTTCCGTCCAAGCCCTCCCGATGAACACGACGACGCATTTCGTTCCGACCCAGCCGGTTGGCTCCCACGCGTTCCGTTGCCTCCTGATGAACACGACGCATTCCGTTTCCTCCCGATGAACACGATGCATTCCGTTGCCTCCCCATGAACATGACGCATTCCTTTGCCTCCCCATGAACATGACGACGATGCTGTTTCTCCATTCCGACCCATCCATGTACACGAGCCATGGCCGTACGTATGCGTGAGTAGGCGTTTGAGACCCCGCCCATATGTACACATACGTGGCCATATTTTCTTTCTTGCACACTGGCCGTTGTATGTACATGTACATACTACGTGCGTGCCTCTACTACGACACGTACGCGCCTCTACTACGACACGTGCACGCCTCTACATCGACCAGTATATATGTACGTACACGCTCGCAACCATAATGACAACGCTATGTACGCTTCGACCAGGTGGGTCCCGAGTGTCAGGCAATTCCTTGTGTGCGAAGATGTAGCTGGTGGGTCCCGGCAGTCAGGGGGGCGAATCATTTTTTTTGCCCGGACTCACATCCTTGTGTGCGAAGGTGTAGTTGGTGGGTCCCAGCAGTCAGGGGGGAAACGTTTTTTTTTCAGGAAATATGGTGGGCCGTCCAGTGGATCCCTGCTTTCAGGTGGAGGAATCATTATTTTCTGCGTAATAAATAGGCACTTCCTTGCTACGGCCGTGGACCCAACTGTTAGCCTCTCCACGTACAGTCCACGTCCGATGGAAGTCGTTCCTTGACCACGTTGACCATGCCGTGCTGAGAGCACCAGGGTGGTGGACGACGGCGAGGCCTAGGAAGGGGACGACAGGGAGCCGGGGAAGACGCGGCAGTGGAAGCCCGCGCGGAGAGGAGTACGAGGGTTCACTGTTTCGGCTGCGGTGTGAGGCTGCCGTCGCCACAGGGCCTGGCCAGCGGTGGGAATAGTAGGGGGCGGTGAGGCCTCTGCGGCAGCACAACCGGCCCCAGGAGGCAGGAGCATGCGGCACGACCGACGCTGCTTTGGGCGGCTGGAGCAAGAAGACCAGAGGTTGAAGAAGCACTACGGCCGTTGGATGGACATCGTACGGTCACTGAAGCTAGAATCATTTATATTGACTAGTTGACAAAGCCCTCCGTCCCCGTCAACTTAGTAGGCCCACAAGTCAGCCTTCACCCAAGCTGGGTCCTAGCTAGTAGGGGGCTATTCATTTTTTTCTGCGTAATAAGGAGGCACTTCCGGTGGGTCCGAGCTGATAGCGGGGGGGAACGTTTTTTTCACGAAATACGGTGGCCCGTCCATTGGGTCCCAGCAGTAAGGGGCAAACATTTTTTTTCGCAAAATACTGGTGGCCCGTCCGGTGGGTCCCTGCTGTCAGGTGGAGGAATAATTATTTTTCGCATAATAAGGAGGCACTTCCTTGCAGCTGCCGTGGACCCAGCTGTCAGCCTCTCCACGTACAGTATTCTTCCGATGGAATTTGGTCGTTGACCACATTGACCATGCCGCGCCGAGAGCACCACGGCAGTGAACGACGGCGAGGCCTAGGAAGGGGATGACGCGGAGCCGGGGAAGACGCGGCAGTGGCAGAATAACAGGGAGTGTGGGTGAGTGGAGTGGAGGGATGGCCTGGCCAGCGGTGGGAGTAGTATGGGGGTGGTGAGGCCTCCGCGGCAGCACAGTCGGCCACGGGAGGCAGGAGCAGGAGGCATGACCAGCGCTGCTTTGGGCTGCTGGAGCAAGAAGACCAGAGGTTGAAGAAGCACTACGGCCGTTGGATGGACATCATACGGTCAGTCGAGCTAGAATTGTGCATATTGACTAAGTTGACAAAGCCCTTCATCCTCGTCAACTTAGTAGGCCCACTATACTGGGTCCCAGCTAGCTGGGGGAGTATTCATTTTTTTGTGCGTAATAAGGAGGCACTTCCTTGCGTGCAAAGATATAGCTGGTGGGTCCAAGCTGTCAGCAGCGGTAACGTTTTTTTCGTGAAATAGAGGCCCTTTCGGTGGGTTCCTGATGTCAGGTGGAGGAATCATTATTTTGTGCGTAATAAGGAGGCATTTCCTTGCGTGCGGCAATGGACCTAGCTGTCGGCCTCTCCATGTATAGTCCACTTCAGATGCACGTCGGTCGTTGACCACATTGACCACGCCACGTCGAGAGCACCAGGGCGGTGGATGACGGCGAGGCCTAGGAAGGGAATGACACGGAGGCAGGGAAGACTCGGTAGTTGTTTCCCACGCGGAGGGGAGTACGACTGTACGAGGGTTTACTGGTTCGTCTACTGTCGCCGGAGAATAACATCAGGTGTGGGTGAGTAGAGAGATGGCTAGGCCAGCGATGGGAGTACGATGGGGCGGTGAGACCTGTGTGGCAGCACAACCGGCCGTGGGGAGGAGGGAGCAGGCAGTCCCGCCGGCGCTTGTTTGGGCGGCTGGAGCAGGAAGAGCAGAGATTGAAGAAGCACGACGGCCATTGGAGGGTCATCCAATAGTCACTCCTTGTGCGTCAACCTTTTTTTAGGAAAGCGTCAAATCTGTGCAAAACAGCATACAGGCCATCTGCCATTATTTCAAATAATTACAGCCCATTTGCTAATTCTTACGGGTTTTTTTGGAGCCCATATTCTTTTTGTTAGCATTACTACCCATATTGTGGCCACGGTTAAAAAATTATACAAAATTTTGCATATGTTGGTGCGGTCTAAATAGTTTTTAATCCCGAAATTTCGAGTCACATTCAGACTGATTTTAAAAATAAATGTATATCAATATAAAATCCAATAAATTATCGCATAAAAATCAATGCAATTTAAAATCTCGAAATAAAAAAAAAGATATTTGAAACTAATTGCCGATTTGATGTGTTTTAAAAGTGTACAACCCATTTCTCATTACTGATAGGCCATTTTCTCGGCCAGCTGAATGAAGCTCTCCTCGTCTTGAAAGATTTGCAGCCCAACATGCCTGATAAATCGACTTACTTGACAAATCACAAAAAAACTGGGCTAGCCATTGTCAGAAAGAAAAAAAAACTACTGGGCTGGTCTGTCGTAAACATAAAAGAAAAGGCTGTCTAGACAGGCCAGAGTGTCCCGCATAGCCCAGTTGACACCCTGCTTCCATCTCAAAAACAAATTAGATAAATTCCACTCCAATTATGGCGATTCATAAAAATGCCACTGCAATTTCCAAACTTAGAAAAATGCCACTGCAATTTTTGCAAACTTTGAAAAACGCCAATGTAGTTTGCAAACTTTAAAAACGCCACACCAGACTTCGAAAAATGCCACTAGAAATGGCATGAAATGGCATTTTTCAAAGTTTGGAAATTGAAGTGGCATTTCTCAGAAACACCAGATTTGGAGTGGCATTTATCAAAGTAACCCAAAACAAAAATAACTGGGTTAGCTGCTGCATCCCTGGTGTCAGCCGCTCGTTGTGCAATTCTCTCGTTTATTGACTACGTTGACAATGGCATGGGACCCAGATGTCAGAAATCCACTAGGAGGAGCCATTTTTTTATTGGCTAGAAATAAGGAGGCACTTGCTTGCGTAATGCCATGACCTTGGTGGGTCCCTGCTGTCTTCCTCTCCACGTACAATTATGTCCTGATTGTGTATGTGTCAACTTGGTAGGCCCACAAGTCAGCATCTAAACCCGTGGAGGACAAATACAACCCATTTAAAAAAATAACAGCCCATTCCATACGTTCAAACGGAAAGTTCAACATTCAGAGCAAAGTAACAAGTCTGATCCACATATAGAGTACTGAACTTCCATGTTGACAACCATCGTACCCAAGTTAACTATCTACTCCCACTAATACTCTAGTAGCGTACAAGTACTAACTTACTCTTAGCTAACCAGACAATGCCGGCCGCCATCTGTGGTACACGCTAAACACCAGCACCGGCGTCCTGCGCCTCGCCTCGGACTTGCAAGAGGTGCGATAGGGCATGTTGCTCGCGCGCGTTGGCCCTTTCCATGCCGGCGTGGTCTATCGAAGCTTCGGCTTCCAAGCGGGAAACCCACTTGACGAGCTGGTAGTAAAAATCAGCGTCGCGAACGCGTGCATGCCCGACAGCCTCCAGGGCTATTTGCCGGGCGCTGGCCTCCACGTAGTAGGCCCAGTTGCGTGCACTCTGCTCGCGACTCAGAGCGTCGGTGTGCTGCTGCTCCATGTCCCGCTGGCGGCGCAAATTGGCAAAATGCTGCTCCTCCGCCAGGCGGTCGCGCTCCAACAACTCCTGCTCCTCCGCCAGGCAGTTGCGCTCCAACAACTCCTCGATCTCCGCATTTCCATCTAAAGACAGATAGAATGCCTCCTCCCTCCGTCGGCATTCCGGTGAAAAACCGAACACTAGTTCCGGCGGTGACCGCCTCCGGCGTTGCCTACCGCGGATGGGCGGGGGCATGGCGGACATGGCGAGAGATGTCAGGCCGGTGGGGGCTTATGAGGATATGGCGAGTTGGGTCACGGTGCCACCAGAGAAGGCCGGGAAACAGTACTTATAGGCGGAAGGTAGCGCGACGGTCATCGGAATTCAATGCATAATGGCTTAGCGCACCAGCTTGCCGTGGAAAACTAGAGAAACTGAAATTAGACTGTGTCATCTCATCCCGTCTGGGTCGCACGCTGGCATGGCGGTCAAACGAGTGCACTCGAATCATCTCCCTCCTTGTCAATAATGATTCCACGGATTTAAAAGCCTGCAACAATTAAAGCGCATCTTTTTTCGCATCAGTTAGATGCCTTAATTACGGCCGGCTGCATGCAGGCACTCAGAATCGCTCGCAGCTAGTACGTAGAGCAGCATGCAACAAGTCGCAGCCGAGGGCACGCATGCAACCACTTACATCGCTAGAAATTAGGCTTAAACTTCTGCATGCCGTTAATTATTGCCATGCCTTGGTCTTGCTGCTTTGCTCACGGGACTAATAAAGCTAGACGGAGGGAGTACCTTGGTTGGTGAGAGGTTTCAATTAATCCCTGCAAACCGGAAAGGAGGTACTAGTACGTGCATGATTGGCTATTTATTCGTGTAGGATCGAGTAGGTCGTTTCTTGAATTGAGCCCTGCAAACCGGAAAGGCGGTACTACCTCCGTCCGGGTTTATTGGTCCTCATTGTATTCCATGCAAAATTTTGACCATTGTTTAAACTAACAAAATGTTCATGCATGTCACCAAAAATTATATTTTTTAAAACTATGTTCAAATACAAATCTAATGAGATAATTTTTCTTGACAGGCATTAACATTTTGTTAGTTAAATCTTCAGTCAAAATTTAGCACAAACTACAAAGAGGACCTATAAACTAGGACGGAGGTAGTAGTATGTGCGTGATGCGCTATTTATCCGTGTAGGATCGAGTAGTAGGCATTTTTATTCAAAAAACTACCACTTCGGATCTTGCGTCGCAAATCAAACTGCTAGGAGCGCATTAGTAGTCTAGCTAGTGATCGATCAGTAACTTGTAAACACTGAGCAAATAGAAATAAGTAACTGTTAATGCATCTCAATGATTCACAGATCATATACAAATATGTAGCTAGAAAAGCAAAGATCAGTCACTTCGGATCTTGCGTCGCAACTAAAACTAACTAGTACAATTCCCATACATAAGATCAACATGTTAATGCATCTCAATGATTCACATATCATATACAAATATGTAGCTCCAAAAGCAAAGATCTAGAAAAAAACATCTGTTCTTCCTACTAACACACATGCTTCTCTTGGCCAACATTCAGTACAAACTGAAAGACAAATTTGTTTGTGACGTCTATAATTCCTCTTGCAAACGTAAGTGGTTTCACCAACAGCTGGAACCATGAGAATGAGCCACACATGATGGAGGAACATCCACTGCAATATGATTTGGTGTTCTCTCGATCACACCGCGAGACTATTTTCGGAATACAAACTTTAACTTAGGCAAAATGATGCCCATTGTATAATCAGACCAAAGCAATGAAGCACCTAGTGTTGGCCAATAAATAGTACAGTACTACTTTTCTGCAGTCCATGAAGTGACTATCCAATCTTTCTGTGTCTATTTTCAAATGGCACTGCATGCAGTGACTATACTATTCTCTTGTGCAGTTCAACCAAAATTGTGGACACTTTGTTTGTTTGCCAAATAGCAATGGGCAGACATCTCTGTCTGCACAAATATCAAGCAGCTAGTAAACATATACCACGCCATGTATTTTCGGTTTAAACATGTCTCTTCCGCTTAGCATCTGTCATGTTCTGCACTGGACAATCTGATACAGTTATCACTACAAAAAAAAGACACATTCGTGACATTTTTCGGTCATACATATGACACTTCTATGACGATAATTGTGACAAAACCCGGTATCATCATAGATGTGGTGGGCTCCTACTTCTATGACAAAAAATCATGATAGAAAATGGGCTTTTCGTCCTGGGCGGGCCGGAGACGCAGCTGCATGACATTCTTTGGCCCGTCCATGACGGAAAAAACTGTGGTAGAAGTGAGGGGGAGGAAAATTTCGGGGAGTTGCCGGTTACAGTGGGAGCTCGGGGGTCGAGCGATGCACGTTTCTCTCGTACACATACGCGCGTGTGTGCGAGGTGTTGGCTCTAACTGAACCCGAGTGAGGCGTTGGGCTCTAACTGAACCCGAGCAATTGCACTGGAGGCTACATGTTACTAAACCCGAGAGATCGATCGATGGCTGTTAACTGAACCCGATGGAGGGATTCCTTCGCTACTGCTGCTAACTAAAGCCGATCGATTGGATGAACAGTGAGCGTTGCCGGGGGGGGGGGGGGTGGACGAACAGTGAGCGGTGGCATTGCCTCTGGATGAACAGGACCCCGTGTTGTGGAGGGCTAGATGAATGGTAGACGGTGGAGGGGTGGCCGTGGAGGGGTGGTTGAACAGGACCCCGTGGTGTGGAGGGCTGCATGAATAGTAGAAGGTGGAGGGCTGGATGAATAGTAGATGGTGGAGGGGTGGTTGAACAGTAGCTGGTGGAGTAGCGCGCGGTGGAGGATGGATGAGCAGGAGCCCGTGGAGGCTGGAGGAGGTCGACGGTGGAGATGAACAGTATGCCATGGAGTCCCGTTTTGCGGTACGCCACACCCCTCTCGATGAACAGGACCCCCGTTTCGACCGTAGCGCTCCAACACAAGTCCGTTTCGTCCATTTTGCGGTACGCCACACCCCTCCCGATCAACAGGACCGCCATTTCGACCGTAGGAGGTCTGTTTCCTCCGTTTTGCGGTACGCCACCCCCCCGATCAACAGGACCCCCGTTTCTTCCGTAGGAGGTCCGTTTCCTCCGTTTTGTGGTACACCACACCCCTCCCGATCAACAGGACCCCCGTTTCGACCGTAGGAGGTCTGTTTCCTCCGTTTTGTGGTACGCCACACCCCTCCCGATCAACAGGACCCCGTTCTGAACGTAGGAGGTCCGTTTCCTCCATTGTGCGGTACGCCACGCCTCGTTTCCATCGCCTGTTCCGTCCAAGCCGGTTGGCTCCCACACCTTCCGTTGCCTCCCGATGAACATGACGCATTCCATTGCCTCCCCATGAACACGACGCATTCCGTTGCTTCCCCATGAACACGACAACGACGCTGTTTCTCCGTTCCAAGCCAGCCATGTACGTATGTGTGAGTAGGCGTTCGAGACCCTACCCGTATGTATGTACGTGGCCGTATTTTCTTTCTTGCACCCTCGCCGCTGTAGGTACGTGTACATGCTACGTGCGCGCCTCTACTACGACATGTGCGCGCCTCTACATCCACCAGTATATATGTACATACATGTTCGCGACCAGAATGACAACGCTACGTACGCTTCGACTAGGTCGGTCCCGATTGTCAGGCACTTCCTTGCGTGCGAAGATGTAGCTAGTGGGTCCCAGCAGTCAGGGAGGCGAATCGTTTTTTGCCCGGACGCACATCCTTGCGTGCAAAGATGTAGCTGGTGGGTCCCAGCAGTCAGGTGGGCGAATCGTTTTTTTTGCCCGGACGCACTTCCTTGCGTGCGAAGGTGTAGCTGGTGGGTCCCAGCAGTCAGGGGGAAACGTTTTTTTTCACGAAATATGGTGGCCCGTCCGGTGGGTCCCCGCTGTCAGGTGGAGGAATAATTATTTTCCGCGTAATAAGGAGGCACTTTCTTGCTGCGGCCGTGGACCCAGCTGTCAGCCTCTCCACATACAGTCCACGTCCGATGGAAGTTGTTCCTTGACCATGTTGACCATGCCGCACCGAGAGCACCAGGGCGGTGGACGACGCCAAGGCTTAGGAAGGGGACGATGGGGAGCCCGGGAAGACGCGGCAGTGGAAGCCCACGCGGAGAGGAGTACGAGGGTTCACTGGTGCGGCTGCGGTGTGAGGCTGCCGTCGCCGCAGGGCCTGGCCAGCGGTAGGAATAGTAGGGGGCGGTGAGGCCTCCATGACAGCACATCCGGCCACGGGAGGCAGGAGCATGCAGCACGACCGGTGCTGCTTTGGGCGGCTGGAGCAAGAAGACTAGAGGTTGAAGAAGCACTACGACCGTTGGATGGACATCGTTCGGTCACTGGAGCTAGAATCGTTTATATTGACTAAGTTGACAAAGCCCTCCGTCCCCGTCAACTTAGTAGGCCCACAAGTCAGCCTCCCACCAAGGTGGGTCCCAGCTAGCAGGGGGGTATTCATTTTTTTGTGTGTAATAAGGAGGCACTTCTAGTGGGTCTGAGCTGACAGCAGGGGGAACATTTTTTTTCGCCAAATACGGTGGCCCGTCGGGTGGGTCCCAGCAGTCAGGGGCAAATGTTTTTTTCGTGAAATACTGGTGGCCCGTCTGGTGGGTCCCTACTGTCAGGTGGAGGAATAATTATTTTCCGCGTAATAAGGAGGCACTTCCTAGCGGCTGCCGTGGACCCAGCTGTCAGCCTCTCCACGTACAGTATTCTTCCGATGGAATTCAGTCGTTGACCACATTGACCATGCCGCACCGAGAGCACCACAGCGGTGGACGACGGCGAGGCCTAGGAAGGGGACGAGGCGGAGCCGGGGAAGACGCGGCAGTGGATGCCCACGCGGAGAGGAGTACGAGGGTTCACTGGTTCGGCTGCGCTGCCATCGCCGTAGAATAACATGGGGTGTGGGTGAGTGGAGTGGAGGGATGGCCTGACCAGCGGTGGGAGTAGTATGGGGGCGGTGAGGCCTCCGTAGCAGCACAGCCGGCCACGGGAGGCAGGAGCAGGCGGCACGACCGACGCTGCTTTGGGCGGCTGGAGCAAGAAGACCAGAGGTTGAAGAAGCACTATGGCCGTTGGATGGGCATCGTACGGCCAGTCGAGCTAGAATCATGCATATTGACTAACTTGACAAAGCCCTTCGTCCCTGTCAACTTAGTAGGCCCACTATACTGGGTCCCAGCTAGCAGGGGGAGTATTCTTTTTTTGGGCGTAATAAGGAGGCACTTCCTTCCGTGCGAAGATATAGCTGGTGGGTCCGAGCTGTCAGCGGCGGTAATGTTTTTTCGCGAAATACAGTGGCCCTTTTGGTGGGTCCCAAATGTCAGGTGGAGTAATCATTATTTTGCGCGTAATAAGGAGGCATTTCCTTGCGTGCGGCCGTGGACTCAGTTGTCAGCCTCTCCACGTACAGTCCACTTCAGATGCATGTCGGTCGTGGACCACATTGACCACGCCACGCCGAGAGCACCAGAGCGGTGGATGACGGCGAGGCCTAGGAAGGGAACGACATGGAGGCAGGGAAGACTCGGCAGTTGTTTCCCACGCGGAGGGGTGTACGACTGTATGAGGGTTTACTGGTTCGTCTGCCGTCGCCGGAGAATAACAGCAGGTGTGGGAGTGTGGGTGAGTAGAGGGATGGATAGGCCAACGATGGGAGTACGGTGGGGCGGTGAGGCCTGCGCGGCAGCATAGCCGACCGCGGGGAGGAGGGAGCAGGCAGTCCCGCCGGCACTTGTTTGAGCGGCTGGAGCAGGAAGAGCAGAGATTGAAGAAGCACGACGGCCGTTGGATGGACATCCAACAGTATATAGGCTATCTGTGGAAAGCCTCAAATCCGTGGAAAACAGCATACAACCCATCTGCCATTATTTCAAATAGTTTACAACCGATTTGCTAATTCTTACGGATTTTTTGGAGCCCATATTCTTTTTGTTAGCATTACAGCCCATATTGTGGCCACGGTTAAAAAATTATACGAAATTTTGCATATGTCGGTGTGGTCTGAACTGTTTTTAATCCCGAAATTTCGAGTCACATTCAGACTGATTTTAAAAATAAATGTTTATCAATATAAAATCCAATAAATTGTCCACGCATAAAAATCAATGCAATTTAAAATATCGAAATGAAAAAAATATATTTGAAACTAATTGCCGGTTTGATGTGTTTTAAAAATGTACAACCCATTTCTCATTACTGATAGGCCATTTTCTCGGCCAGCCGAATGAACCTCTCTTCGTCTTGAAAGATTTGCAGCCCAACATGCCTGATAAATCGATTTACTTGACAAATCACAAACAAACTGGGCTAGCCATTTTCAGAAAGAAAAAAAACTACCGGGCTGGTCTGTGGTAAACATAAAAGAAAAGGCTGTCTAGACAGGCCAGTGTGTCCCGCACAGCCCAGTTGACACCCTGCTTCTGTCTCAAAAACAAATTAGATGAATGCCACTCCAATTATGGCGATTCACAAAAATGCCACTGCAATTTCCAAACTTTGAATAATGCCACTGCAATTTTTGCAAACTTTGAAAAACGCCACTACGGTTTGCAAACTTTGAAAAACGCCACTCTAGACTTCGAAAAATGCCACTAGAAATGGCATGAAATGGCATTTTTCAAAGTTTGGAAATTGCCGTGGCATTTCTCGGAGGCATTTATCAAATTAACCCAAAACAAAAATAATTGGGCAAGCTGCTGGGTCCCTGGTGTCAGCCGCTCGTTGTGCAATTCTCTCGTTTATTGACTACGTTGACAATGGCTTGGGACCCAGATGTCAGAAATCCACTAGGAGGAGCCATTTTTTATTGGCTTCAAATAAGGAGGCACTTGATTGTGTACTACCATGACCTTGGCGGGTCCCTGCTGTCATCCTATCCACGTACAATCATCTCCTGATTGTGTACGCGTCAACTTGCTAGGCCCACAAGTCAGCTTCTAAACCCGTGGAGGACAAATACAACCCATTTAAAAAAATAACAGCCCATTCCATACGTTCAAACGGAAAGTTCAACATTCAGAGCAAAGTAACATGTCTGATCCACATATAGAGTACTGGACTTCCACGTTGACAACCATCATAGCCAAGTTAACTATCTACTCCCATTAGACAAGTACTAACTTACTCTTAGCTAACTAGACGATGCCGGCCGCCATCTGTGGTACACGCTAAACGCCGGCACCGGCGTCCTACACCTCGCCTTGGACTTGCCAGAGGTGTGATAGGGTGCGTTCCTCACGCGCGTTGGCCCTTTCCATGCCGGCGTGGTCCACTGAAGCTTCGGCTTCCAAGCGGGAAACCCACTTGACGAGCAGGTAGTAAAAATCGTCGTCACGAACGCGTGCGTGCCCGACACCCTCCAAGGCTATTTGCCGGGCACCGGCCTCCACATAGTCGGCCTAGTTGTGGGCGCTCTGCTCACGACTCAGAGTGTCGTTGCGCTGCTGCTCCATGTCCCGCTGGCGGCGCAAATCGGCAATACGCTGCTCCTCCGCCAGGCGGTTGCGCTCCAACAACTCCTGCTCCTCCGCCATGCGGTCACGCTCCAACAACTCCTCGATCTGCGCATTGCCATCTAAAGACAAATAGAATGCCTCCTCCCTCCATCTGCCTTCCGGTGAAAAACCGAACACTAGTTCCGATGGTGACCACCTCCGGCGTCGCCTACCACGGACGGGCGGGGGCATGGCGGACGTGGCGAGCGACGTCGGGCAGGTGGCGGCTTATGAGGATATGGCGAGTTGGATCACGGTGGCACTGGAGTGTTGGGAACGTAGTAATATCAAAAAAATTCCAACGCACACGCAAGATCATGGTGATGCATAGCAACGAGAGGGGAGAGTGTTGTCCACGTACCCTCGTAGACCGTAAGCGGAAGCGTTATGACAACGCGGTTGATGTAGTCGGACGTCTTCACGGTCTGACTGATCCAAGCACCGAACGTACGGCACCTCCGAGTTCAGCACACGTTCAGCTCGATGACAATCCCCGGACTCCAATCCAGCAGGGTGTCGGGGATGAGTTCTGTCAGCACGACGGCGTGGTGACGATGATGATGTTCTATCGACGAGGGGCTTCGCCTAAGCACCGCAACGATATGACCGAGGTGGAATATGGTGGAGGGGGGCACCGCACACGGCTAAGGAATGATCACGATGATCAACTTGTGTGTCTAGAGGTGCCCCCCTGCCCCCATATATAAAGGAGGGAGGGGGAGGTGCGGCCGACCCCTAGGGGTGCGCCTGGAGGAGTCCTACTCCCACCAGGAGTAGGACTCCCCCCTCTTGCCTTGGTGGAGAACGAAAGGGGGGAGGGGAAAGAGGAAAGGGGGGCGCCGCCCCCCTTCCTTGTCCTATTCGGACTAGGGCGGAGGGGGCGCGCGGCCTGCCCTGGCCGGCCCTCCTCTTCTCCCTCATGGCCCATGTAGGCCCATTAATCCCCCCCCCCCCGGGGGGGGGGGGTTCTGGTAACCCCCCGGTACTCCGGTAAAATCCCGATTTCACCCGGAACGTTTCCGATATCCAAATATAGGCTTCCAATATATCAATATTTATGTCTCGACCATTTCGAGACTCCTCGTCATGTCCGTGATCACATCCGGGACTTCGAACAACCTTCGGTACATCAAAACTTATAAACTCATAAAAAACTGCGATCGTAACGTTAAGCGTGCGGACCCTACGGGTTCAAGAACTATGTAGACATGACCTAGAACTGTTTCCGGTCAATAATCAGTAGAGGAACCTGGATGCTCATATTGGCTCCTACATATTCTACGAAGATCTTTATCGGTCAAACCGCATAACAACATATGTTGTTCCCTTTGTCATCGGTATGTTACTTGCCCGAGATTCAATCATCGGTATCCAATACCTAGTTCAATCTCATTACCGGCAAGTCTCTTTACTCGTTACGTAATGCATCATTCCGTAACTAACGCATTAGCTACATGGCTTGCAAGGCTTATAGTGTTGTGCATTACCGAGAGGGCCCAGAGATACCTCTCCGACAATCGGAGTGACAAATTCTAATCCCGAAATACGCCAACTCAACATGTACCTTAGGAGACACCTGTAGAGCTCCTTTATAATCACCCAGTTACGTTGTGACGTTTGGTAGCACACAAAGTGTTCTTCCGGTAAACGGGAGTTGCATAATCTCATAGTTGTAGGAACTTTGTATAAGTCATGAAGAAAGCAATAGCAAGTAATGATCAAGTGCTAGGCTAACGGAATGGGTCAAGTCAATCACATCATTCTCCTAATGATGTGATCCCGTTAATCAAATGAGAACACATGTCTATGGTTAGGAAACATAACCATCATTGATTAATGAGCTAGTCAAGTAGAGGCATACTAGTAACATTAAGTTTGTCTATGTATTCACACATGTATTATGTTTCCGGTTAATACAATTCTAGCATGAATAATAAACATTTATCATGATATTAGGAAATAAATAATAACTTTATTATTGCCTCTAGGGCATATTTCCTTCAGTCTCCCACTTGCACTAGAGTCAATAATCTAGATTACACAGTAATGATTCTAACACCCATGGAGTCTTGGTGATGATCATGTTTTGCTCGTGGAAGAGGCTTAGTCAACGGGTCTGCAATATTCAGATCCGTATGTATCTTGCAAATCTCTATGTCTCCCACATGGACTTGGTCCCGGATAGAATTGAAGCGTCTCTTGATGTGCTTGGTCCTCTTGTGAAATCTGGATTCCTTTGCCAAGGCAATTGCACCAGTATTGTCATAGAAGATCTTCATTGGTCCCGATGCACTAGGTATGACACCTAGATCGGAAATGAACTCCTTCATCCAGACTCCTTCATTTGCTGCTTCCGAAGCAGCTATGTACTCCGCTTCGCATGTAGATCCCGCCACGACGCTTTGTTTAGAACTGCACCAACTTACAACTCCACCGTTTAATAAAAACACGTATCCGGTTTGCGATTTAGAATAGTCTGGATCAGTGTCAAAGCTTGCATCGACGTAACCATTTACGAGTAGCTCATTGTCACCTCCATAAACGAGAAACATATCCTTAGTCCTTTTCAGGAATTTCAGGATGTTCTTGACCGCTGTCCAGTGATCCACTCCTGGATTACTTTGGTACCTACCTGCCAAGCTTATTGCTAAGCAAACGTCAGGTCTGGTACACGGCATTGCATACATGATAGAGCCTATGGCTGAAGCATAGGGACCATCTTTCATTTTCTCTCTATCTTGTGTGGTGGTCGGGCATTGAGTCTGACTCAACTTCACACCTTGTAATACATGCAAGAACCCTTTCTTTGCCTGATCCATTTTGAACTTTTTCAAAACTTTATCAAGGTATGTGCTTTGTGAAAGTCCAATTAAGCGTCTTGATCTATCTCTATAGATCTTGATTCCCAATATGTAAGTAGCTTCACCAAGGTCTTTCATTGAAAAACTATTATTCAAGTATCCCTTTATGCTATCCAGAAATTCTATATCATTTCCAATTAATAATATGTCATCTACATATAATATCAGAAATGCTACAGAGCTCCCACTCACTTTCTTGTAAATACAGGCTTCTCCAAAAGTCTGTATAAAACCATATGCTTTGATCACACTATCAAAGCGTTTATTCCAACTCCGAGATGCTTGCACCAGTCCATAAATGGATCGCTGGAGCTTGCACACTTTGTTAGCTCCTTTTGGATCGACGAAACCTTCCGGTTGCATCATATACAACTCTTCTTCCAGAAATCCATTCAAGAATGCAGTTTTGACATCCATTTGCCAAATTTCATAATCATAAATGCAGCAATTGCTAACATGATTCGGACAGACTTAAGCATCGCTACGGGTGAGGAAGTCTCATCGTAGTCAACCCCTTGAACTTGTCGAAAACCTTTTGCAACAAGTCGAGCTTTGTAGACAGTTACATTACGATCAGCGTCAGTCTTCTTCTTGAAGATCAATTTATTCTCAATGTCTTGCCGATCATCGGGCAAGTCAACCAAAGTCCATACTGTGTTCTCATACATGGATCCTATCTCAGATTTCATGGCTTCAAGCCATTTTGCGGAATCTGGGCTCATCATCGCTTCCTCATAGTTCGTAGGTTTGCCATGGTCAAGTAACATGAATTCCAAAATAGGATTACCGTACCACTCTGGTGCAGATCTTACTCTGGTAGACCTACGAGGTTCAGTAGAAACTTGATCTGAAGTTTCATGATCAATATCATTAGCTTCCTCACTAATTGGTGTAGTTGTCACAGGAACCGGTTCTTGTGATGAACTACTTTCCAATAAGGGAGCAGGTACAATTACCTCATCAAGTTCTACTTTCCTCCCACTCACTTCTTTCGAGAGAAACTCCTTCTCTAGAAAGGATCCGAATTTAGCAACGAAAATCTTGCCCTCAGATCTGTGATAGAAGGTGTACCCAATAGTCTCTTTTGGGTATCCTATGAAGACACATTTCTCCAATTTGGGTTCGAGCTTATCTGGTTGAAGTTTCTTCACATAAGCATCACAGCCCCAAACTTTAAGAAACGAAAACTTTGGTTTCTTGCCAAACCATAGTTCATAAGGCGTCGTCTCAACGGATTTTGATGGTGCCCTATTTAACGTGAATGCTGCCGTCTCTAAAGCATAACCCCAAAACAATAGCGGTAAATCAGTAAGAGACATCATAGATCGCACCTTATCCAGTAAAGTACGATTACAACGTTCAGACACACCATTTCATTGTGGTGTTCCGAGTGGTGTGAGTTGCGAAACTATTCCACATTGTTTCAAATGTAAACCAAACTCATAACTCAAATATTCTCCTCCACGATCAGATCGTAGAAATTTTATTTTCTTGTTACGATGATTTTCCACTTCACTCTGAAATTCTTTGAACTTTTCAAATGTTTCAGACTTGTGTTTCATCAAGTAGATATACCCATATCTGCTCAAATCATCTATGAAGGTGAGAAAATAACGATACCCGCCGCGAGCCTCAATATTCATTGGACCACATACATCAGTATGTATGATTTCCAACAAATCACTTGCTCGCTCCATAGTTCCGGAGAATGGCGTTTTAGTCATCTTGCCCATGAGGCACGGTTCGCAAGTATCAAGTGATTCATAATCAAGTGATTCCAAAAGTCCATTAGTATGGAGTTTCTTCATGCACTTTACACCGATATGACCTAAATGGCAGTTCCATAAATAAGTTGCACTATCATTATCAACTCTGCATCTTTTGGTTTCAACATTATGAATATGTGTATCACTACTATCGAGATTTAATAAAAATAGACCACTCTTCAAGGGTGCATGACCATAAAAGATATTACTCATATAAATAGAACAACCATTATTCTCTGATTTAAATGAATAACCGTCTCACATCAAACAAGATCCAGATATAATGTTCATGCTCAACGCTGGCACCAAATAACAATTATTTAGGTCTAAAACTAATCCCGATGGTAGATGTAGAGGTAGCGTGCCGACCGCGATCACATCGACTTTGGAACCATTTCCCACGCGCATCGTCACCTCGTCCTTAGCCAATCTTCGCTTAATCCGTAGTCCCTGTTTCGAGTTGCAAATATTAGCAACAGAACCAGTATCAAATACCCAGGTGCTACTACGAGCATTAGTAAGGTACACATCAATAACATGTATATCACATATACCTTTGTTCACTTTGCCATCCTTCTTATCCGCCAAATACTTGGGGCAGTTCCGCTTCCAGTGTCCAGTCTGCTTGCAGTAGAAGCACTTAGTCTCAGGCTTAGGTCCAGACTTGGGTTTCTTCTCTTGAGCAGCAACTTGTTTGCTGTTCTTCTTGAAGTTCCCCTTCTTCTTCCCTTTGCCCTTTTTCTTGAAACTTGTGGTCTTATTGACCATCAACACTTGATGCTCCTTCTTGATTTCTACCTCCGTAGCCTTTAGCATTGCGAAGAGCTCGGGAATAGTCTTGTCCATCCCTTTCATATTATAGTTCATCACGAAGCTCTTGTAGCTTGGTGGCAGTGATTGAAGAATTCTGTCAATGACACTATCATCAGGAAGATTAACTCCCAGTTGAATCAAGTGATTATTATACCCAGACATTTTGAGTATGTGTTCACTGACAGAACTATTCTCCTCCATCTTACAGCTATAGAACTTATTGGAGACTTCATATCTCTCAATCCGGGCATTTGCTTGAAATATTTACTTCAACTCTTGGAACATCTCATATGCTCCATGACGTTCAAAACATCGTTGAAGACCCGGTTCCAAGCCGTAAAGCATGGCACACTGAACTATCGAGTAGTCATCAGCTTTGCTCTGCCAGACGTTCTTCACATCGTCATTTGCATCAGTAGCAGGCCTGGCACCCAGCGGTGCTTCCAGGACGTAATTCTTCTGTGCAGTAATGAGGATAATCCTCAGGTTACGGACCCAGTCCGTGTAATTGCTACCATCATCTTTCAACTTAGCTTTCTCAAGGAACGCATTAAAATTCAATGGAAAAACAGCACGAGCCATCTATCTACATCAAACATAGACAAGCAAAATACTATCAGGTACTAAGTTCATGATAAATTTAAGTTCAATTAATCATATTACTTAAGAACTCCCACTTAGACAAACATCTCTCTAGTCATCTAAGTGATCACGTGATCCAAATCAACTAAACCATGTCCGATTATCATGTGAGATGGAGTAGTTTTCAATGGTGAACATCACTATGTTGATCATATCTACTATATGATTCACGTTCGAACTTTCGGTCTCCGTGTTCCGAGGCCATATCTGTATATGCTAGGCTCATCAAGTTTAACCTGAGTATTCCGTGTGTGCAACTGTTTTGCACCCGTTGTATTTGAAAGTGGAGCCTATCACACCCGATCATCACGTGGTGTCTCAGCACGAAGAACTTTCACAACGGTGCATACTCAGGGAGAACACTTCTTGATAATTTAGTGAGAGATCATCTTAAAATGCTACCGTCAATCAAAGCAAGATAAGATGCATAAAGGATAAACATCACATGCAATCAATATAAGTGATATGATATGGTCATCATCATCTTGTGCTTGGGATCTCCATCTTCGAAGCACCATCATGATCACCATCATCACCGGTGCGACACCTTGATCTCCATCGTAGCATCGTTGTCGTTATGCCATCTATTGCTTCTACCACTATCACTACCGCTTAGTAATAAAGTAAAGCAATTACAGGGCGTTTGCATTTCATACAATAAAGCGATAACCATATGGCTCCTGCCAGTTGCCGATAACGTCGGTTACAAAACATGATCATCTCATACAATAAAATATAGCATCACATCTTGACCATATCACATCACAACATGGCCTACAAAAACAAGTTAGACGTCCTCTACTTTGTTGTTGCAAATTTTACGTGGCTGCTACAGGCTGAGCAAGAACCGTTCTTACCTACGCATCAAGACCCCAATGATAGTTTGTCAAGTTGGTGCTGCTTTAACCTTCGCAAGGACCGGGCGTAGGCACACTCGGTTCAACTAAAGTGAGAGATACAGACACCCGCCGGTCACCTTTAAGCAACGAGGGCTCGTAGCGGTGAAACTAGTCTCGCGTAAGCGTACACGTAATGTCGGTCCGGGCCGCTTCATCTCACAATGCCGCTGAACCAAAGTATGACATGCTGGTAAGCAGTATGACTTATATCGCCCACAACTCACTTGTGTTCTACTCGTGCATATAACATCTACGCATAAAACCAGACTCGGATGCCACTGTTGGGAACGTAGTAATTTCAAAAAAATTCCTACGCACACGCAAGATCATGGTGATGCATAGCAACGAGAGGGGAGAGTGTTGTCCACGTACCCTCGTAGACCGTAAGTGGAAGTGTTATGACAACGCGGTTGATGTAGTCGTACGTCTTCACGATCCGACCGATCCAAGCACCGAACATACGGCACCTCCGAGTTCAGCACATGTTCAGCTCGATGATGATCCCCGGACTCCGATCCAGCAGGGTGTCGGGGATGAGTTCCGTCAGCACGACGGTGTGGTGATGATGATGATGTTCTACCGACACAGGGCTTCGCCTAAGCACCGCAACGATATTACCGAGGTGGAATATGGTGGAGGGGGGCACCGCACACGGCTAAGGAACGATCATGATGATCAACTTGTGTGTCTAGAGGTGCCCCCTGCCCCCGGAAATAAAGGAGGGAGGGGGGAGGTGCGGCCGGCCCCTAGGGGTGCGCCCGTAGGAGTCCTACTCCCACCGGGAGTAGGACTCCCCCCTCTTGCCTTGGTGGAGAAGAAAAGGGGGGAGGGGAAAGAGGAAAGGGCCCCCCCTTCCTTGTCCTATTCGAACTAGGGGGAGAGGGGGCGCGCGGCCTGCCCTGGCCGGCCTCCTCTTCTCCCTCATGGCCCATGTAGGCCCATTAACCCCCGGGGGGGTTCCGGTAACCCCCCGGTACTCCGGTAAAATCCCGATTTCACCCGGAACGTTTCCGATATCAAAATATAGGCTTCCAATATATCAATCTTTATGTCTCGACCATTTCAAGACTCCTCGTCATGTTCGTGATCACATCCAGGACTCCGAACAATCTTCGGTACATCAAAACTTATAAACTCATAATAAAACTGTCATCGTAACGTTAAGCGTGCGGACCCTACGGGTTCGAGAACTATGTAGACATGACCTAGAACTGTTTCCGGTCAATAACCAATAGCGGAACCCGGATGCTCATATTGGCTCCTACATATTCTATGAAGATCTTTATCGGTCAAACCGCATAACAACATACGTTGTTCCCTTTATCATCGGTATGTTACTTGCCCGAGATTCGATCGTCGGTATCCAATACCTAATTCAATCTCGTTACCGTCAAGTCTCTTTACTTGTTACGTAATGCATCATTCCGTAACTAACTCATTAGCTACATTGCTTGCAAGGCTTATAGGGATGTGCATTACCAAGAGGGCCCAGAGATACCTCTCCGACAATCGGACTGACAAATCCTAATCTCGAAATCCGCCAACTCAACATGTACCTTCGGAGACACCTGTAGAGCTCCTTTATAATCACCCAGTTATGTTGTGACGTTTGGTAGCACACAAAGTGTTCTTCCGGTAAATGGGAGTTGCATAATCGCATAGTTGTAGGAACTTTGTATAAGTCATGAAGAAAGCAATAGCAACATACTAAACGATCAAGTGCTAGGCTAACGGAATGGGTCAAGTCAATCACATCATTCTCCTAATGATGTGATCCCGTTAATCAAATGACAACACATGTCTATGGTTAGGAAACATAACCATCATTGATTAATGAGCTAGTCAAGTAGAGGCATACTAGTGACATTAAGTTTGTCTATGTATTCACACATGTATTATGTTTCCGGTTAATACAATTCTAGCATGAATAATAAACATTTATCATGATAAGAGGAAATAAATAATAACTTTATTATTGCCTCTAGGGCATATTTCCTTCATGGAGAAGCCCGGGAAACAGTACTTATAGGGGGAAGGTAGCGCGACGGTCATCGGAATTCAATGCATAATGGCTTAGCGCGCCAGCTTGCCGTGGAAAACTAGGGAAACTGAAATTATGACTGTGCCATCCCGTCCCGTCTGGGTCGCATGCCGGCATGCCGGTCAAACGAGTGTAGTCGAATCATCTCCCTCCTTGTCAATAATGATTTTACGGATTTAAAAAGCCCACAACAATTAAAGTGTATCTTTTTTTTCATCAGTTAGCTGCCTTAATTACGGCCGGCTGCATGCAGGCACTCAGAATCGTTCGCAGGCAGTGCGCGAAGCAGCATGCAACGAGCCGCAGCCGAGGGCACACGTGCAGCCACTTTAGTCGCTGGAATTAAGGCTTAAACTTCTGCATGCGTTTAATTATTGCCATGCCTTGGTCTTGCTGCTTTGCTCACAGGACTAATAAACCCGGATGGAGGGAGTACCTTGGTTGGTGTGAGGTTTGAATTAAGCCCTGCAAACAGGAAAGGAGGTACTAGTACGTGCATGATCCGCTATTTATTCGTGTAGGATCGAGTAGGTCGTTTCTTGAATTGAGCCTTGCAAACCGGAAAAGAGGTAGTACGTGCGTGATCTGCTATTTATCCGTGTAGGATCGATAGTGTAGCTTGTCAGTTTCTTTAGAGGTAGGCATTTTTATCCGTGTAGGATCGATAGTGTAGCTTGTCAGTTTCTTCAGAGGTAGGCATTTTTATTCAAAAAACTGCCACTTCGCATCTTGCATCGCAAATAAAACTGCCAGGAGCGCATTTGTAGGCTAGCTAGTGATCGATCAGTAACTTGTAAACACTGAGCGAACAGAAATAAGTAACTATTAATCCATCTCAATGATTCACAGATCATATACAAATATGTAGCTCCAAAAGCAAAGATCAGCCACTTCGCATCTTGCGTCGCAACTAAAACTAACTAGTACGATTCCCATACATAAGATCAACATGTTAATGCATCTCAATGATTCACATATCATATACAAATATGTATCTCCAAAAGCAAAGATCTAGAGAAAACATCTGTTCTTCCTACTGACATGGATGCTTCTCTTGGCCAACATTCAGAATAGATTGAAAGAAAAATTTGTTTGTGAAGTCTACAATTCCTCTTGCAAACGTAAGTGGTTTCACCAACAGCTGGAACCATGAGAATGAACCACACATGATGGAGGAACATCCACTGCAATATGATTTGGTCTTCTCTCGATCACACTGCGAGATTATTTTCGGAATACAAACTTTAACTTAGGGAAAATGATGCAAATTGTATAATCTGACCAAAGCAATGAAGCACCTAGTGTTGGCCAGTAAATAGTACAATACTACTTTTCTTCAGTCCATGAAGTGACTATCCAATCTTTGTGTCTATTTTCAAATGGCACTGCATGCAGTGACTATACTATTCTCTTGTGCAGTTCAACCAAAATTGCTGACACTTTGTTTGTTTGCCAAATAGCAACGGGCAGACATCTCTGTCAGAACAAATATCAAGCAGCTAGTAAACATATACCACACCATGTTCGTAGTGATGGAAGAGGTGAAATCGATACAACCGAAATTGAGCATCCAATCATTGAATCATGTCCTGCACCTCCAAAGTAGGTCCACCCTACCAATAAATTCACATGCATACCACTAGTATTACTATCTAATGACAAAACAAAAAGATTAGCAAGATAGTAGCAAACCATGTACCTTCATAATGAATAGCTCACAGTGCCACCAATTGGATATAAAGGTTTGGAAAAAAACATGCTCCTTATGTTGAACCAGTTGGACTTTTTGTGCAGTTCCACTAAAATCGAGCATCCCTGTTTGCATAGATATTGAAAGTGTGATTACTATAAAAGTGGCACTACTTGAAGCATAGACTCACAAATATAAGCATTCCAATTTCTTAATGGCAAAAGGTAGCAAGATTGTTTCTAACCACTTGTTTGAAGGAATAAATAAAGCAACAACGGCTGATGTCAGGAAGGCATACATAGTTTTTTCTAAAAAACTGAGCCATTCCTGACCTTTCCTCTTCTTTTAAGCAAATTTTGTGCAGTTCTACTAAAATAAAATGCCATCACCGCCTTGACAATTCAATGACACTGTAAAAAAGGAAATGACTTAACATTACATCATGATGTCGGGTATGTAGTAGACATGCATTAGAGACAAACATACAGACCTTCTACAATAACATAATGAACATTAATTTTAACAAAGGTGTGACTAGCGGTACCGAGATAATTTGAGTGAACTCTACAACCTATGTTCTTTAATATAAGACGTTTTCACTGTTCAATTTAAAGTACCCAAACGTCTAGTATTTAGAAAAACAAGTAGTAGTTTTCTTGAGCACAAATTCGGGAAAGCTTGCCACACTTTATTTATGTCCATACGCTAATGCAACACCATTCGAATACTACAAATATACACTAATCCAGTGGCTAGTGCAACACTAGAGTAGTTAGTTTATTACAGGGTACAGTACAATGGTTTTACTGAACAGATTTCAATAAACTCTAGCACTGGAAGGTTTCTATAAGAATTAACAATACAAAATGTGAAGGTAACAAGTTTCAGCATTGGTATACTAGCTGTGCATGAGCATTAAACCAAATACAGAAGTCTAAAGGTAATTAGCATTATTAACTAATGATAGTATAAAAAATTGCAAACCATGTACCTCCAAGGGAAATATCATTTCGAACTCGGGGGGACCTAAAAAATTGCTATCCCAATCTTGATAATCGATCAAACATAAAAACTTGATGGAACGAATCAAGAGAACAGCTGGAGGAGGAGGTGCCCACTCTTGACCTTTCCTCTTGTCTTCATAATTGTCTGTGCAGTTTAACCAAAATAAAATGACATCAACGCCTTGGCATTTGGGCGACACTGTATAAAAAAATTAACTTATCTCATGAAAGTTAGGTATGTAATCTAGAAGCATTAATAGTGCAAAAATCTGAAGGTAGTAACAAGTCTCATCGTTGGTATACTGGTTGTGCAACATCACTAGAATGCCTTAGCTGAAAAATCTTTAATACATCCGCAATCAACAGCTAACCATGAAATGATCCAGTGACATTAAATGGCACTGCTTAAATTTATCTGTGGCATTAGACTAAGAGCGACATTAGTTAAATGTGGCATCACTTTAGCAGTAGCATTTCTTGACTTGACTGCTCGCGTTATACTAACAACAAAAAAGTGGCAATAAGAGCATGGGAGGCCCATTTGGACAGTGGGCGCACCAGTACAATGTACCTCCACGGACGCAGAGTGGTGAGGGAGGTATGGTTGCCCAGAGCAACAAATATCCAGGCAGCATATGTGGATTATGTCCCATTTTTGTTCTCTTTAGCCACCTTTTTCCTATGTGAGGACAACAAACCGATCGACCTGGTCATTCTCTATTGTGTTGTCATGCCTTTCTACCCTTCTTCAACCAAGAGACACGAGACTCGTTCCTTAGCTACTGATTTTCCCTTTTCAACCTAGATGCGGGTTGATGCCTACTCTCTTTGACAGTACAGTCTCTCTTCCTTTCCTTATTCAACCCAGACATGCATTAGTCTGCATGAAGTAGGGTTTCCTTTAATAGTGCAAATTATGGTTTTTGTCTGCGTGGCCAGTAGAGCAGAGGATAGCAAATTGGGAAGATGCTGGAGTGGAAAAAGATCCACATGCAACGATGTGCCAGATGGGGCAATAGAACAAGGGTATGGTTTGAAAAGAGGTAGCATACCTGAGGGTCAGCGGGAAGTGGATTCGCTCGTGGTCATCGTCCTCCGCACACACTACGGCAGCCAGCTTGGGGATGGAGGCCATCCCGGACGGGCGCTAGGTCTGGGAGGACGGCCTTGTCGTCAGTGCGTGACCTCGCTCGCCGATGATGGGTGCATCAATGTTGCACGTCCTTTTCTTCCCCGGCGGATCTGTGACGACCGGTGAGGAGGGAGAGACGGGCCGTCTTTTTTAGATCTGGAGAGAGGGTGGTAGTGTGAGAAGCAAGTGGGCAGCCCTTGGCAAGAAAGCGCTGAAGCTCCAGCCTATATATCTTCTTTATACTACTAGTACTGGAGGTGGAGTAGTGGTAGAGTAGTTTATATTTTCTCTGCGTACAGTACCACTTAGTCATGCTTCAAAACTGAACGACACGCCATTAAAAAAATAAAGGTCGATAACTAATGCGGCACCTCGGGCCAACGCGGCCAGATTGCATTTTGCACGAGAAATTACACACCATGTTTCGTTGACATGTGGTCCCTTTCCAACTTATCAGTGAGACGACGGCGAGTAGTAGGAGTATTTCCGAACCGACGTGTAGGCCGGGGCACCCCTTCGTGAACTGTGGCAAACTGGCAACCGTCCACCGAATCTTCACCTTTCCCTCTCGATTTGGAACTGCTGTCGCACGCTCTTCCTCTCCCTCCTCCATTTTCCTTCAGCCCTTCACCCTTTCTTCTGCCATTGTTCGATCATCTTCTCCATGGAGGGAACAGGACGGAAACGACCTCGTTATTCTTGCCCCAATCTGAAAGATGACGTGGTGGAGGAACTCATTGATCGGTGCGACGTCATCACCTCGGCTAGCATGGCAGGTTCGTTCAAGCCCATTCTCGACTCAACTAATAACATCATTACAAGGAACCCAAGAGTCAAGGAGCGGTTTGATCTCCCCTATCTTCTTTGCCGTGATCCTGATGACTGGCGCCGTCATGACGGAGGCCTCGCCCTGTGCAAGTTGATGCCGCTTCATAATGATACGTATGATGTTAAGATGCCATCGCTTGAGGGAAAGGCTTGGGCCGCCGCAAATGGAGATTGGGTTGTTTACATTGGGTCCAACTGCGAGTGGGAACTTGTGAATGTGTACACTCGTGACCAGGTTCCACTTCCAAAAATCTCAGCAGACTGCCCAGAGGTTGAGCACACCGTTATTGTACGCATGTTCAAATACAATCACGGTGACTGTCTTCTACAGAAGATAGAAATTTTTCGAGTTCCCAACCGCTCTTGGGATTACAACAAGTATGAAGTTGTTGCTATCTTCGACAAGCTTGTTGCCATCCTTAGTGTTTGACTGGATGGATATTGCTCAAAAATCAGTTTCTGTACACGGATGAGTACTGTGATGCAATTCAATACGAGGGCCTTGTGTTTGCTGCCACCACTCGTGGCACTGTTTTTGCATGGCATCCTCATTGTTTCTGTACGTTTATCTTCCACCGTAATTATAATTGTTTCATCCACATGCATGCGGGTTAGCAAGTTTCCCTTTAGGCTGGTCATAGTGGGGAGTAACTTAGACTAGTAACATGCATATGTTACTACCTCTATAGTGCATTGTATCTTAGATTAGTATCATAGGTGGTCTCATTTATTGCCATGCATGACACATAGTAGCATCACATTTATTATGTTACGGTATCTATCTATGTTACTATAACCATCTCTCTCTTCCTTAATTGCCTGCCACATAAGCATGTTTGCGAGTCCCAAGTGCATGATACTACTCATGTTACCCCCACTATGGCCAGCCTTACTAATTAACCTTCTTCTTGTGTTTCCAAGGTCCTGTGAACATTCCACCACCTATACTTGAAAAAATTTATAACCAAGGGGGAGATGATGATGGTGATGATCACGAGCATGAGAACGAGCAGCGCCCATATACTATTTGGCGCCTGACAACTAATTCCGATGGATCACCTCTTCTCGTGTGTATACAGCCCACTAATGATGTTACTGCTAAGGAAGCAGGTGTAGTCTCCCATGGTCGCACTATCCGAACGTATTCCAACACCCGTTGCCTGGTATTCGGGATGGATACTAGTGTGCTAGCGCCAACTCCTTCTCCCTGGTACAGAATTGATAGTCTTGGAGAATACTCGCTCTTCCTTGGACAAAACTATCCAATGATGGTGAAAGGCGATCCAACTGTTGTTGACACAACGTTACTACCATTTATGAGAAGCAACTGTGTCTATACCTTGGACATTTGGGTGGTTCCCTACCCTGGTACTGATATAGTAGGCTGCTTCAGCCTGGATGATCAGTCTTGCGTTGGTCTCCAGATCGATAATGGATGGCCCGTCCCAGAGAATCACTTGTGGTTCAAAGCAAGCGTTTCCAATGCCGAGGAATGGTTGAGTTGAAGTTCATTTCATTGCTTGTTATTTGTTGTGTGGTGAAAACTTTAGTATTTATAACGTATCCTCGTTGTCGATGTGGGTTGATGACCTGTTGTATGTAATAAAATGATATGCCTGTGATAAACTTACTAAATTTATGAATGGCTTTCGAGTTGCTTCTGTGAGTGAGTGGTGCGACGAGGCAAAAAAATATTTTCCGAATACATAATTGTACGTGCATTGCAACAGGTTATCGGATGAGGCCAATCAACAATAGTAGTACATTATTTGTACTAGCTTCACATGCTTCGCGCGTCGTGCGGGTGTTTTTACTGTAGCCATATTGTACTACATAACTAGCACCTCGAATCCTCCATACTAGTAGTACTATATAGTAAGTAGTAGGAGTAGTAGGGTGGCATGGGCCAGAGCAAGCATTCACGTCTAGGAGTACGTCACATGCCACCAGCACGACTTCCATCTGACATTATATTTCTTGGAGTCCGTGCTAGAGCAATCTCTTCAACCTCATCGTTTCTCTAACTCAGCCACCGCGCGGCGGGCGAGGTGGGGGTTTGCCGATAGTCAGTTTCCTTAACTGCGGTCCCACTTGTAAGGCCAACTGCAATGCACGACCCCAAACGGACCTCCATTTTGCACGAACTCCAATGATAATTTTGACTAGAAAAGCAAGACCAAAGAAAACAAGAACCACAAGAATACATTTTACTACTCCTATAAGTTGGATTAGTGCCTTCTAGATGCATTCATTGTTGATCTGCGGAGGCTCGACCTTGCGTGCTTCTTTCTTCTTCGAGTGTAAAGAAGTAGACGTTGCTTCCTCGCATCTAGTCTCATGTCTAGCCTCTATTCTAGTACTCCCTCCGGTCCGTTTTCTCTATGTCTAAGCAGCAACACGCATACCAAGTAGGAGTATCAACAAGTGCACTAATCTCATCTATAGCCTCTGTGCTAGCTAAAAGTGATAGAACATCTACTAAATTGCGCTCTATCAATATATGGATGTACTCTTCTTCCCAATACAAAACTTGCATCCATTCTACTCCCTCCATTGCACAATACATGCCTTCTATTTGTCAAAATATATATGTATCTAGACATGTTTTAGTATATAGGTACATCCATTTTTGGACAAATGGAAGTCAAGTATTTTGGAATGGAGGGAGTACACAATAAAATTTTTAAGTTAGCACAACTAGTCTAATCCGAGAGCACAACTGAAGATTTGGTCGGGTTCTTCCTCCTTTTGCTGACACGTGGGACATCCAGCATCCAGGTCGTGTCATGAAAGAAAATATAGTGGTAGTTGAAGCCACGAGATGTGTATCTTGGGTTAAACTGTAAATAGAATCTTACTACTCTTGAGTAACTACAAAAGCGGCCACCGAAGATCTTTCTTGGATTTGTTTTTCATCACCAGCACGTCAAGGTGAAAGATGTGCAGGTTCAATGGGTCCGCTTGCATTTTCCCTGACATGTGGGACCGCATGTGAGCAAACAGACGATGGGCTCCGCGCGTCCGCTGGCTGGCTGAGAAGAGAGATAGAGGAGGGCTGAACATGGACTGCAGGAAATTTGTTCTACGTACCTCGATATAGGCTCGATATAGTGGGGTGGCATGGGCCATAACTAGCATTCAGGTCTAGCAGTACAGCACACGCCACCCACACGAGTCCCATCCGACACAAATTTTCTTGGAGTCCGTGCTACAGCCATCTCTTCTCCCTCCTGTTTTCTTAGCCATCACGCGATGGGCAGGGTGGGGGTTTGCTGATAGTCGGTTTGCTCAACTGCGGTCCCACTTGTAAGTGAAAATGCAACACCGCACGCATTCCCGCTTGAGCGGCGTGCCGGACCAACCATGTGGGGGTGCGACGCGAACACGATAGGCTTTTCCTTTTGAACTCGTAACTTGTAAAATTTGGTTCTGCTCCATGGCATAATCGATAGATAGAAAATAACGATTTTGCGTAGAGTAATGAGAATTTTGGTTCTGGCGCCGTTCATGCATGGAGTATGTATGAAAATTATGAAGTTGATGCGAAAGGTAAGATAATTACTGTAGTATCATATACTACTACATGGATTTGACGGAAAGATAAAAATACATACGGATCCATCAACGACATCCTCACGCCCTAGTGCGCCGGGTCACCAACCGACGTGTGAGGACCAGCGGCGTTGGCGGCGAGCTCAACGTGCTTCTGAACAGTGCTGTCCAAGGTTGCCCTGCGGTCCAAGAAGGCCAGCGTCCTATCGTCCTCCTCTTGCATGTAGTAGTCCTTGTGGACGATTTGCGCATAGACGTGGGTGATTATGTCGATGGTGTCTTGCTGCACCAGGCGCTGCGCATCGAGCGCGACCTCGAGGTGGACATTCTCCGGCGCGACGGCGGGCAGTCGCAAGGCCACTAGTGCGTCAAAGAGGTTGTCACCATAGTGGCTGTCGTCTAGAGGCTTACGTCAAAGTCGTCCGCGAGCTTCTTAACGACGGTGAACTTGTCGAGGAAACCGACGAGGACCTCGTCGAACAAGGAGACGAAGTTGTCGTCCAAGCGGCCCCTCGCCCTGGCGGCCTCAAGCAATACTACCTGGAGACGTTCCTTGTTGCCGGGCCGCAGGACGGCGTCGTGGACCATCTGGCACAGCCGGCTGATGCTCGCGGTCATCGCCTCCATGGGTCTAGCTTAGCTTCTACTACCTCCGTCCTGGTTTATTGGTCCCCATTATAATCCGTGTCAAATTTTGACCACAGATTTAACTAACAAAATGTTTATGCATGTTACTAAAAATTATATCACTGAAAACTATGTTCAAATACGAATCCAAAAATATAATTTTTGTTGACATGCATCAACATTTTGTTAGTTAAATCTTTGGTCAAAATTTAGCACAAATTAGAAAGGAGACTAATAAACCAGGACGGAGGTAGTAGTCAACTCATCTTGCGATTCAAGTGATCACTCTTGCCCTTCGTTAGCGTGCGTAGGTGTGTAGGATTCCGTACTACTCCTAGGCCCTCTACTGCACCTCCGTTTGGCTATATGATAGGTGGGCCAGCCACCCCCTGGGCCCACGTGTCATTCACCCAAAGGCAGTTGCCGTAAGTCAATGAAGCTGCGTCCCCCTCCATACCGGTGCAGTATAGTCATCTCACCGGACCTCTAGTTGGGGCCAAATGAGAGAAGTTTGATGTTTACTAGTTTATTGGTCCCCTTTGCATTTTGCGCCAAGTTTTGACCTTTGATTTAACTAATAAAATGTTAATGCATGTAAACAAAAATGTTGTGTAAGTCACATTACGAAAACCAAATAATCCCAAAACACCTAGGTGCGGAGCATTAACTCCCTCCTTGTTTCTTATTTCGTGACATATGAACCAATGAGAGATGTGGGCCGTGGATGCTTTCAATGACTTGAGACTACCAAACATGACATGCAGTGTTTAGTTCATTGCATGTAATCCTATTAGTACTCTAGTTAGCAAAAAAACATTATGTTCTCTCGCCGATAGGAATAAAACACCATGTATTTATTTACAGAGGGAGTAGTACATTTTTTGTGACATGCATTACTAGATATTGCTAGTCAAATACTAAAATCCAGATGGATGTGGTAGTACTCCTAAATCCAGATGGTGGTGCTACTAGTACTAGTAGTAGTACTACCAATGTAGCAGTAGGAGTACTAGCACTGTACTACCCGTTGGTCAAATTATTACGTGCTGCTCCTCACAGTGAAGTGACAAGACCCTGCGCCGGAGATGACACCTGAGTATAGGCGCCGCGTTCGGCATACCATAGTCAGCCTCACTGTCTATAGTCACTATCATCATGGCTGTAGAGCTATCTTGCTTACAACTAGCCCTGTTCAACATAATTTCCCGTGCGTAGATGCCCGTGCATTGCACGGAACACCAAGATTGGGGGTGGACGGCTCCGGCAGCGGCCATCGCGCCAGATTTTTCCACGGCCTTCTAGATGTGGTGGGGAGGAGATAAGGCTGATTGTGAGAGACAAGGAGTTGTTTGTAAATAGGGAACAAGTGTGGGCATCTTTTTGCAAAAATGGAGAAGATCTAGATCCGAGGGCTATTGGTGAAAGATGGGAGGCACAACATCATCACCAACTCAGGACATGTTTGATTCGCAAGATTTTGAAAACACAGGAATAGGACACGGCAATATTACAAGTTTCAAACTGATATTACAAATGTTAGGAGTAATGCTGCACCTAGGAAGAGGGAATTAGTAGGAAGTTTACGTAAGAACTTTTGTTACTTTAGGTGGATGCAGCGTTATCGTACAAACTAAAATCCACCGCCCTGACAAGTCACTAGTGGACAGATAAGTTTTTGAGTCTATGGCCACTTGATGTTTCAAAAACAAATTCAGCATGTGCGGAGACTTTGTCATTTAGGCTTAGACGCTTGCGGTGATCTGCACGCCATTCATTGTTGCGCTAGAGAACGCCAAACCTCATTACCTTGAGCACACTTGCCACCAGAACAAAGAACCTAGCCAATTTAATCTCAGATGTGCAGCCTCGGTAGTTGATCAAATCAATTTTTGTGAGATGGAGATCAAGGCATTCAATGAGATTGTTATAGTGCAGCACATTTTTCACTTTCGGGTCTTTTTTTATCTGCAAAATAAGAGAACATATTAGAGCAGCTGGCTGCATAAGATTGTCGTGTCATCAAGAGGTACCAATATCATTCGTTCATATGATAGGGTTGGCTGGCTAGTGATATTTTTTCACTATCTCTCTCTCTCTCTCTCTCTCTCTCTCTCTGTTTCCTCTCATTTAACTAGGAGCACGTGAAGAGCTTGGGCATTTGTTGCCTTCCACTATGTGGTCAATGCAATATTTCACAAAAGTATGCCACATAATATGCATCGATGTCAAATCAAAAGATTTTGGCACTGCTCTTGCGATATGAGAGAGTTGGCACCGCTATGCACACAGACCCACATGTATAAACAAATCAATCAAACCAACTACACCAGCCTCTCACTCTCCCAAACAAGTGTTTTTTTATTGCCTCAGTCCTCTCTCTCCCCCATGCAGTGTTTTTTCATTGCGTGAGTTAATTTGGCACCGGAGCAAAGTAGGTGATCCAGATTGGGGCACCAGGTGAGCAATGGAGGGGCATGGATGCCAAATGCATCACAAGTGAATTTGGCACATGTTTTGGCCTACATAGCCCACTTTTGTACTCCCTCCATTCCAAAATTCTTGTCTTAAATTTGTCTAAATACGGATGTATCTAGTTACATTTTAGTGTTAGATACATCCGTATCTAAACAAATGTAAAACTTGAATTTTGGCACGGAGGGAATACTACCTCGTATTTAGTATAAAATTTTGACCATAGATTTACCTAAGAAAATGCCAATGCATGTCACTAAAAATTACACCATTTAAAATTATGTTCAAATACGAATCCAACCATATAGTTCTTAGTGACATGCATTAACATTTTGTCAGTTAAATCTATGGTCAAATTTTGATACTACAAAATTGGAAGAGTACACCAGGACGGATGTAGTACTTGCTCTTAGGGTAACCATAGAGTTACTGGAGTAGTCTAAGTTACTTTCCACTATGACTAGCCTAGGCTACTATAGTAGTACAACATAAAAACGATGCAGGTGATCACGTGAGAAAAAAATACTAAAAACATTTCTTTCGGTGTAGTGCGTAGATGTAGTTTTCAACACTACACTTGTCATCGTAATTTGGGAAAATTACGAAAAAATTGAGCTACGTTGTGATTACCGTTTACTTATAGGAAAGAAGTTTCACCTCGATGAGTAGCTTCTCCGTGCACGGAAAGCATGTAAGGAATCCAACAACTTGATCCAGATTGGGGCCCATAGATTTTAGTGCTAAGATCTTCACTGTGCGCATGGACTGGGTCAAGCTTGTGGGAATCATTTTCTGGAAGACGGTCGTAAATACATCAAGAAGAAATTTAAAAATGTGAATTTCAAGAAGACAGAGAAGAAGATGAGTGCTGTACTGAATGATTACAGATCCAATAAAGAGTTTGGAGAATTTGGCAGATGAGTACACCAATGCTGTCAATTTCGGTGCGTCAATAACCCTGATTTTTGTTGGACCTTCTAGATCCGATACAAGCAATCTCTCAAGGAAAGGCGCATTCTCAATGACCATAACATGGAACAGCTGGAGTGATCTCTTCCCAATTGATTTCTTGTTGCGGGGCCAGCAAGACACATAAATCCATCGGAGATTCGTCGAGGCGATGTGGAGGCTAATGAACCCGTGGGTCTGCTCAAGAAGAAGGTACTCGAGCGCAGTACAACTGCGGAGCAGGTGCTCCATAGCCTTCTTCGAGATGACAATGTCGAAGAGGTCGAGCTGCTTGAGTTGAGGGAGAAGAAAGGCGGGTGCAGCATTAAACTGGGGAAGATAGCAGGAGCTGAAGCTAGCGCGGCGCAGCGTTGGCGTGAGGCAGAGCGCGGACGGCGGCAAAGAGCAACATTGTCCAGCTTCAAAGCTGAGATCCTCGAGCTGATCTAGGGCGGGGGATAAGAACCACTCGTCGAACTTGGGTTGGACCTTGAAGTTGGTACTGAACATGCGGATGTCAAGGCGTCTGGTTGGCCCAGGGTGCGATGAAAGGATCTTGGAGACTGCGGCCATGCGTTTGCAATCCCCATCGCAGAGGCAGCTGTCGACGATGAGGTTGAGGCGGACGCAGCACCAGAGGGGGCACCACCGCCGGGAGAGCAGGGCGGTCCGCACGGCAGATTTGGTGGGGAGGAGGCCGATGATGATGAGCAGCATGTCGTCGGGGAGGCTGCTGATGAAGTCCAGGCTCGCCAGATGCAGTTTTGGCTCGAGCCGCCTCCGCTTTTTGGCTGCCTCGCCGTCCATCTCAACCGGCGGTGACGCTGGTGTACACGTGTGCTGGTGTGTGTTGTGTGCTGGGTGTGCGCGAGTGCGTCCTTCTATGCATGCCGACGCGTAGTGGTGAATTGTGCACGAGTGCGTCCTTCGCGTGCAAGAAGTTTGTCCTCAATGCGCCCTCAATTTACTAGCGTGCGAGGTTCTACCCCGAGTGGTTTCAACTTTGTTTACTTCACCGCGTGTCAGATGGGCCTCTAGTTTACTTATTTTCACCCACTGCCACATGGGCCAGCACACCAAGATACAGAACACGAGCTGACAACGCAGCATGTGGGTTGGTAGACCGGTCAACAAAACAATATACGGAGCTATACGCTGTCACAGTGAGTGTATAACCCGTTGGTATAGAGAGTTCGAGTGAGAGGGGAGGCCCGTGAGAGATAGCAGAGAGAGAGAGAAAGAGCTACTCCCTCCGTTCGATAATGTAGTTACAACATTTTTTTAAGTCAAACTTTTGAAACTTTGACCAAGTTTATAAACAAATTACTTATATTTGCAATACCAAAGATAAATGATAGTATGAAGTAAGTACATGTTGTGATGAATCTAATGATCGTTCCAGATGTAAATGTTTTTATCCACATATACCTGGTCAAACTTTTCTGAGGTTTGACTTTTCAAAACATCCATATGCTTATGGACGTGACGAAGTCCCTAATGAGAGACAAAGAGAGAGAGAGAGAGAGAGAGAGAGAGAGAGTGAAAAAAGTGTGTGTGCGTGTGTGAAAGAGACATGGACAACACACGATAAAAGTAGAGAAAAAGCATGTGTGTCTTATGCAAACATATCACACATGCATTTTCGACAAAGGAGGCAAGGTGAGGAGATAGTGTGTGGTTGTTTGGAACCAAGAGAGGAAGACCCCTAGCATGTGGCCAAGAGGGGTCTAAAAAACAAGGGAGAGAGGTCGAGAGAGACGTACGGAGAAAATGAAGATATGGGGAGGAGAGAGTGTATGTTTGTCATAGAGAGATCCCCTGGAGATCGTGATGGGACTACATGGGTGGGAGATCGAGTGACAAGGTGTGTGCGCGATAGAAGATGCCCCGAGAGATATCGAGATAGACGTATGGATGGAAGGAGACAATATGTGTGTTCCTGATGGCTAGTAAGAGATAATCATACTTAGGAGGGGGGGGGAGTGCTTGCGCCTATGGCCCTGTTTGGATACTCTAACTCAGTTAGAGGTTAGAGTTAGATTCTCACCCTGAACTAACTCTAAGTAAAGAGGTGTTTGGATGGCAAGGTTAGATGAAGCGCGGATACGGCGAGGCACCTTCATGGGCGGTGCGAGAGGGAGGGAGGGAGAGGACGAGAAGCTTCAAGGAAGTGGGGAGGGATCTGCTGCGGGGAGAGCGAGAGAAAAAAGTGTTTATTAGTGGTCCCGAGAAGAACTAACCCAAATAAGCACCTCTTGGATGGGTTAGTTTTTTTGGATGGGTTAGATGCATCTAACCTAACTAACCCTCCTGTTTGGATCTTTTTGGATTAGTTGACTCCAAACTAACCCAAACTAACTCTAACCCATGGATCCAAACAGAGCCTATGATGGAGTGAGGGATTATGGTACTTAGGGGGGTGCGTGTCACCTGGAGAGAGAACAAGGGCGGAGAGTGTTGGATGGGTCTATATGTATAGCGCGAGCGAGACATGTGTATGTGTGAACCAGGGAGATATAAGGCCAGTTTGGCTTGCGTCGTGAGCATCTTTTGCGTGGCCTGGGGTTGTGGCTGGATTTCATGCACGCTTGTTTGGTTGCTACCCTGTGAAAAAAAAGCCCGCCTGGGCTGGGTTCCCTTGCACTTTAATTAGCCTGGCTGAACTCCAGACACTGCAAGTAGCCTGGCCCAAGCGACTGATTTCGAACGCCTGGCCGTGCCTGGTCGTGCGGCCACGAGGCTAAGAGAAACATGGATGGATATTAGCATTAAATAATTGATGCATGGATTGATTGATGGGACGTTGATGCTTTGCCTGGCCCAGGCATGAACCAAACGCTTTAGCACTACACAAGCCTAGCCAGGTAGAAATATTTTACATCTCACGTCCACAGCAAGCAGTACCGGCCATCAAGGCATGAGGGTCAGGTCACGAACCAAACGGACCAATAAAGTTTGAGAGAGATTGAGGAGCCCCGATAAGGCTGAGTGGTGTGTCAGATAGCTGAGAGGGGGAAAGAGATATTCCATCCGCTCGATAATGCAGTGCATGTAAATTTTTTAGAAGTCAAACTTTGGAAACTTTGATCAGGTTTATGCAAATGTTATTTATCTCTACAATACCAAAGATACATCATACAAAACTACATCTCATTGTGAATCTAATGGTATATGTTTGCCGTACTAGATGTAATTCTTTTTCTCCACGTACATGGTCAAACTTTGTGATGTTTGACTTTTAAATAAATCTATGTGCTATGGACGGAGGAGAGTGCCTCAGTCGAGACATATCAAATGCGTGTGAAGGAGAATGAGTAAGTGTGCAAAAAAGTATGTGTGTGAAAGAGAAAGTGACAACAAACGATAAATTGGAGAGAGAGTGTGTTTTTTCGTTTCTTATGCGAACATATCACGCATGCATCTCCGAGATGGAAAAGCGATGCAAGGAGATACACGAAGATAGCTAGTGTGTGATTGTTTGCAACGGAGAGAGACACCCCTGTAGCACTTGTCCAATAGAGGTCTGGCCAACAAGGAAAAAAGGTTGAGAGGGGACACATGGATGGCATGGACGCATGGGTAGGGAGAGAGGGTGTGTTTGTGATAGAGAGATCCCCTCGAGATCATGAGGGGACTATATAGGTGGGAGATCAAGGGAGTGCGTGCGCGATAGAAAGATGCCCCGAGAGAAATCAAGATAGACCATGCACATGTTTGTGATGGAGATTAAGATTAGCTAGTCATAGACATATAGGGGGGACTGCGTGTGCCTACAATTGAGTGAGAGACCATCATACTTGGCTAGCTGGGCATGAGATTGTGTGTGTGTGTGTGCGTGTGAGATGGAGGGAGAATGAGGGAGAGAGATAGAGTTTTAGATGGTCCTATCGAGTGCGAGTGAGATATGCATGTGTATGTATGACCCAGGTGGATGGAGAGTTTAAGAGAGGGGGGGAGATCTCCGAGACGACATAGTGGTGCGTGAGAGAGTTACGGGCAAAGAGCCAAGGAATTTGTGTGCGTACGATGAGTGCACCCAAGATATCTAGCTTGGACTAGCTAGAGTATCATACATAGTGTGCGAGAGAGACCTATAGATGGTGTATATATGAATGCGAACTAGAAAGACCCCCCCCCACACACAGAGAGAGAGAGAGAGAGAGAGAGAGAGAGAGAGAGAGAGAGATGGAGAGAAAGGGAGAGGGACCAACAAGGTTTTTGTGTCGGATGCGTGCGACAAAATTGAAGATTGTCGGTGAGAGAGTGAGAGAGAGAGAGAGGGAGAGAGAGAGAACAGGAGTCCTGGAGAGGGGGAGGTCGCGTTTTATGCATCAAAGACTGATATAAACCATGTTTCGATATAAACTTGCATTCAAATATTTAAATTGGAGAACATGTTGTCTGCAATCCACACATGAACGGATATATGCGTATATCAAACAAGTTCATTAATTTGACTTTCAACATGTTCATGGAGTACTATAATACTATACAACATGCTACTCGATTGAGGTGTTCAATTTTGGATTTAGTTCACTATTTTGACCTACTGAACGAGCTAGTTCATTGAATCGAGATATTTCATTTTGGGTTTGATTTGCGTTTTTGAGTGGGTCAATTATTTGTCATATAGTAAATCGCTAGCAACGAGCATGTAAAAACACATTACACCTGAGCATCATCTCTCCATCTAAAAAGAAGTGACAAGATAATATTTCGAAATTTGATTCGAATCGACTTGGTAAGGTAGACGTGGATGCTCGTTCTCCCAAAATTTGAAAGAACTGTTAAACATCCTCTCTGCTCGGTGGAATTCGCCCGAGCAAATAAATGGGAGACGCGAAATTACCGTCCTATGTGGGACACACATCAATTGGCCCGTTGTACATCGAGGTAGGTTCATAACTTCATCCAAGCGCGCCTTCTCCTTGGCCGAAATGACTCGCGCCCACTATTTCAATACACGCTCTCCTCGCCTGAAATCGCTCGCGCCCAAAAAAAGTTCAAAACACGCCCTCCTCACCCGAAATCGCTCCTGCCCACTATTTGGGGAGAAGCAAAGTTACTCTACTATCCCCGACCCTCAGTACATAGACAAAATCCGAGAAGCCTATAGGCAAGGGTAGAACTGTAACTCCCCCTCACATTTCAGACAAATGCGTCTGTAAGACATGGTTCCACTCCCCTCCCAATTCCCCCCCGCCCGCCCCCATTCATACCTCGTGGGCACCAAATCACCTTCTCCCTAGGAAGCTCCCTTCTCCCAAGCCACAAAACCTCAGCCCCACCTCCATGGCGCCCCCACCACACCAATTTCACAGCCGCCCTCCTCCATAATGCCGGAGACACTGTCCAATTGCTGTCGTGCACTGTGCCGTGTGCCTCTTACTCTGTGCTGCTGGTGCTGCCTCGACGACGGCCGTGTGAACCGTACCGGAGCCGATTCACCCCCGCCGTTGTTCACGGTGCCGGAGCGGCTCCAACTTCGGATCCGTCCAGAGTCCTGGCGCTGCTTCTGTGTAGCCGTCGACCGTCGCGACATCGCTCTTTCCCTGTTGCTGGTCGCCACCGCAACCGCGCTGGCCTCACTGAGTCGGCAGCTGGACCTGCCTACTTCACCATGCCGCCAGATAGGTCACACCCTCATCTGAAATCACTTTATTTAGGCGTCAGTTGTTTGAATTTTTATTCCGGGCCAATCGATTCCCAATGAGAAGCAGCACCCCTCGAGGCGGCGGAGCTCCTAGGCTGCCGGTTGGCTGGTGTCTAACGTAAGGGTGCGGGGCCGCAAGTTCGCCGAGGAAGCAGCGCTTAGATGGCTATCTTTTAGAGTTGCGTGGGTTGAAGGTATTGCCGCCACTGGATCTGGAAGACGGGGAGTCTTTGTGGATTGGCCCGGGGGCGGCGCAACCACGGCAATGCGGTGGGGTGGGGAGCAGGGTTTTGGCCGGGGCCACGAACGGCGGAGGCAGGCTGCTCTGTCGTTGGTCGCTGGCTCTTCGGGGAAGATTCCAAACAGTGTTAGCCGGGAGGCACAAGACGGTCATCAAGCCATCCGGCGTAGATCGGACAGTACCAAAATAAAATAAAATCGTGTGACCCCAATTTAGTCTTTAGTTAATAGACGTGTGACCACTCTTGTACCTTGCTGTTGATCTCTTAGTGTATTTCTTCAGATCAAAGAGATATGTCATTCTTAACATTATGCTTATCTGCATCTTTAGACACACCGTCTTCCGACTCACCGCAGCTGCTCCAACAAGGGAAGCATACACCAGAAGGGAGCTACAGCCCCCACTCAACAGTTCCCTGCATCGAATGCGCGTGCCCGACATGGATAGCCACAACAACTGCAGGGCCATCGAGAAGTCGGCACATGATGCTCACTCCTATCGATGGCAGCCAGATAGGTTGTACCCTCATCTTACTTGTGTGCAACATTTATGGCTTTGTTATTCATCTAAGCACGGAAAATAGATCATCACATTTCACTCTATATTCATGTTGATCTCTTACGGGTCTTGTTCAGGAGTTCACATTGTTCCATAGTTCAGCTAAGATACTTGTTCTTTAGGTAACGTTGTTCCATAGTTATCATCCATCAGCCAATGCTATCCCGTAGGCTGGTGATTATAGTATTATACCACTTCTAGTATTACCTATGTTGTTCTTTAATACTTCTGTGTGCCATCTAGTTAATCTCGAGTACAAACGATACATATTTTGTAGCTTTCATCTGTGTTCTCCCTTTAGTTTATGAGACCTGTTGCTGCTAGTTAACCCCAGTCCTACTATTTATGTCGTCTCCTATAGGCACTCATTTACATAAATCTAACTACTAGTTGTCTTCCATGCATGTCAGATATAATTGAACACACTGATATATCCACAAGAACCTCACGGAGCAATGTAAAGGCCAATAAACTTGATGTCAATGATACCCAATATGATGGAACATGTAAAGGCAGTTCTTCAGAAGACTTGCAGAAAGATGATGAATCCTCTTCGCCCCACAAGGTCCTTGCTCTAACTTGGCCTGTGATATGGGTACAACATGCATACAATGTCCTGGAGTGTATCTACTCTGTTGCAATGACATGTGCTTAGCATGCTGATAATGCATGTAAATATGTCATGCCTTCCTGTTTTTCAGTACCTATTCCATTCATGATAACATGTTTTCAAATTCAAGTAATGTCATTCTACTCTATCGCAATGCCATCTGCTTAATTTGGACATCATGCTTCCGAATATCTTATGCATTGTTATTCATCAGTATGTACTTCATCTGTCTGCCATACCATGTTTTTTACATTGAAGTGATGTTCTAGTGCTCTGTTGCAATGCCATCTTATTTTCCCAATCATAGATGTGTATGTTGCCTTCGTTATTTCTGTACGTATTCCGCTAGCATATAGTTTTACATTCAACTAGTTTTTTTTGCTGTGTTGTCCTATCGTATCCCTAGCTCTTACACTATACTCCCTCCGTCCGGATTACATGTTGCCGAAATGGATAAAAAAGGATGTATCTAGAACTGAAATACGCCTAGACCCATCCATTTTTTCCGGATGGAGGGAATACATGTAAATATGTCATGCCTTTCTATTCTTCAGTACCTATTCCATCTCTCTGTTGTCTCATGTTTTATAATTAAAGCACCATTCTTCTATACAAGGCATGCAAGGGGAAGACGACTATGTTAGAATCTGAAGGGTTACAAAAAAGGCCTTTGGAAAATATCCAAACGCCAGGAGATAATAAACCAACTTCAGTTTTTCTAGATACTGCTCCAGCAGAGAGAAACCCAACTCCTACTGATAATAAGCATATTCCAGTGGCCAAAGAACTAGTCTGCTCCAGTCCAGCAAAAATATGTCAACTCAATTCTAAGAAGCGCGTGCGTATCCTTGCATCATGAAATTTTATAGCATGCTGATCATATTTTCTACATGTTTCTTACCCATCTCTCTTTTAGAAAATAAGCTTAACAGATAGAAGAATTTCTGCAATGGTATTGTTTGTGAGGAAAGATTCTAGCAGGAATTCTCTATGCTCCAATGTAGATGTGAGTACCTGTTGTATATCACTATATTTTTACATCAGCATGTATTTTGTTAATCAGCGTGAATCCAACCTTTATCTGATCTAAATTTAGTTGTAGCAAAATGTATGATTAAAGGCCACAATGTTGATTTTTGTAAGGAAAACTGTCGGGTAGTTTTGCATCCTGAGCTACATGAGTGTACTATCTCATATCAGTGGGTTTGAATACTTTGGTTCTGCAGTGGGGTTTTCAGAGTTGTTTTACTGTGTTGTCCTATCGTATCCCTAGCTCTTACATCATACTCCCTCCGTCCGGATTAAATGTCGCAGAAATGGATAAAACTGGATGTATCTAGAACTAAAATATGCCTAGACCCGTCCATTTATTTCCGGATGGAGGGAATACATGTCAATATGTCATGCCTTTCTATTCTTCAGTACCTATTCCATCTCTGCTGTAGCATGTTTTATAACTGAATCACCATTCTTCTATATAAGGCATGCAAGGGGAAGACGGCTATGTTAGAATCTAAAGGGTTACAAACCAGGTCTTTGCAAAAGATCCAAACGCCAGGAGATAATAAACCAACTCCATTTTTCATAGATACTGCTCCAGCACAGAGAAACCCAACTCCCACTGATAATAAGCAGATTCCAGTGGCCAAAGAACTAGTCCGCTCCAGTCCAGCAAAAGAATGTCAACTCCATTCTAAGAAGCATGTGCGTATCCTCGCATCATGAAATTTTATAGCATTCTGATCATATTTTCTACATGTTTCTTACCCATCTCTCTTTTAGAAAATAAGGTTAAATGATAGAAGACTTCCTCCATTGGGATCGTTTTTGAGGAAAATATCTTGCGGGATTTCTCTGTGCTCCAATGCTGATGTAAGTACCTGTTGTATATCACTATATTTTTACATCAACATGTATTTTGTTAATCGGCATGAATCTAACCTTTATCTGATCTAAAATTAGTTGTAGAAAAATGTTAAAGGCGCTAATGTTGATTTTTGTAAGGAAAACTGTCTGGTAGTTTTGCATACTGAGCTGCATGAATGTACTATCTCATATCACGAACATTACTGAATTGTAGTGCTTCTCTGGTTGCCCATTCATTCATTGTGTCAATGTTGCTTTCGTACTACCTTACCTGCCTGATGATAGTTGTGCCATATTGTGTTAATTTGGTGTAGGCTAGTTGCCCAAACATTCATTGTGTCAATGTTGCTTTCCTATTATCTGACTTGGCTAATGATAGAAATGCTAGTGTGTTAATTTTGTGCAGGCTGCTGAAGATAAGAAGACAAACTCTGAAAACAGCAAGGCAACCCCATTGTTTCTTTCCAGTAAATCTAGGCCAGGTAATATGGCAATAACTCATGGTTAATCTATTTGGTTCCCGTCCTAATTTATGTTATTATGTAGTGGTCGAGACACTCTCCACTATCAATAATACAAGCCTGCCAAAATCGCCATCTGAATATGTTCAATATGCTCTGTCTCGAATGCAACGGAATAAATGTATGTTTGTGAACCAATTAATGGCTGAAGCAATGATGGAAATGGTAGATGTATCAGAGGTGCAGAGTCGTGCGACACAACAACTGATCAATGTTTTCAGAGACAGTGTAGCAAAGCAAAAAGAACTTGCCCACATGCTTATGGGCGTCATCTGTGCTGAGGTTGCAGATTGTGATGTTGTAGATGGTTAGGTTCTGCTCATTTATTTGCACTGGCATCAATCTTTGATTGCCCAGTGGATGTAATTTCCTGTAATATATGCTGGATGTGCAACGTTATTCCCTGTATGCCGTACCTTTGCTTGATCGGTTTTGGTCCTGTGCATAATTGCTCGTCGTGATGGGCTCAAATTATCTAATTTGGCCTAAAGACATGTACGAACTTTAGTGGGCCCATTAAGTTAATGGGCCATTACTAGGCCGAAAGTTAAAGGTCGACCCTCTTACCTCCCGGGTCGTTAACAGGCTGACATCGAAGTGGGCAACAGGTGGCCCCAATTTATTTCACGGGCCGTTAACAGGCCGTTACTAAGTTTGGGCTACATATGGCCCAACTATACTGTAGGCCTTTAGCAGGCCGAAAGAGACAGCGGGCTTGTACTGGACCATGAAGACCATGGGCCGCTAAGAGGCCGAAAGTCAGGTCGTATTGTAAATGGCCCAACTGTGTTGTGGGCCTTTAGCAGGCCGAAAGAGAAACCGGGCTGGTATTGGACTATGGCGGGCATGGGCCGTTAAAAGGCCAAAACTGAGGTCCGACTACAAATGGCCCAACTCATTTATGGTCCGTTAACAGGCCGAAAGCCACACAGGGCCGGGAATTGGCCCAACACTTAAATGGGTGCTAAAAGGCCAAAACTCAGGTCCGACTACAAATGGTCCAACTAATTTATGGGCCGTTAACAGGCTTAAAGTGACACGGGCCAGAAATTGGCCCAACACTTAAATGGGCCGCTAAAAGGCCGAAACTCAGGTCCGACAACAAATGGCCCATCAGCTTTATGGGCCATCAACAGGCTGAAAGACACACCGGGCCCGAAATTAGCCCAACATTTAAATGGGTCACTAAAAGGCCGAAAGATGTACATCCTGAAAATTGGCCCATCCATTAAATGGGCCGTTAACAGGCCGAATTCTCATCGGGCCGATATTGAGCCCAAATATATAGCGGACTGTTAACGGGGTCGAACTAACGATGGGCTGCAATGGTGACAAATCTTTAATGGAACGTTGACTGGCTGAATTGGCACATCTCGTATGGGCCGTGGGCTTAAATGGACCTGACACAAGTAGGCCTTATATGGGCTGGCCTGCTAATTTTTACTGGGCCGACCTTTTCATAGGAATGGGCCTCTGTTGGGCCGTACCACGTGTCGACGTATCATAGGCGCCTTCCGTCCAATGAGTGGATGACATCTGTCCCAACGATGAGCCAACACGTGTTTCCTCTAGCCAATGATGATTTTGCACATGGGAAATCCCCATTGGTCGGAGCTGTTAACGGGCTATCGGATCCAAAACCCGACCAGTAGCTTAACGGCGTTTCGTTACGATGGATGCCACATGTCGGTCACCCTTGACGAAAGCACTTCTGTGACGCGCGATTTATCGTCATGGAAGTGGACACTTCCATGATGATAATTTTGGTAATGTCATGGAACACTTCTACGACACCACAGGTATGACTATCTTGATTCTGTCATAAAATCGTCATGGATGCACATGCATGACAAAAAACGCGACCTACTGTGACAAACACGTATCATCACGGAAGTGTATTTTTTTTGTAGTGTATGTTTTGACCTGGACATTTTCGTACTGAATTGATTTGCTGGTTCAGAGTAGAAATATAGCGCCTATTCTTTATCAGACCAAGGATATCCATGTTCGAAGTGATGGAAGTGGTGAAATCGATACAACCGAAATTGAGCATCCAATCATTGAATCATGTCCTGCACCTCCAATGTAGGTCCACCCTGCCAATAAATTCACATGCATACCACTAGTATTACTATCTAATGACAAAACAAAAAGAGTAGCAAGATAGTAGCAAACCATGTACCTTCATAATGAATAGCTCACAGTGCCACCAATTGGATATAAAGGTTTGGAAAAAAACATGCTCCTTATGTTGAACCAGTTGGACTTTTTGTGCAGTTCCACTAAAATCGAGCATCCCTGTTTGCATAGATATTGAAAGTGTGATTACTATAAAAGTGGCACTACTTGAAGCATAGACTCACAAATATAAGCATTCCAATTTCTTAATGGCAAAAGGTAGCAAGATTGTTTCTAACCACTTGTTTGAAGGAATAAATAAAGCAACAACGGCTGATGTCAGGAAGGCATACATAGTTTTTTCTAAAAAACTGAGCCATTCCTGACCTTTCCTCTTCTTTTAAGCAAATTTTGTGCAGTTCTACTAAAATAAAATGCCATCACCGCCTTGCCAATTCAATGACACTGTAAAAAAGGAAATGACTTAACATTACATCATGATGTCAGGTATGTAGTCGACAGGCATTAGAGACAAACATACAAACCTCCTCCGATAACATAATGAACATTAATTTTAACAATGGTGTGACTAGCTTTACCGGGATAATTTGAGTGAACTCTACACCCTTTGTTCCTTAATATAAGACGTTTTCGCGGTTCAATTTAAAGTACCCAAACGTCTAGTATTTAGAAAAACAGGTAGTAGTTTTCTTGAGCACATATCTGGGAAAGCTTGCCACACTTTATTTATGTCCATACGCTAATGCAACACCATTCGAATACTACAAATATACACCAATCCAGTGGCTAGTGCAACAATAGAGTAGTTAGTGTATTATAGGGTATAGTGCAATGGTTTTACTGAACAGATTTCAATAAACCCTAGAACTGGAAGGTTTCTATAAGAATTAACAATACAAAATGTAAAGGTAACAAGTTTCAGCATTGATATACTAGTTGTGCATGAGCATTAAAACAAATACAAAAGTATAAAGGTAACTAGCATTATTAACTAATGATAGTATAAAAAATTGCAAACCATGTACCTCCAAGGTAAATATCATTTCGAACTCGGGGGGACCTTAAAAATTGCTATCCCAATCTTGATAATCGATCAAACATGAAAACTTGATCGAACGAATCAAGAGAATAGCCGGAGGAGGAGGTGCCCACTCTTGACCTATCCTCTTGTCTTTATAATTGTTTGTGCAGTTTAACCAAAATAAAATGACATCCGCGCCTTGGCATTTTGGTGACACTGTACAAAAAAAATTAACTTATCTCATGAAAGTGAGGTATGTAATCTATAAGCATTAACAGTGCAAAAATCTGAAGGTAGTAACAAGTTTCATCGTTGGTATACTGGCTGTGCAATAGCATTAGAATGCCTTAGCTGAAAAATCTATAATACATGCACAATCAACAGCTAACCCTGAAATAATCCAGTGACATTAAATGGCATTGCTTAAATTTATTGGTGGCATTAGACTGAGAGCGGAATTAGTTAAATGTGGCATCACTTTAGTAGTAGCATTGCTTGACTTGACTGCTGGCATTATACTAACAGCAAAAAAAGTGGCAATAAGAGCATGGGAGGCCCATTCCGACAGTGGGTGCACTAGTACGATGTACCTCCATAGATGCAGAGTGGTGAGGGAGGTATGGTTGCCCAGAGCAACAAATATCCAGGCAGCATATCTGGATTACGTCCCATTTTTGTTCTCTTTAACCACCTTTTTCCTATGTGAGGACAACAAACCGATCGACCTGGTCATTCTCTATTGTGTTGTCATGCCTTTCTACCCTTCTTCAACCAAGAGACACGGGACTCGTTCCTTAGCTACTGATTTTCCCCTTTTCAACCTAGATGCGGGTTCGATGCCTACTCTCTTGGACAGTACAGTCTCCCTTCCTTTCCTTATTCAACCCAGTCATGGATTAGTCTGCATGAAGTAGGGTTTCCTTTAATAGTGCAAATTATGGTTTTCGTCTGTGTGGCTAGTAGAGCAGAGGATAGCAAATTGGGAAGATGGTAGAGTGGAAAAACATCCACATGCAACAACGTGGCAGATGGGGCAATAGAACAAGGGTTTGGTTCGAAAAGAGGTAGCATACCTGGGGGTCGGCGGGAAGTGGCTTCGCTTGTGGTCGTCGTCCTCCGCACATACTACGGCAACGAGCTTGGGGACGGAGGTCATCCCGTGCGGGCGCTAGGTCTAAGAGGACGGCCTTGTCGTCAGTGCATGACCTCGCTCGCCGACGACGAGTGCGTCAACGCTGCACGTCCTTTTCTTCCCCGACGGATCTGTGACCACCGGTGGGGAGGGAGAGGGAGGCCGTCTTTTTAGATCTGGAGAGAGGGTGGTAGTGTGAGAAGCAAGTGGGCAGCCCTTAACAAGAAAGCGCTGAAGCTCCAGTCTATATATCTTTTTTATACTACTATTACTGGAGGTGGAGTAGTGGTAGAGTAGTTTATATTTTCTCTGCGTATAGTACCAGTTAGTCGTGCTTCAAAACTGAATGGCACGCCATTAAAAAATAAAGGTCGATAACTAATGCGGCACCTCGGGCCAACGCGGCCAGATCGCATTTTGCACGAGAAATTACAAACCATGTTTTATTGACATGTGGTCCCGTTCCAACATATCAGTGAGACGACGGCGAGTCCTTTTCTACTAGTAGTATTTCCGAACGGACATGTAGGCTGGGGCGTCTCTTCGTGAACCGTGGCAAACTGGCAACCGTCCACCGACTCTTCGCCTTTCCCTCTTGATTTGGAACTGCTGGCGCACGCTCTTCCTCTCCCTCCCCCATTTTCCTTCAGCCCTTTAGCCTTTCTTCTGCCATTGTTAGATCATCTTCTCCATGGAGGGAACAAGCCGGAAACGACCCCGTTATTCTTGCCCCAATCTAAAAGATGATGTGGTGGAGGAACTCATTGATCGGTGCGATGTCATCACCTCGGCTAGCATGGCATGTTCGTTCAAGCCCATTCTTGACTCAACTAATAACATCATTACAAGGAACCCAAGAGTCAAGGAGCGGTTTGATCTCCCCTATCTTCTTCGCCGTGACCCTGATGACTGGCGCATGGACGACGGAGGCCTCGCCCTGTGCAAGTTGATGCCGCTTGATAATGATACATATGATGTTAAGATGCCATCGCTTGAGGGTAAGGCTTGGGCAGGCGCAAATGGAGATTGGGTTGTTTACATTGGGTCCAACTGCGAGTGGGAACTTGTGAATGTGTACACTCGTGACCGGGTTCCACTTCCAAAAATCTTAACATACTGCCCAGAGGTTGAGCACACCAGTATTGTACGCACGTTCAAATACGATCATGGTGACTGTCTTCTACGGAAGATAACAATTTGTCGAGTTCCCAACCGCTCTTGGAATTACAATAACTATGAAGTTGTTGCTACCTTCGACAAGCTTGTTGCCGTCCTTCGTGGTTTGACTGGATGGATATTGCTCAAAAATCAGTTTCTGTACACGGATGAGTACTGTGATGCAATTCAGTACGAGGGCCTTGTGTTTGCTGCCACCACTCGTGGCACTGTTTTTGCATGGAATCCTTATGATTTCGGTACGTTTGTCTTCCACCATAATTATAATTGTTTCATCCACAAGCATGCGGGTTAGCAAGTTTCCCTTTACTAATTAACCTTCTTCTTGTGTTTCCAAGGTCCTGTGAACATTCCAACACCTATACTTGAAAAATTTTATAACCAAGGGGGAGATGACGATGGTGATGATCATAAGCATGAGAACGAGCAGTGCCCATATGTTCTGTTGCGCCTAGCAACTAATTCCGATGGATCACCTCTTCTTGTGTGTATACAGCCCACTGATGATGTTATTAGTAAGGAAGCAGGTGTAGTCTCCCATGGTCGGACTCTCCGGACCTATTCCAACACTCGTTGCACGGTATTCAGGATGGATACTAGTGTGCTAGCGCCAACTCCTTCTCCCTGGTACATGATTGATAGTCTTGGAGAAAACTCGCTCTTCCTTGGACAAAACTATCCAATGATGGTGAAAGGCGATCCAACTGCTGTTGACACAATGTTACTACCATTTATGAGAAGCAACTGTGTCTATACGTCAGACATTTGGGTGGTTCCCTACCCTGGTACTGATATAGTAGGCCGCTTCAGCCTGGATGATCAGTCCTGTGTTGGTCTCCAGATCGACAATGGATGGCCCATCCCAGAGAATCACTTGTGGTTGAAAGCAAGCGTTTCCAACGCCAAGGAATGGTTGAGTTGAAGCTCATTTCATTGCTTTTTATTTGTTGTGTGGTGAAAACTTAAGTATTTATAATGTATCCTCGTTGTCGATGTGGGTTGATGACCTGTTGTATGTAATAAAATGATATGCCTGTGATAAACTTACTAAATTTATGAATGGCTTTCGAGTCGCTTCTCTGAGTGAGTGGTGCGATGAGGCAATTTCTTTTCCGAATACAGAATTGTACGTGCATTGCAACATGTTATCGGATGAGGCCAATCAACAATAGTACTCTAGTACACTATTTGTACTAGATTCACATGCTTCATGCGTCGGGCGGGTGTTTTTACTGTAGCCAGATGTTAATATGTGTTCGCTGTACGTAACCAGCACCTCGAATCCTTGATACTAGTACTATATAGTAAGTAGTAGGAGTATTAGGGTGGCATGGGCCAGAACAAGCATTCACGTCTAGGAGTACGGCACACGCCACCACCACGACATCCATCTGACACCATATTATTTCTTGGACTCCGTGCTAGAGCAATCTCTTCAACCTCATGGTTTCTCTAACTTCAGCCATCACGCAGCGGGCGAGGTGGGGGTATGCCGATAGTCGGTTTCCTCAACTGCGGTCCCACTTTTAAGGCCAACTCCAACGCACGACACCAAACGAACCTCCGTTTTGCATGAACTCTAATGATAATTTTGACTAGAAAAGCAAGACCAAAGAAAACAAGAACCACAAGAATACATTTTACTAGTAGTACTCTAGAAGATATCCAACTTCCATAACTGCTCCTATAAGTTGGATTAGTGCCTTCTCGATGCATTCATTGTTGATCTATGGAGGCTCAATCTTGCGTGATTATTTCTTCTTAGAGTGTAAAGAAGTAGACATTGCTTCCTCGCATCTAGTCTCATGTCTAGCCTCTATTCTAGTAGGAGTATCAACAAGTGAACTAGTCTCATCTCTAGCCTCTATGCTAGCTAAAAATGCTAGAACATCTACTAAATTGCGCTCTATCAATATATTAATGTACTCTTCTTCCCAATACCAAGACTTGCATCCATTCTACTCCCTCCGTTGCACAATACATGCCTTCTATTTGTCAAAATATATATGTATCTAGACATGTTTTAGTATATAGGTACATCCATTTTTGGCCAAATGGAAGTCAAGTATTTTGGAATGGAGGGAGTACACAATAAAAAATTTCAGTGAGCACAACTAGTCTAATCCGAGAGCACAACGGAAGATTTGGTCGGGTTCTTGCTCCTTTTGCCGACACGTGGGACATCCAGCATCTAGGTCGTGTCATGCAAGAAAATAGAGTGGTAGTTGAAGCCACGAGATGTGCATCTTGGGTTAATCTGTAAATAGAATCTTACTACTCTTGAGTAACTCCAAAAGCGGCCACCGAATATCTTTATTGGATTTGTTTTTCATCACCAGCACGTCGAGGTGAAAGATGTGCAGGTTCAGTGGGTCCTCTTGTGTTTTCACTGACATGTGGGACCGCATGGGAGCAAATAGACGATGGGCTCCGCGCGTCCGCTGGCTGGCTGAGAAGAGAGATAGAGGAGGGCCGAGCACGGACTCCAGGAAATTTGTTCTACATACCTCGATATAGGCTCGATATAGTGGGGTGGCATGGGCCATAACTAGCATTCACGTCTAGCAGTACGGCACACGCCACCCACATGAGTCCCATCCGACACCAATTTTATTGGAGTCTGTGCTAAAGCCATCTCTTCTCCCTCCTATTTTCTCAGCCATCGCGCGGTAGGCGGGGTGGGGGTTTTCCGATAGTCGGTTTGCTCAACTGCGGTCCCACTTGTAAGTGAAAATGCAACACCACACGCATTCCCGCTTGAGCGGCGTGCCAGACCAACCGTGTGGGGGTGCGACGCGAACACGGCAGGCTTTTCCTTTTGAACTCGTAACTTGTAAAATTTGGTTCTGCTCCATGGCGCGACCGATAGATAGAAAATAATGATTTTGCCTAGAGTAATGGGAATTTTGGTTCTGGTGCCGTTCATGCATGGAGTACGTACGAAAATTATGAAGTTGACTTGAAAGGTAAGATAATTACTAGTAGTATCATATACTACTACATGGATTTAACGGAAAGATAAAAATACATACGGATCCATCAACGAAATCCTCACGCCCTAGTGCGCCAGGTCACCAACCGACGTGTGAGGAGCAGCAGCGTTGGCGGCGAGCTCAACGTGCGTCTGAACAATGCCGTCCATGGTTGCCCTGTGGTCCAAGAAGGCCAGCGTCCGATCGTCCTCCTCTTGCATGTAGTAGTCCTTGTGGACAATTTGCACGTAGACATAGGTGATTATGTTGATGGTGTCTTGCTGCGCCAGGCACTACGCGGCGAGCGCGGCCTCGAGGTGGACATTCTCCGGCGTGACAGCGGGCAGTCGCAGGACCACCAGTGCGTCGAAGAGGTTGTCACCATAGTGACCATTGAGGGTGGCGATCATCAAAGAGCCTAGGCGCGTCGGCTGGAGGCGTACGTCAAAGTCGTCCGCGAGCTTCTTGACGACGGTGAACTTGTCGAGGAAACCGACGAGGACCTCGTCGAACAAGGAGACGAAGCTGTCGTCCAAGCGGCCCCTTGCCCCGTCGGCCTCAAGAAATACTACCTGGAGACGTTCCTCAGTGTCGGGCCGCAGGCCAGCGTCGTGGACCATCTGGCACAGCCGGCTGATGCTCGCGCTCATCGCCTCCATGGGTCTAGCTTAGCTTCTAGTCAACTGATCTTGCGATTCGAGTGATCACTCTTGCCCTTGGTTAGTGTGCATAGGTGCGTAGGATTTTGTACTACTCTCAGCCCTCTACTGCACCTGCCTTCGGCTGTATGATAGATGGGCCAGCCACCCCTTGGGCCCATGTGTCATTCACCCAAAGGCAGTTGCCGTAAGTCAATTAAGTTGCGTCCCCCTCCGTGCCGGTGCAGTATAGTCATCTCACCGGACCTCTAGTTTTGGCCAAACAAGAGAAGTTTGATGTTTACTAGTTTATTGGTCCCCTTTGCATTTTGCGCCAAGTTTTGACCTTTGATTCAACTAATAAAATGTTAATGCATGTAAACAAAAATGTTGTGTAAGTCACCTTACGAAAAGCAAATAATCCCAAAACACTTGGGCATGATGCATTAACTCCCTCCTTGTTTCTTATTTCGTGACATATCAACCAATGAGAGATGTGGGCCGTGCATGTGTTCAATGACTTGAGACTACCAAACATGACATGCAGTGTTTAGTTCATTGCATGTAATCCTATTAGTACTCTAGTTAGCAAAAAGACATTGAGTTCTCTCGCCGATAGGAATAAAACACCATGTATTTATTTACAGAGGGAGTAGTACATTTTTGTGACATGCATTACTAGATATTGCTAGTCAAATACTAAAATCCAGATGGACGTGGTAATACTCCTAAATCCAGATGGTGGTGCTACTAGTACTAGTAGTAGTACTACCAATGTAGTAGTATAAGTACTAGCACTGTACTACCCGTTGGTTAAATTATTACATGCTGCTCCTCACAGTGAAGTGACAAGACCCTGCACCGGAGATGACACCTGAGTATTGGCACCGTGTTTGGCATACCATAGTCAGCCTCACCGTCTGCAGTCACTATCACCATGGCTGTAGAGCTAGCCTACTTACAACTAGCCCTGTTCGACATAATTTCCTGTGCATAGATGCCCGTGCATTGCACGGAACACCAAGATTGGGGGTGGACGGCGGCGGCGGCGGCCATTGCGCCAGATTTTTCCACGGCCTTCTAGATGTGGTGGGGAGGAGATAAGGCTGATTGTGAGAGACAATGAGTTGTTTGTAAATAGGGAACAAGTGTGAGCATCTTTTTGCAAAAATGGAGAAGCTTGGTTTGTATGCGTCGGATCTAGATCCGACGACTATTGGTGAAAGATGGGAGGCACAACATCATCACCAACTCAGGACCTGTTTGATTTGCAGGATTTTGAAAATGCAGGAATAGGATATGGCAATATTACAAGTTTCAAACTGATATTACAAATGTTAGGAGTAATGTTGCACCTACGAAGAGGGAACTACTAGGAAGTTTGCGTAAGAACTTTCATTACTTTAGGTGGATGCAACATTATCATACAAACTAAAATCCACCGCCCTGACAAGTCACTAATGGGCAAATAGGTTTTGGAGTCTCTGGCCACTTGATGTTTCAAAAACAAATTCAGCTTCTGCGGAGACTTTGTCATTTAGGCTTAGACGCTTGCGGTGATCAGCACGCAATTCATTGTTGCACCACAGAATGCCAAACCTCATTACCTTGAGCACACTTGCCTCCAAAACAAAGAACCTGGCCAATTTAATCTCAGATGTGCTGCCTCGATTGTCGATCAAATCAATTTCTGTAAGATGGAGATCAAGGCATTCGATGAGATTGTTATAGTGCGGCACATTTTTCACTTTCGGGTCTTTTTTATGTACAAAAAATAGAACATATTAGTGCAGCTGGCTGTATAAGATTGCCGTGTCATCAAGAGGTAGCAATATCATTCGCTCATACGATAGGGTTGGCTGGCTAGTGATATTCTCTCTCTCTCTCTCTCTCTCTCTCTCTCTCTCTTTCGGTTTCCTCTCATTTAACTAGGAGCACATGAAGAGCTTGGGCATTTGTTGCCTTCCACTATGTGGCCGATGCCATATTTCGCAAAAGTATGCCACATAATATGCATCGATGTCAAATCAAAAGATTTTGGCACCGCTCTCGCGATGTGAGAGAGTTGGCACCGCTGTGCACACAGACCAACATGTATAAACAAATCAATAAAACCAACTACACCAGCCTCTTACTCTCCCAAACAAGTGTTTTTATTGCCTCAGTCATCTCTCTCTCCCACGCAGTGTTTTTTTCATTGCGTGAGTTAATTTGGCACCGGAGCAAAGTAGGTGATCCAGATTGGGGCACCAGGTGAGCAATGGAGGGGCATCGATGCCAAATGCCTCACAAGTGAATTCTTGTCTTAAATTTGTCTAAATACGGATGTATCTAGTTACATTTTAGTGTTAGATACATTCGTATCTAAACAAATGTAAGACAAGAATTTTGGGATGGAGGGAATACTACCTCATATTTAGTATAAAATTTTGACCATAGATTTACCTAAGAAAATGCCAATGCATGTCACTAAAAATTACACCATTTGAAATTATGTTCAAATACGAATCTAATGATATAGTGCTTAGTGACATGCATTAACATTTTGTCAGTTAAATCTATGGTCAAATTTTGATACTACAAAATTGGAAGAGTAAACCAGGATGGAGGTAGTACTTGCTCTTAGGGTAACCATAGAGTTACTGGAGTAGTCTATGTTACTTTCCACTATGACTAGCCTAGGCTACTATAGTAGTACAGCATAAAAGCGATGCAGGTGATCACGTGATAAAAAAATACTAAAAACATTTCTTTCGGTGCAGTGCGTAGATGCAGTTTTGAACACTACACTTGTCATCATAATTTGGGAAAATTACGAAAAAATTGAGCTATGTTGTGATTGTCGTTTAATTATAGGAAAGAAGTTTCACCTCGATGAGTAGCTTCTCCGTGCACGGAAAGCATGTAAGGAATCCAACAACTTGATCCAGATTGGGGGCGATAGATTTTAGTGCTAAGATCTTCACTGTGCACATGGACCGGGTCAAGCTTGTGGGAATCATTTTCTGGAAGACGGTCATAAAGACATCAAGAAGAAATTTAAAAATATGAATTTGAAGAAGACGGAGAAGAAGATGAGTGTTGTACCTGAACGATTACGGATCCAATAAAGAGTTTGGAGAATTTGGCAGACGAGTACACCAACGCTATCAATTTCGGCGCGTCAACGACCCTGATTTTTGTTGGACCTTCTAGATCGGATACAGGCAATCTCTCCAGAAAAGGCGCATTCTCAATGACCATAACGTGGAAAAGCTGGAGTGATCTCTTCCCAATTGATGTCTTGTTGCAGGGGCAGCAAGACACATAAATCCATCGGAGATTCGTCGAGGCGATGTGGAGGCTAATGAACCCGTGGATTTTCTCAAGACGAAGGTACTCGAGCGCAGTACAACTACGGAGCAGGTGTTCCATAGCCTTCTTCGAGATGACAACGTCGAAGAGGTCGAGTTGCTTGAGTTGAGGGAGAAGAAGGGCGGGCGCGACATTAATCTGGGGAAGATAGCAGGAGCTGAAGCCGGCACGGCGCAGCGTTGGTGTGAGGCGGAGCGTGGACGGCAGCAGAGAGCGACATCGTCCAACTTCAAAGCTGGGCTCCTCGAGCTGATCTAGGGCAGGGGATAGGAACCGCTTGTTGAACTTCGGTTGGACCTTGCAGTTGGTACTGAACATGCGGATGTCAAGGCATCTGGCTGGCCCAGGGTGCGATGAAAGGATCTTGGAGACTGCCGCCATGCGTTTGCAATCGCCGTTGCAGAGGCAGCTGTCGACGGTGAGGTTGAGGGGGACGCAACGCTAGAGGGGGTGCCACCGCCTGGAGAGCAGGGCGGTCCGCACGACTGATTTGGTGGGAAGGAGGCCGATGATGACGAGCAACATGTCGTCGGGGAGGCTGCTGATGAAGTCCAGGCTCGCCGGATGCGGTTTTGGCTCGAGCCGCCTCTGCTTGTTGGCTGCCTCATTGTCCATCTCAACCGGCGGTGACGCTGGTGTACATGTGTGCTGGTGTGTGTTGTGTGCTGGGTGTGCGCGAGTGCGTCCTTCTGTGCATGCCGCCGCGTAGTGGTGAATTGTGCACGAGTGCGTCCTTCATGCGCAAGAAGTGTGTCGTCAATGCGCCCTCAATTTACTAGCGTGCGGGGTGCTACCCCGAGTGGTTTCAACTTTGTTTACTTCACCGCGTGTCAGATGGGCCTCTTGTTTACTTATTTTCACCCACTGCCACATGGGCAGCACACGAAGATACAGAACACGAGCTGACAAGGCAGCATGTGGATTGGTTGACCGGTCAACAAACAATATACAGAGCTATACGCTAACACAGTGAGCGTATAATCCGTTGGTATAGAGAGTTCGAGTGAGAGGGGAGGCCCGTGAGAGATAGCGGAGAGAGAGAGAGAGAGAAAGAGCTACTCCCTCCGTTCGATAATATAGTTCCAACATTTTTTTTAAAGTCAAACTTTTGAAACTTTGACCAAGTTTATAAAGAAATTACTTATATCTACAATACCAAAGATAAATGATAGTATGAAGTAAGTACATGTTGTGATGAATCTAATGATCGTTCCAGATGTAAATGTTTTTCTCCACATATACCTGGTCAAACTTTTCTGAGGTTTGACTCTTCAAAACATCCATATGCTTATGGACGTGACAGAGTCCCTAACTAGAGAGAGAGAGAGAGAGAGAGAGAGAGAGAGTTAGTAAAAAAGTGTGTGTGCGTGTGTGAAAGAGACATGGACAACACACGATAAAAGTAGAGAAAATGCGTGCGTGTCTTATGCAAACATATCACACATGCATCTTCGACAACGGAGGCATGGTGAGGAGATAGTGTGTGGTTGTTTGGAACCAAGAGAGCAAGACCCCTAGCACGTGGCCAAGAGGGGTCTGACAAACAAGGGAGAGAGGTCGAGAGAGATGTACGGAGAAAATGCAGACATGGGGAGGAGAGAGTGTATGTTTGTCATAGAGAGATCCCCTGGAGATCGTGATGGGACTACATGGGTGGGAGATCGAGTGACAAGGTGTGTGCGCGATAGAAGATGCCACGAGAGATATGAGATAGACGTATGGATGGAAGGAGACAATACGTGTGTTCCTGATCGCTAGTAAGAGTTAATCATACTTAGGAGGGGGGGCGTGCTTGCGCCTATGATGGAGTGAGGGATTATGGTACTTAGGGGGGTGCGTGTCACATGGAGAGAGAACAAGGGCGGAGAGTGTTGGATGGGTCTATATGTATAGTGCGAGTGAGTCATGTGTATGTGTGAACCAGGGAAATATAAGGTTAGTTTGGCTTGCGTCCTAAGCATCTTTTGCCTGGCCTGGGGTTGTGGCTGGATTTCATGCACGCTTGTTTGGCTGCTACCCTGTGAAAAAGAAAGCCCGCCTGGCCTGGGTTCCCTTGCACTTTAATTAGCCTGGCTGGGCTCCAGACACCGCAAGTAGCCTGGCCCAGGCGACCGATTTTGAACGCCTGTCCGTGCCTAGTCGTGCAGCCACGAGGCTAACATCAACATGGATGGATATTAGCAGTAAATAATTGCTGCATGGATTGATTGATGGGACGTTGATGCTTTGCCTGTCCCAGGCTTGAACCAAACGCTTCAGCACCACACAAGCCTGGCCAGGCAGAAATATTTTACATCTCACGTCCACACCAGGCAGTACTGGCCATCAAGGCATGAGGGTCAAGTCACGAACCAAACTGACCAATAAAGTTTGAGAGAGATTGAGGAGCCCCGATAAGGCTGAGTGGTGCGTCAAATAGCTGAGAGGGGGAAAGAGATATTCCATCCGCTCGATAATGCAGTGCATGTAAATTTTTTAGAAGTCAAACTTTGGAAACTTTGATTAGGTTTGCGCAAATGTTATTTATATCTACAATACCAAAGATACATCATACAAAACTACATCTCATGGTGAATCTAATGGTATATGTTTGTCGTACTAGATGTAATTGTTTTTCTCCACGTACATGGTCAAACTTTGTGATGTTTGACTTTTCAATAAATCTATATGCTATGGACTGAGGAGAGTGCGTAAGTCGAGACAGGTCAAGTGCGTGTGAAGGAGAATGAGTAAGTGTGCAAGAAGAGTATGTGTGTGGAAGAAAAAGTGACAACAAACGATAAATTAGAGAGAGTGTGTGTTTTTTCCTTTCTTATGCGAACATATCACGCATGCATCTCCGAGATGGAAAAGCGAGGCGAGGAGATACACGAATATAGCTAGTGTGTGATTGTTTGCAACAGAGAGAGACACCCCTATAGCACATGTCCAATAGAGGTCTGGCCAACAAGGAACAAAGGTCGAGAGGGACACATGGATGGCATGGACGCATGGGGAGGGAGAGAGGGTGTGTTTGTGATAGAGAGATCCCCTCGAGATCGTGAGGGCACTATATGGGTGGGAGATCGAGGGAGTGCGTGCGCGATAGAAAGATGCCCCGAGAGAAATCGAGATAGACCATGCACATGTTTGTGATGGAAACTAAGATTAGCTAGTCATATACATATAGGGGGGACTGCGTGTGCCTACAATTAAGTGAGAGACCATCATACTTGGCTAGCTAGGCATGAGATTGTGTGTGTGTGCGTGTGAGATGGAGAGAGAACGAGGGAGAGAGATAGAGTTTTAGATGGGCCTATCGACTGCGAGTGAGATATGCATGTGTATGTGTGACCCAGGTGGATGGAGAGTTTGAGAGAGGGGGGGAAGAGCTCCGAGACGACAGAGTGGTGCGTGAGAGAGCTACAGGCAAAGAGCCAAGGAATTTGTGTGCGTACGATGAGTGCACCCAAGATATCTAGCTTGGACTAGCTAGAGTATCATACATAGTGTGCGATCGAGACCTTTAGATGGTGTATATATGCATGCGAACTAGAAAGACCCCCCCCCCCCACACACACACAAAGAGAGAGAGAGAGGAGGAGAGATGGAGAAGGGGGACCAACAAGGTTTTTGTGTCGGATGCGTGCGACAGAATTGAAGATTGTCGGAGCGAGAGAGAGAGAGAGAGAGAGAGAGAGAGAGAGAGAGAGAGAGAGAGCATGAGTCTGATAGAGGGGGACGTCGCATTTTATGCATCACAGACTGATATAAACCATGTTTCGATATAAACTTGCATCCAAATATTTAAATTGGAGAACATGTTGTCTGCAATCCACACATGAATGGATATATGCGTATATCAAACAAGTTCATTAATTTGACTTTCAACATGTTCATGGAGTACTATAATACTATACAACATGCTACTCGATTGAGGTGTTCAATTTTGGATTTAGTTCACTATTTTGACCTACTGAATGAGCTAGTTCATTGAATCGAGATATTTCATTTTGGGTTTGATTCGTGTTTTTGAGTGGGTCAACTATTTGTCATATAGTAAATCGCTAGCAACGAGCATGTAAAAACACATTACTCCCGAGCATCATCTCTCCATCTAAAAAAGAAGTGGCAAGCTAATATTTCAAAATTTGGTTCGAATCGACTTGGTAAGGTAGACGTGGATGCTCGTTCTCCCAAAATTTGAACGAACCATTAAACATCCTCTCTGCTCGGTGGAATTCAGCCGAGCAAAAAAATGGGAGATGCGAAATTACCGTCCTATGTGGGACACGCATTAATTGGCCCGTTGTACATCGAGGGTAGGTTCGTAACTTCATCCAAGCGCGCCTTCTCCTCAGCCGAAATGACATGTGCCGAATAATTCCTAAACCATGGTCGGCAAAACACGCTCTCCTCGCCCGAAATCGCTCGCGCCCACTATAGTTCAAAACACGCCCTCCTCGCCCGAAATCGCTCCCGACCACTATTTGGGGAGAAGCAAAGTTACTCTATTATCCCCGACCCTCAGTACACAGACCCTAGCCAAGAAGCCTATAGGCAAGGGTCGAACTGTAACTCCCCCTCACATTTCAGACAAATGTGTCTGTAAGACATGGTTCCACTCCCCTACCAATTCCCCCCCGCCCCCTCCGCCCCCCGCCCGCCCCCATTCATACCTCGTGGGCGCCAAATCACCTTCTCCCCGGGAAGCTCCCTTCTCCCGAGCCGCAAAACCTCAGCCCCACCTCCATGGCGCCCCCACTGCACCAATTTCACATCCGCCCTCCTCCCTAAGGCCAGAGACGTTGTCCATTTACCGTCGTGCACTGTGCCGTGCGCCTCTTACTCCGTGCTGCTGGTGCTGCCTCGATGACGGCCGCGTGAACTGTACCGGAGCAGATTCACGCCCGCCGTTGTTCACGGCGCCGGAGCGGCTCCAACTTCGGATCCGTCCAGAGTCCTGGCGCTGCTTCCCCGTAGCCGTCGACCATCGCGACTTCGCTCTTTCCCTGTCGCCGGTCACCACCGCAACCACGCTGGCCTCACCGACTCGGCAGTTGGACCTGCCTACTTCACCATGCCACCAGATAGGTCGCACCCTCATCTCAAATCACTTTATTTAGGCGTCAGTTGTCCGAAATTTTATTCTAGGCCAATCGATTCCCAATGGGAAGCAGCACCCCTCGAGGCGGTGGAGGTCCTAGGCTGCCGGTTGGTTGGTATCTAATGTAAGGGTGCGGGCTGCAAGTTCACCGCGGAAGCAACGCTTAGATGGCTATCTTTTAGAGTTGCGTGGGTTGAAGGTACTGCTGCCGCCGGATCTGGATGATGGGGAGTCTTCGTGGATTGGCCCAAGGGCAGCGCAACCACGGCAGTGCGGTGGGGCGGGGAGCGGGGTTTTGGCCGGGGCCACGAATGGCGGAGGTAGGCTGCTCTGCCGTTGGTCTCTGGCTCTTCGGGGAAGATTCCGAACAGTGTCAGCCGGGAGGCACAAGACATCCATCAAGCCATCCGGCGTAGATTGGACAGTACCAAAATAAAATAAAATTGTGTGGCCCCAATTTAGTCTTCAGTCAAGAGACGTGTGACCACTCTCGTACCTTGCTGTTGATCTCTTAGTGTATCTCCTCAGATCAAAGAGATATGTCGTTCTTAACATTATGCGTTATCTGCATCTTTAGATGCACCGTCTTCCGACTCACCGCAGCTGCTCCAACAAGGGAAGCATACACCAGAAGGGAGCTATAGTCCCCACTCAACAGTTCCCTACATCAAATGCGCGTTCCCGACATGGACAGCCACAACAACTGCAGGGCCATCGACAAGTCAGCACATGATGCTCACTCCTATGGATGGCAGCCAGATAGGTTGTACCCTCATCTTACTTGTGTGCATCATTTATGGCTTTGTTATTCATCTAAGAATGGAAATAGATCATCACATTTCACTGTATATTCATGCTGATCTCTTACGGGTCTTGTTCAGGAGTTAACGTTGTTCCATTTTTCAGCTAAGATACTTGTTCTTTAGGTAACGCTGTTCCATAGTTATCATCCATCAGCCAATGCTATCCCACAGGCTGGTGATTATAGTATTATACCACTTCTAGTATTACCTATGTTGTTCTTTAATACTTTTGTGTGCCATCTAGTTAATCTCGAGTACAAATGATACATATTCTATAGCTTTCATCCGTGTTCTCCCTTTAGTTTATGAGACCTGTTGCTGCTAGTTAACCCCAGTCCTACTATTTATGTCATCTCCTACAGGCACTCATTACATAAATCTAACTACTAGTTGTCTTCCATGCATGTCAGATATAATTGCACACACTGATATACCCACAAGAACCTCACGGAGCAATGTAAAGGCCAATAAACTTGAGGTTAATGATACCCAATATGATGGAACATGTAAAGGCAGTTGTTCAAAAGACTTGCAGAAAGATGATGAATCCTCTTCACCCCACAAGGTCCTTGCTCTAACTTGGCCTGTGATATGGGTACAACATGCATATAATGTCCTAGAGTGTATCTACTTTGTTGCAATGCCATGTGCTTAGCATGCTGATCATGCATGTAAATATGTCATGCCTTCTTGTTTTTCAGTACCTATTCCATTCATGATAACATGTTTCAAATTCAAGTATTGTCATTCTACTCTATCGCAATGCCATCTGGTTAATTTGGACATCATGCTTCTGAATATCTTATGCATTGTTATTCATCAGTATGTACTTCATCTGTCTGTCATACCATCTTTTTTTACATTGAAGTGTTGTTCTAGTGCTCTGTTGCAATGCCATCTTAGTTTACCAATCATACACGTGTATGTTGCCTTAGTTATTTTTGTACGTATTGCGCTAGCATACAGTTTTACATTCAACTAGTGTTTTTTTTGCTGTGTTGTCCTGTCGTATCCCTAGCTCTTACACCATACTCCCTCCGTCCGTATTACATGTTGCCGAAATGGATAAAAAAAGATGTATCTAGAACTAAAATAAGCCTAGACCCATCCATTTTTTTCCCGATGGAGGGAATACATGTCAATATGTCATGCCTTTCTATTCTTCAGTACCTATTCCATCTCTCTGCTGTCGCATGTTTTATAATTAAAGTACCATTCTTCTATACAAGGCATGCAAGGGGAATACGACTATGTTAGAATCTGAAGGGTTACAAACAAGGCCTTTGCAAAAGATCCAAACGCCAGGAGATAATAAACCAACTCCAGTTTTTATAGATACTACTCTAGCACAGAGAAACCCAACTCCTACAGATAATAAGCAGATTCCAGTGGCCAAAGAACTAGTCCGCTCCAGTCCAGCGAAAATATGTCAACTCCATTCTAAGAAGCGTGTGTGTATCCTTGCATCATGAAATTCTATAGCATGCTGATCATATTTTCTACATGTTTCTTACCCATCTCTCTTTTAGAAAATAAGCTTAACAAATAGAAGAATTTCTGCAATGGTATCATTTATGAGGAAAGATTCTTGCAGGAATTCTCTGTGCTCCAATGTAGATGTAAGTACCTGTTGTATATCACTATATTTTTACATCAGCATGTATTTTGTTAATCGGCATGAATCCAACCTTTATGTGATCTAAATTTAGTTGTAGCAAAATGTAGATTAAAGGCCACAATGTTGATTTTTGTAAGGAAAACTGCCTAGTAGTTTTGCACCCTGAGCTACATGAGTGTACTATCTCATATCAGTGGGTTTGAATACATTGGTTCTACAGTGGGTTTTTCAGTGTTTTTTACACTGTGTTATCCTGTCGTATCCCTAGCTCTTACATCATACTCCCTCCGTCCGGATTACATGTCGCAGAAATGGATAAAACTGGATGTATCTAGAACTGAAATACGCCTAGATCCATCCATTTATTTCCGTATGGAGGGAATACATGTCAATATGTCATGCCTTTCTATTCTTCAGTACCTATTCCATCTCTGCTGTCGCATGTTTTATAACTGAATCACCATTCTTCTATTTAAGGCATGCAAGGGGAAGACGGCTATGTCCGAATCTGAAGGGTTACAAACTAGGTCTTTGCAAAAGATCGAAACGCCAGGAGATAATAAACCAACTCTATTTTTCATAGATACTGCTCCAGCACAGAGAAACCCAACTCCCACTGATAATAAGTAGATTCCAGTGGCCAAAGAACTAGTCCGCTCCGGTCCAGCAAAAGAATGTCAACTCCACTCTAAGAAGCGTGTGCGTATCCTTGCATCATGAAATTTTATAGCATTCTTATCATATTTTCTACATGTTTCTTACCCATCTCTCTTTTAGAAAATAAGGTTGAACGATAGAAGACTTCCTCCATTGGTATCGTATTCGAGTAAAATATCTTGCGGGAATTCTCTGTGCTCCAATGCTGATGTAAGTACCTATTGTATATCACTATATATTTACATCAGCATGTATTTTGTTAATCGGCATGAATCTAACCTTTATCTGATCTAAAATTAGTTGTAGCAAAATGTTAAAGGCGCCAATGCTGATTTTTGTAAGGAAAACTGCGTGGTAGTTTTGCATACTGAGCTGCATGAATGTACTATCTGATATTACGCACATTTCTGAATTGTAGTGCTTCTCTGGTTGCCCATTCATTCATTGTGTCAATGTTTCTTTTGTATTACCTTACCTGGCTAATGATAGCTGTGCCATATTGTGTTAATCTGGTGTTGGCTAGTTGCCCAAACGTTCATTGTGTCAATGTTGCTTTCCTATTATCTGACTTGGCCAATGATAGCAATGCTAGTGTGTTAATTTTGTACAGGCTGCTGAAGATAAGAAGACAAACTCTGAAAACAGCAAGGCAACCCCACTGTTTCTTTCCAGTAAATCTAGGCCAGGTAATATGGCAATAACTCCTCATTAATCTGTTTGGTTCCCGTCCTAATTTATGTTATGATGTAGTGGTCGAGACACTCTCCACTATCAATAATACAAGCCTGCCAAAATCGCCATCTGAATCTGTTCAGTATCCTCTATCTCGTATGCAACAGAATAAATGTATGTTTGTGAACCAATTAATGGTTGAAGCAATGATGGAAATGGTGGATGAATCAGAGGTGCAGAGTCGTGCGACAGAACAACTGATCAATGTTTTCAGAGACAGTGTAGCAAAGCAGCAAGAACTTTCCCACATGCTTATGGGCGTCATCTGTGCCGAGGTTGCAGATTGTGACGTTGTAGATGGTTAGGTTCTGCTCATTTATTTGCACTGGCATCAATCTTTGATTGCCCAGTGGATGTAATTTCCTGTAATATATGCTGGATGTGCAATGTTATTCCCTGTATGATGTACCTTTGCTTGATCGGTTTTGGTCCTGTGCATAATTGCTCGTTGTAATGGGCTCAAATTATCTAATTTGGCCTGAAGACATGTACGAACTTTAGTGGGCCCATTAAGTTAATGGGCCGTTAGTAGGCCGAAAGTTAATGGTCGGCCCTCTTACCTCCCGGGTCGTTAACAGGCCGACATCGAAGTGGGCAATAGGTGGGCCCAATTTATTTCAGGGGCCGTTAACAGGCCGTTACTAAGTTTGGGATACATATGGCCCAACTATACTGTAGGCCTTTAGCAGGCCGAAAAAGACAACGGGCTTGTACTGGACCATAAAGGGCATGGGCCGCTAAGAGACCAAAAGTCAGGTCGTATTGTAAATGGCCCAACTATGTTGTGGGCCTTTAGAAGGCCGAAACAGAAACCGGGCTGGTATTGGACCACGAAGGGCATGGGCCATTAAAAGGCCAAAACTAACGTCCGACTACAAATGGCCCAACTCATTTATGGTTGGTTAACATGCCGAAAGGTACACAGGGCCAGGAATTGTCCCAACACTTAAATGGGTCGCTCAAAGGCCAAAACTCAGGTCCGACTAAAAATGGCCAAACTGATTTATGGGCTGCCAACAGGCTGAAAGTGACACCGGGCCGGAAATTGGCCCAACACTTAAATGGGCCGCTAGAAGGCCGAAACTTAGGTCCGACTACAAATGGCCCATCATATTTATGGGCCGTCAAAAGGCTGAAAGACACACCGGGCCGGAAATTAGCCCAACATTTAAATGGGTCGCTAAAAGGCCAAAAGATGTACATCCTAAAAATTGGCCCATCCATTGAATGTGCCGTTAATAGGCCGAAATCTCATCGGGCCGATATTGAGCCCAAATATATAGCGGGCTGTTAACGGGCTTGAACTGACGATGGGCTGCAATGGTGTCAAATCTTTAACGGGCCGTTGACGGGCCGTATTGGCACATCTTGTATGGGCCATGGGCTTAAATGGACCTGACACAAGTAGGCCTTATGTGGGCCGGCCTGCTAATTTGTACTGGGCCGGCCTTTTTCACCAGAATGGGCCACTGTTGGGCCGTGCCACGTGTCGACCTATCATAGGCGCCTCCTGTCCAATGAGTGGATGAATTCTATCCCAACAGTGAGGCAACACGTGTTTCCTGCGGCCAATGATGATTTTACACGTGGAAAATCCCCATTGGTCCGTGCTGTTAACGGGTTATCGGATCCAAAACCGGACCCGATAGCTTAACGGTGTTCCATTATGGTGGATGCCACATGTCGTTCACCCTTGACGAAAGCACTTCTGTGATGCGCGATTTATCGTCATGGAAGTGGACACTTCCGTGATGATAATTTTGGTAATGTCATGGAACACTTCTACGATAGCACAGGTATGACTATCTTGATTCCGTGAAGATACATGTTTGTCACAGTAGGTTGCGTTTTTTGTCATGCATGTACATCCAACATAGAGCTCTAAATGTTGTGGGAATTACCGGCCTTAGGAGTGAGTGTATACCTCAGGATATGGCACATAGTGTCATAGAGAGGCACAATGTCTTTGATGGACCTGGTGACAAACGACTTCTCCTACTTGTAAGCGAAAGAAATCTCATCCTTAGTGCGCTGCCCACTCTCACAAACCCTGCAAAACTCCTCAGATGCAGCCTCTTCATCAAAGAATGGATACGGAATGATCTCAGAACACTTTGCCATAGGAGCAGAGCACCGATGGGTCCCAGACATCCAAGTGAGGTTGCGAGCAGAGTCATTTGAGAAAAACAATGTGGCAAAGAACTACATAACCAGATCCTCATTGTAGGGATGGTTGAACGTGACAAACATAATGAGGCCCAACCTCCCAAAAGTTGAATACACACCGGGATAGATATGATCATTGTCACGCAGACTCTCAGTGTTTACTTGCTTGTGCAGTGCAAGCTTCTTTGACTTGGTCATGAGGAGCTCATGATATACTCTTTGCTGAAACTCGTTCTCGAACCGGGGATCCATGCCCAAACCAGTGGCAGCTGCATAGGGATGACTCTGTCTCTCAGCCCAAAGCTCTGGCTTGGTCTACTTGGCAAGGGGCATGTTTTGGAGATCTCATCCGCCTGGAATGGCTTGCTCAGGACTAGACTCCTCTTCTTCCTCTTCATCCTCATCAACACGATCATCCTATTCTTCTATCTATACATCATCATTGGGGTTGACATAGTGAGCAACATCTTGCGAGTCATACTCCTCCCTAGAATCCTTGCAGGCCTCAACAACATGCCTCTTGGAGGCAGCACGACAAACACGGCCCTGCCCAGACTCAGACCCCTGACCAATGCCCTCAGGCAGCTGGCGACAAGCAACTGTGAACTCCCTTGATCCTCCCTTTGGGCGCTTGCGATGAAGCTCGACCCTCTTGTCAGCAAAGTCTGAAACACACACAAACACCCAACAACACACCGCAGGAAACAAACATGAGTACAAGTGCATGATAGATGGCATAGGGATAGGTAGATAACCAAGTGAAAAGCCCCTGGATACCCCGTGCACACGAGGGTTTATACCCCGTGGGCATGAGGGTCCCTTGCGCATGATACATGACCGTGGGCATGAAGCCCCATGCGCACGAGGGTCAAATACCCCGTGGAAATGGGGGTTTCCAAGTGGCAGCCACTTCCAGATTGAGATCTAGGAGTGGGTGTGGCAGGGAAACTAGGAGATGGGCACATGGATTCTACCTAGGAAGGAACATGACCCTAATCTAAGAAATACAACAAACCCTAGACTAAGAGAGCATGATAGGAATCCATGGAGGGAAAACTAGGAGGAGGGGGAAGGGACCAACCGGAGCAGGAGCCCATCCTAAAGAGATTCCATGGAGCAAGGAGCCCGACGGTGCTCGGAGGAGCTCCGGCGAGCGGAGGTGACGGCGGCGGCGCTGGAGGCTTCCTGGGGAGTGGAGGGGGCGACTTGGTGGGAATGAGACCAAGCCCCCCATGCCCCACCTCATCAGGGCTGGGAACCGCAGACCCTGTGCGCATGGGCTAAGTGAGCCCCGTGCGCACGGTACAGAGCCCGTGGGCACGGGGGCCCCGTGTGCACGGTACAAGCCCGTGGGCATGGGGTATTTAGGAATTTTGACAAGAGGTGCTTTTTGAAGGAACGACTGAGTGTCAACTCTTACCATGCATTCGCAAAGAACTCGGTCTAAGTTTCGTAATACACCACGAGAGAAAACATATCACTACGAGAAGGGAATATGAGTAGCACTTGTACCCGAAGAGAAGATGACACAACCAAGACACAAATAGAGAGAAAACACAAGAAAGCCAACAACACACACACACATGAACAACAGACACAACCTTCAAAGGAGGGAGGTGGCCGAGTCCACCATGTTTGAGTTTGCTTGGTATGGCACCGTGAAGATATGAACCTTGGGCCCAAGACCAATACCCATCTTTGAAGCACAAGTGCCACCTAAAGTGGCGAATGTGAAAGATTTTGTTTGATTTATGCACTTCTAGGATAAGATAGCTCATGAGTTGAGCTAGATCCCCCTAGACATGTGCCTAGATCTAAGCAAGATATTTCAAGATTATGTGTGCATGAGCAAGACTTTCAAACCAAGTTACTTATATCCATGATATTTAGCTCATGCCTTAACTCGCAGAATCTTGCTTCTTCAAGTGGCTTGGTGAATATATCGGCTAGTTATTGTCACACCCTAGCTAGTCATGCATTAGAGTGTTGCATCATGTTTACTCTTTCATCAGAAACTTGAAATGGGGATCTGTGAAACCCTCAGAATCATTTTTGAAAATGATCCAAATAAAAATTTCTCCAAAAGGGTCCAAGAAAATGCTCATGTTGCTCTCTGAAAATATTGGACAGAGATAAAAATCAAACCAATATTTTTAAGAGCTCATAGGTATTTATTTTGGGCATTTGGAATTAATGCATAAATATTTGCATTGGAAATATATTATTTATATATATTAATATATGTCCAAATATTATGCCATTTATAAAGGAGCTCTGGAATAATATATCTAGCTCCTGCAAAAATTGGCATAAGGTAAATAAATGATTTAATATATTATTTAAATCAAAACAAATGTCAGAAATTAGAAAAAGAAAAATAAATAAAAGGAGGAGCTTACCTGGGCTCCTCCCTGTGCAGCCCAGCCAGCTGGCCGGCCCAGCCAGCAGGCGGCCCAGCCCGCCTCCCTCCTCTGTCGTCTTCGTCCTCGACAGAGGGAGGGGAGTGTGGCCGGCGCGCGCGCGCGCCACCGCGCCACGCCACCTGCTCGCCTGCCTGCCTGCCCTCCCCTCCTCCTCTCGATGCCCCGGACGACGCCACGCCCCCTCCCCTGCTCTCTCTCACTCTCCCTCGGTTCTTCCCTCCTCTCCCTCGCTCTCTCTCTCACGGCCGAACACCACCATCGCCGCCGTTCGCCATAGCAGCCGTCACCGGCCACCCCTCGCCCCTCCGCTGAGCTCAGGAGCTCCGCCTCGACCCCCTCTTCCTCCCCACCGATCCACGGGTCTCCGGAAGCCCTGCATCGCCGCCCACGTCGCCGTTCCCCTCCTCGGCCACCGGAGATCGTCGCCGTCGAATCGAGAGCTACCGGACGTCCCCGAGCCCGCTAACCATCCCTGCAGCTCCGCGGTGAGCCACTGACCCGATTCCCCCTTGCCCCGTCGTCCCTAGCATCCTGTAGCTGCCGCCCCCTTGAGCTCCGAAGCTCGCCGCCGCCGTGCCTCGTCGCCGCCGTGGCTGGAGCCGTTGTAGCTCGAAGCCGAGCACACCATCGTGCTCCACACCTCACCAGGAGCACGTAGCACGCACCAACACCTCCCCTAACGCCCTGCAACGCCGATTCCGACCGCACCCGAACTCCGGCCGCCGCTCACGAGCTCGCCGTCGTCGGTACCGGCCACCACAGGCACGGCCACCACCACCGTTCGACGCGCGGGAGCAAGGGCTCTCCAACGAGCCCAAGCACGGCCTCGCCCGTGCCCTGTAGCGCGTTTCCGCATCGCGCCGCCGTCTCGGGCCTCGCCGGCGTCATGTCGCCGGTGGGTTTGACCCACCTTGACCACGGCAGGAACCCCCCTGTGTCCCTGACAGGTGGGCCCAGCCCTGTAGCTAATTAGGATTAGCACTAACCGAATTAGTTAAACTAACTACCCCCCCCTGACACTGACCAGTGGGCCCCAGCGCCACTAATTCCTAATTAGGATTAATTTAACCCTGTTAAACCCCCCTGTCACTGACGTGTGGCCCCCACACGTCAGGTTTGACCCCAGCCAGCCGCAGTTGACCACTGACGTCATGCTGACGTCATGCTGGCGCAATATATATATTTCTGGATTTAATTTAAATCAGGAAATTCCAGAATATTATTTAAACTTCAAAAATTCATAACTTTTAATCTGTAACTCCAAATTGGACAAATTATATATGAAAAATGATCAGAAAAATCCAATCTATCCATCTGTACTATTTTCATGCATGATCAAACAAGTTAAATTGATGTTTTAAGCAGAATAAGGAAAAGCACTTTAAAAGGCCATGTTTGAGTTTGAAATTTGAATCTTTGATTCAAATTTGTTCAAACCCTTCTGGTTTTAGTTGCATTAGCCCAACACACTCATATTGCCATGTTTCATGCATGCATCATATTGTTGCACATTGTTTGGTGATGGTTGTGTATCGGTGTCCTTTGCGACAGGTTCTGCCTCCGAGGAGTACCGTGATTACCCTAACGAAGAACCGTATCAGTGCATCGAACCATCAGGCAAGCAACCAACCATTTGATCATATCGATACAATCCCATGTTCTCGCTCCTGCTCTCTTTTACTGCATTAAGACAACGCGTTTCAAACTGCTGTGTGCTACGGTAGTTGAACCCATTTCCTCTGCATGACCTGTCATTGCCACAGTAACTAGATGAAACCCACTAGCATGTGTAGGAGTTGATTGAGCCATATGTATGTGTTGTTCCTACCTTGCTATGCCTGCTATGCTTAGAGTCGTGTCAGGTCTGGTTCATCTGGGTGATGGGCTAGAGTGAAATGATTATGTCGGTAATGAGAGTGGTGTGGTGAACACGATTTGGTAAAGGTATCGATGAGAGGCCATGTAGGAGTACATGGTGGGTTGTTTCATTGAAGCCGACCTTAAGCACTGAGATCTGTATGTGTGATTTAAGAATCAGCTACTACCATGCATTGGGCCCGAAACCAATGGACCCTCTCGGCTTCTTATTCACCCTAGTTCTCCGTCCAGGAGTTGCAAGTAGTTTCTGGTGTTTGTAGCCTACTGGAGGCCGTGGACAGCGCTGACCGTAGGGGTGGGCTGTGATGCGGTAGGTACGTGGCCGGGTGTACCGAATACCCGTTAGGTATCTCGGGAACCCTGTTCACATCGTTCGGGGCCGTATGGGAAACCTCGGCCGGACTCCCTGCGGATGGAACCTGAATAGGCGATAAACCTGGACTGGAGGCTTAGGTGATTAGGTAGGTCGTGGCCGACACCCACGTTGAGCTTCCGCTTGAAGGTTGCCGAGTACATGTCGTGTAAACGGCGGTAAGTGGTGAGAGCGTGTATGAAGAAGTACACCCCTGCAGGGTTATCATGATCTATTCGAATAGCCGCGTCCGCGGTAAAGGACTACTTGGTTGCCTATACAGTTCATAGACAAGTAAATGGAAACTACTAAAAGCCTCAAGATAAGTGTGAGTGCCGAGGATGGCTCTTCCGTAGGAAGACGGAGGCGAATCCTCGGTAGCGTATTGAATTGGTGAGTAGTGGACTCGTGTGCGCAAAACCAATTCAAGTTGGAGTATCGTAGGATAGTCTAGCCAAGAGTCAAAGCTGGCTTGCTGCAATAACTCCACCAACCCTTCTTGATACTATGCATGTATGTAGGATCTGCTGTAAGTCTTGCTGAGTACCTTTGTACTCATGTTGCTATAATTTACATTTTTACAGAAGACGCTGCAACCCCTTCTGATGGGTTCTATGTAGACGTTGACATCAACGAGTAGGCTAAAGACCCAGGTGGTGACCCTGAGCTTGTGAAGGACCATGTAGTATAGCTAGGCTTTCCAAGCCTCTTTTATTTTACTAGTTGTCTGTACTCAGACAAGTTACTTCCGCTGCTGGTTTGTATGACTGTATGACTTGAATGTTGGGTCGTGAGACCCGTACCTTTGTGTATGTTATGTATGGCTCCCTGAGCCTTAAATAAAGTACTTGTGTCGTAGAGTCATGTTGTGATGCTTCGTTGTATTTGCACATATCGAGCATATTGTGTGTATGATTGAAATGCTTGGTATGTGTGGGATCTGACCATCTAGTTGTTTATCTTTAGTAGCCTCTCTTACCGGGAAATGTCTCCTAGTGTTACCGCTGAGCCATGGTAGCTTGCTACTGCTCTGGAACACTTAGGCTGGCCGGCATGTGTCCTTCTTCGTTCCTGTGTCTGTCCCTTCGGGGAAATGTCACGCTTTGAGTACCGGAGTCCTGTTAGCCCGCTACAGCCCGGTTTACCGGAGTCCTGCTAGCCCAGTGCTACAGCCCGGACCCACTTGCTGATGACCGACACGTTCGAAGCTGGGTCATGGATGCCTGTCCCTGTAAGTCTGTGCCACTTTGGGTTTACGACTAGTCATGTCAGCCCGGGCTCCTTATCATATGGATGCTAGCGACACTATCATATACGTGAGCCAAAAGGCGCAAACGGTCCCGGGCAAAGGTAAGGCGACACCCGTGGGGATACCGTGCGTGAGGCCGCAAAGAGATATGAGGTGTTACCGGCTAGATCGATGTGGCATCGAGTCGGGGTCCTGACAGCGTTGGCATCAGAGCCGGACTGCCTGTAGGTTCTCCAAGCCAAACTGGTCGATGTTGAGTCTAGAAATTCTTTAGTTATATGTAGGGGAATTGTTTGTGGGTTGGAACGTAAGGCTCTTTTTACTCCTTTATCTTATGACATTCTGATCTGAGTCAGTCCATTCTTCCACCGGGGGTTAAGGAATTAGGATCTATTCTCTCTATCAGGATCACGTGTTACTAATCAGTAGTACCTTATAAGTGTGATGGATACAAGCCTAGTTCAGTTCTATTACCACATTATGTTGTTAGAATGGATTCAGAACCTGGATATGATGATGTTGAGTGTGTACGAAATCCTTTGTCAAAGGTCTCAAATCCTTTTTGAGCATTTACAGCTGTTATGCTGCCGAAATTTTGCTAGAAATTCTAATGCCTTTGCATTATGATTGTGCTTTCAGATGGCCACTCGCGACCTCAATCAAGTGGTTCGCCTGACTCGATGCCTAGATGTACCCGGCCATACTGCCAAGTTGGTCAGGGTAATGACTGAGGCTGGATACCGCTGGTATCCTGAGTACACGGTCGAAGAGCAATTCCGAGACTTTAATCAAAGCCAGTATCTCTGCACTGTCCGGATATTTCCATCTTATCCTGGATCCACCGAGCCCCTTCACTGCTCCTATGGACTCGGGGTTACTATTGAGATGGCTGTGCAGGACGCCGCCTACTCTATGATGACCATTATGCGAGTCAGATCTGGACTATTTCGGGACTCTGATTTCCGGTATATGCCAGGATCACTTCCGGGAGCACAAGGGTATCTCCAGGCTATCTATGCTGACCCCACTCAGGAGGATTCACGGACTCGCACCACTGCTGAGATGCTCGAGGATAAGGACCGTGAAAATCGGGCCTTAAGGTTAGAGCTCTTCAATACCCGTGCTGACCACTGGGCCACTTTGACTCGGTTCGCACCGGCGGTGCAAGCTGGATTTTCAGATATGCGCGATCTCTATCCTGTGAGATCTGCTTTGCCAGACGTGATGGGTTGGCGTGATGTAGGAGGCATCACCCCACCTCGCGGTCCCCGCAGGCCACCGTCTGTTGGTCCAAGGCCTCATCCTAGCCCCTATGGTCCACAAGCTCCGCGAGATCGTCTGTTTCCGGATGATCATGTTGAGCTTCCAGGCTATGGAGGTGACTTCTACGAGGACTACTACGGATCGGTCTGAGTTAGTGGTAGTATCACTAGTTCGCACTAGCTGTGTCATCTATCGTCCCGCGTGACTCGTGGGATATGACCTAGTTTGTACTCTTTCCGGAGGTGTAGAAAAATAATGTATAGGAGCTTGGAATGCCTCCGATGAGATGTAATCCTCTTTTCACCGTAATAGTACTCTGTTTGGTCTTGTACTAAACCCTGTATGGTGTGTATGACGATGGAATAAAGAAGCAGTTCCTGTATTTACCATGTCATACGGATGATCATCTTGCATTTCGAGTTATTCCTTACATTTTATATCCTATGTCGGAATTTTATCATCCTGACTAAATCATTGTCTTGTTTACCTAGGATGGTCAACACGCGCACTAACCCTGCTCCTCAAGAGCAGGCCGAAGGCAGTGAAGTCAGGGATGCAAATCTGCCTCATCCCCCTTCCCTAGCCGAGGTTATGATGGAAGCTGAGAGAAACAAGCGGGAGACCAACCGTTTGTTGGAGCGTATTGAACAGAACACGGCACACCATCAGAGGACTAACGTGGTGTCACTCAGTGATTTTATCAAATTACATCCACCCACGTTCCACCACTCCGTCGAGCCTCTCGACGCTGATGACTGGCTTCGCAGTATCGCTCACAAACTGCGCTCCGCGCTGGTAGCGGAGGCTGACAAGGTCACCTTTGCTGCATATCATCTTGAAGGCCCCGCCAGTCTATGGTGGGAGAATTATGGAGCTATGCGCCCGGCGGGCCATGTCACTACTTGGGCTGAATTCAGCGAGGCTTTCCGTGAACATCACATTCCGGAGGGTCTCATGGACCGTAAACGTGAAGAATTTTGCAGTTTCACCCAAGGCCGACTTTCTGTGGATGCTTACAGCAGGGAGTTTGGTAATCTCGCACGATATGCAACTGAGGAAGTGTCTACTGATGCCAAGAAGCAAGCAAGGTTCCGTAAGGGACTTAGTCCTGAGCTTCGCCGCGACCTCCGTCTGCATGAGTGCACATCTTTTCAGAAACTTGTCAACAAAGCCATCAGTGCTGAAACTGGTCAGACTGACTATGACGCAACACGCAAGCATGGCCGTGACATGGGTTCCTCATCCGGTGCTGGTCCTCAGAAGCGCCGCGTGTGGGTACCCAACACCGCCCTGCCACCCAGGTTCACACCGAGGCCATTTTTCCAGGCGCCTCGCCCTGTTCAACAGTCTGCACCGGCCAAGCCCTATGGGGGTCCAACCAACAATGCTCCTCCACGTACCAGTTCCGTGACTTGTTTCAAGTGTGGGGAATCTGGCCACTATATGCGTGAGTGTCCCCAGACCAACCCCAACCAGTCTGCTAAAGCTGTTGGCCGTGGCAAGCCGACAGGAAAAGTTTTCCACGCCAAGCCGGTCACCGCTTCACGTGGCCATGTCAACTGTATCTCTGCCGAAGAAGCTCAAGAGGATCCCAACGTCGTTCTCGGTACGCTTCTTGTTAATTGCCACCCGGCATCTGTTCTTTTCGATACAGGAGCCTCTCATTCTTTTATATCCGAAAATTATGCTCGTTTGCATAACGTTGCATTCTGTGACATGCCATCCACTATGGAAATTTCTACTCCCGGGTCTAGATGGCAGACCTCTAGGGTAAGTTATGGAAATGAAATCCAAGTCGACAGACTTGTTTTTCTTGCATCTTTGATAGCCCTTAAATCTTCAGATATTAATATCATTCTGGGTATGGACTGGATGTCAGCTCATCAAGCCAAAATTGATTGCTTCTCTAGGACTGTTCAACTCACCCATCCTTCGGGGAAGATAGTCAATGTCTTGACCCGATTAGCCAAGCGACAGTTATATTCTCTTAACGCCAGCCCTTTGCCAGACCTTGAGGACATTCCGATAGTCCGTGACTTCCCGGATGTCTTCCCAGAAGAATTGCCAGGTGTTCCACCTGACAGGGATGTTGAGTTCGTAATAGACCTCATTCCAGGAACCGTTCCGATTGCTAGAAGACCTTATAAGATGGCACCCCTAGAACTAGCCGAGCTTAAGAAACAACTCGATGAGTCCTTGAAAAAGGGTTTCATCCGACCTAGCTCATCTCCGTGGGCTTGCCCCGTCCTATTCGTCAAGAAGAAGGATGGTACGGACCGGATGGTTGTAGATTACCGACCTGTCAATTTGGTCACAATCAAGAACAAATATCCACTTCCCAGGATCAACGACCTGTATGATCAGCTCGCTGGATCCTCAGTCTTCTCCAAGATGGATTTGAGGTTGGGCTACCATCAAATCAAAATCAGAAACGGGGACATTCCTAAAACGGCCTTTGTTACTCGTTATGGCCAATACGAGTACACCGTCATGTCCTTCGGTTTAACCAACGCTCCAGCCACCTTTTCTCGGTTAATGAACTCAATCTTCATGGAGTATCTGGATAAATTCGTCGTAGTTTATCTCGATGATATACTCATCTACTCCAAGAACGAGGAAGAACATGCCGAACATCTAAGGCTAGTGTTGAAGAAACTTCGAGAGCATCGCCTTTATGCCAAATTTTCTAAATGTGAATTCTGGTTGTCAGAAGTGACCTATCTGGGTCATGTAATATCTGGTAAAGGTATTGCTGTTAACCCTGAGCGAGTTCAAGCCGTCCTTAATTGGACTCCACCTGAATCGGTCAAGCAAGTTCGGAGTTTTCTAGGCTTAGCGAGCTATTGTCGTCGCTTTGTCGAGAACTTCTCCAAGGTTGCTAAACCTCTAACCGAACTCCTCAAGAAAGATAAGAAGTTCGAATGGACTCCACAGTGTGAGCACAGCTTTCAGGAACTGAAAAGACGCCTGACCTCTGCTCCCGTACTGGTACCGCCAGACTTCTCCAAGGACTTTGTTATCTACTGCGACGCCTCGCGACAAGGACTAGGTTGCATTCTCATGCAAGATCGACACGTAATTGCCTACGCTTCACGGCAATTGCACCCACATGAGGAGAATTATCCTACTCATGATCTAGAGCTTGCAGCCGTAGTCTATGCACTTAAGACCTGGCGACATTACCTCCTCGGTAACCGTTGCGAAATATTCACTGATCACCAAAGTCTGAAGTACATCTTCACCCAACCGGATCTGAATCTCAGGCAAAGACGTTGGGTTGAGTTGATCACAGACTTCGACTTAGGAATAACCTACACCCCAGGGAAAGCCAACGTCATGGCTGATGCGCTAAGTCGTAAATCTTATTGTAACAACCTGATGTTACAACAAAGTCAACCGCTTCTCCATGAGGAATTTCGGAAGCTTAACCTTCACATTGTACCTCAAGGTTTTCTTTCCACCTTGGTGGCAAAACCTACCCTTACGGATCAGATTATCAAAGCACAGAAGGTAGATCCGGGAATTTCCCGCATCAAGAGAAACATCCAGAAAGGAGTTGCGAATTGTTTCTCCATTAATGATCAAGGGGTCGTATACTTCGGGGATCGACTAGTGGTTCCCAAAGTGCGCAACCTGAGGCGATTGATCCTTAAGGAAGCTCATGAATCTCCTCTCACCATTCATCCCGGTAGTACTAAGATGTATCAGGACCTACGCCAGAGGTTCTGGTGGACTAGGATGAAGAGAGAAATTGCTCAGTATATTGCTAATTGCGACGTCTGTCGTCGTGTAAAAGCAGAGCATCAACGGCCTGCTGGCACCCTTCAACCCTTAGCTATTCCTGAATGGAAATGGGATAAAATTGGTATGGATTTCATTACCGGTTTTCCCAGGACCAAGAGAGGGAATAATGCTATTTTCGTCGTTGTCGATCGTCTTTCCAAAGTAGCCCATTTCTTACCTGTTCGTGAGAGTATAACCGCTAGTCAGCTGGCAGACTTATACATCTCCCGAATAGTGTCCCTCCATGGTGTTCCTTTGGAAATTAACTCGGATCGAGGAAGTCTTTTCACCTCTCGATTTTGGGAAAGTTTCCAAAATGCTATGGGAACCCGTCTCTCCTTTAGCACCGCTTTCCACCCTCAGTCGAGTGGTCAAGTGGAACGCGTCAACCAGATTCTAGAAGACATGCTTCGAGCCTCTGTTATCTCATTCGGAATGGACTGGGAGAAGTGCCTTCCATTTGCCGAATTCGCTTACAACAACAGCTATCAATCTAGCTTGGGTAAAGCCCCTTTTGAAGTTCTCTATGGACGACGATGTCGAACACCCCTTAACTGGTCAGAGACCGGGGAAAGACAATTCTTTGGCCCGGATATGATTCAGGAAGCAGAAGAACAAGTTCGCATCGTTCGTGAAAAGTTGAAAACAGCCCAATCTCGTCAAAAGAGTCAATATGACCGAAAACATAAGGCTATGACTTTCGAGGTTGACGAGAAGGCTTATCTTCGGGTCACCCCTCTGAAGGGAACCCATCGTTTCGGTATCAAAGGCAAATTGGCTCCTCGTTACATTGGACCTTTTCGCATTCTCGCCAAACGAGGAGAAGTTGCCTACCAGTTGGAACTACCTCCGCACCTCTCCAGAGTCCACAATGTTTTCCACGTTTCTCAACTCAGGCGTTGCTTCTCGGATCCTATCCGTGGAGTGGACCACGAAACGCTTGATCTCCAAGATAATCTTACATATCGAGAGTACCCCATTCGTATCCTCGATCAGGCCGAACGTACCACCCGACGTCATAATATCAAGTTTCTCAAAGTTCAATGGTCGCACCATTCTGAGGATGAAGCAACTTGGGAAAGGGAGGATCGTCTTCGACTTGAGTATCCCGCCTTCTTCCCGGAGGAACCCAAATCTCGGGACGAGATTCTTTTGAGTGGGGGTGAGTTGTCACACCCTAGCTAGTCATGCATTAGAGTGTTGCATCATGTTTACTCTTTCATCAGAAACTTGAAATGGGGATCTGTGAAACCCTCAGAATCATTTTTGAAAATGATCCAAATAAAAATTTCTCCAAAAGGGTCCAAGAAAATGCTCATGTTGCTCTCTGAAAATATTGGACAGAGATAAAAATCAAACCAATATTTTTAAGAGCTCATAGGTATTTATTTTGGGCATTTGGAATTAATGCATAAATATTTGCATTGGAAATATATTATTTATATATATTAATATATGTCCAAATATTATGCCATTTATAAAGGAGCTCTGGAATAATATATCTAGCTCCTGCAAAAATTGGCATAAGGTAAATAAATGATTTAATATATTATTTAAATCAAAACAAATGTCAGAAATTAGAAAAAGAAAAATAAATAAAAGGAGGAGCTTACCTGGGCTCCTCCCTGTGCAGCCCAGCCAGCTGGCCGGCCCAGCCAGCAGGCGGCCCAGCCCGCCTCCCTCCTCTGTCGTCTTCGTCCTCGACAGAGGGAGGGGAGTGTGGCCGGCGCGCGCGCGCGCCACCGCGCCACGCCACCTGCTCGCCTGCCTGCCTGCCCTCCCCTCCTCCTCTCGATGCCCCGGACGACGCCACGCCCCCTCCCCTGCTCTCTCTCACTCTCCCTCGGTTCTTCCCTCCTCTCCCTCGCTCTCTCTCTCACGGCCGAACACCACCATCGCCGCCGTTCGCCATAGCAGCCGTCACCGGCCACCCCTCGCCCCTCCGCTGAGCTCAGGAGCTCCGCCTCGACCCCCTCTTCCTCCCCACCGATCCACGGGTCTCCGGAAGCCCTGCATCGCCGCCCACGTCGCCGTTCCCCTCCTCGGCCACCGGAGATCGTCGCCGTCGAATCGAGAGCTACCGGACGTCCCCGAGCCCGCTAACCATCCCTGCAGCTCCGCGGTGAGCCACTGACCCGATTCCCCCTTGCCCCGTCGTCCCTAGCATCCTGTAGCTGCCGCCCCCTTGAGCTCCGAAGCTCGCCGCCGCCGTGCCTCGTCGCCGCCGTGGCTGGAGCCGTTGTAGCTCGAAGCCGAGCACACCATCGTGCTCCACACCTCACCAGGAGCACGTAGCACGCACCAACACCTCCCCTAACGCCCTGCAACGCCGATTCCGACCGCACCCGAACTCCGGCCGCCGCTCACGAGCTCGCCGTCGTCGGTACCGGCCACCACAGGCACGGCCACCACCACCGTTCGACGCGCGGGAGCAAGGGCTCTCCAACGAGCCCAAGCACGGCCTCGCCCGTGCCCTGTAGCGCGTTTCCGCATCGCGCCGCCGTCTCGGGCCTCGCCGGCGTCATGTCGCCGGTGGGTTTGACCCACCTTGACCACGGCAGGAACCCCCCTGTGTCCCTGACAGGTGGGCCCAGCCCTGTAGCTAATTAGGATTAGCACTAACCGAATTAGTTAAACTAACTACCCCCCCTGACACTGACCAGTGGGCCCCAGCGCCACTAATTCCTAATTAGGATTAATTTAACCCTGTTAAACCCCCCTGTCACTGACGTGTGGCCCCCACACGTCAGGTTTGACCCCAGCCAGCCGCAGTTGACCACTGACGTCATGCTGACGTCATGCTGGCGCAATATATATATTTCTGGATTTAATTTAAATCAGGAAATTCCAGAATATTATTTAAACTTCAAAAATTCATAACTTTTAATCTGTAACTCCAAATTGGACAAATTATATATGAAAAATGATCAGAAAAATCCAATCTATCCATCTGTACTATTTTCATGCATGATCAAACAAGTTAAATTGATGTTTTAAGCAGAATAAGGAAAAGCACTTTAAAAGGCCATGTTTGAGTTTGAAATTTGAATCTTTGATTCAAATTTGTTCAAACCCTTCTGGTTTTAGTTGCATTAGCCCAACACACTCATATTGCCATGTTTCATGCATGCATCATATTGTTGCACATTGTTTGGTGATGGTTGTGTATCGGTGTCCTTTGCGACAGGTTCTGCCTCCGAGGAGTACCGTGATTACCCTAACGAAGAACCGTATCAGTGCATCGAACCATCAGGCAAGCAACCAACCATTTGATCATATCGATACAATCCCATGTTCTCGCTCCTGCTCTCTTTTACTGCATTAAGACAACGCGTTTCAAACTGCTGTGTGCTACGGTAGTTGAACCCATTTCCTCTGCATGACCTGTCATTGCCACAGTAACTAGATGAAACCCACTAGCATGTGTAGGAGTTGATTGAGCCATATGTATGTGTTGTTCCTACCTTGCTATGCCTGCTATGCTTAGAGTCGTGTCAGGTCTGGTTCATCTGGGTGATGGGCTAGAGTGAAATGATTATGTCGGTAATGAGAGTGGTGTGGTGAACACGATTTGGTAAAGGTATCGATGAGAGGCCATGTAGGAGTACATGGTGGGTTGTTTCATTGAAGCCGACCTTAAGCACTGAGATCTGTATGTGTGATTTAAGAATCAGCTACTACCATGCATTGGGCCCGAAACCAATGGACCCTCTCGGCTTCTTATTCACCCTAGTTCTCCGTCCAGGAGTTGCAAGTAGTTTCTGGTGTTTGTAGCCTACTGGAGGCCGTGGACAGCGCTGACCGTAGGGGTGGGCTGTGATGCGGTAGGTACGTGGCCGGGTGTACCGAATACCCGTTAGGTATCTCGGGAACCCTGTTCACATCGTTCGGGGCCGTATGGGAAACCTCGGCCGGACTCCCTGCGGATGGAACCTGAATAGGCGATAAACCTGGACTGGAGGCTTAGGTGATTAGGTAGGTCGTGGCCGACACCCACGTTGAGCTTCCGCTTGAAGGTTGCCGAGTACATGTCGTGTAAACGGCGGTAAGTGGTGAGAGCGTGTATGAAGAAGTACACCCCTGCAGGGTTATCATGATCTATTCGAATAGCCGCGTCCGCGGTAAAGGACTACTTGGTTGCCTATACAGTTCATAGACAAGTAAATGGAAACTACTAAAAGCCTCAAGATAAGTGTGAGTGCCGAGGATGGCTCTTCCGTAGGAAGACGGAGGCGAATCCTCGGTAGCGTATTGAATTGGTGAGTAGTGGACTCGTGTGCGCAAAACCAATTCAAGTTGGAGTATCGTAGGATAGTCTAGCCAAGAGTCAAAGCTGGCTTGCTGCAATAACTCCACCAACCCTTCTTGATACTATGCATGTATGTAGGATCTGCTGTAAGTCTTGCTGAGTACCTTTGTACTCATGTTGCTATAATTTACATTTTTACAGAAGACGCTGCAACCCCTTCTGATGGGTTCTATGTAGACGTTGACATCAACGAGTAGGCTAAAGACCCAGGTGGTGACCCTGAGCTTGTGAAGGACCATGTAGTATAGCTAGGCTTTCCAAGCCTCTTTTATTTTACTAGTTGTCTGTACTCAGACAAGTTACTTCCGCTGCTGGTTTGTATGACTGTATGACTTGAATGTTGGGTCGTGAGACCCGTACCTTTGTGTATGTTATGTATGGCTCCCTGAGCCTTAAATAAAGTACTTGTGTCGTAGAGTCATGTTGTGATGCTTCGTTGTATTTGCACATATCGAGCATATTGTGTGTATGATTGAAATGCTTGGTATGTGTGGGATCTGACCATCTAGTTGTTTATCTTTAGTAGCCTCTCTTACCGGGAAATGTCTCCTAGTGTTACCGCTGAGCCATGGTAGCTTGCTACTGCTCTGGAACACTTAGGCTGGCCGGCATGTGTCCTTCTTCGTTCCTGTGTCTGTCCCTTCGGGGAAATGTCACGCTTTGAGTACCGGAGTCCTGTTAGCCCGCTACAGCCCGGTTTACCGGAGTCCTGCTAGCCCAGTGCTACAGCCCGGACCCACTTGCTGATGACCGACACGTTCGAAGCTGGGTCATGGATGCCTGTCCCTGTAAGTCTGTGCCACTTTGGGTTTACGACTAGTCATGTCAGCCCGGGCTCCTTATCATATGGATGCTAGCGACACTATCATATATGTGAGCCAAAAGGCGCAAACGGTCCCGGGCAAAGGTAAGGCGACACCCGTGGGGATACCGTGCGTGAGGCCGCAAAGAGATATGAGGTGTTACCGGCTAGATCGATGTGGCATCGAGTCGGGGTCCTGACAGTTGTTCTCGGTGTTGACATGGAGTAATTCAATGTTCCCCTTGGCCAAATGATCCCTAATGAAGTGATGAAAAATCTCAGTATGCTTGGTCTTGCTATGTTGGACCAGATTCTCGGCGATGTTGATAGCACTTTCATTGTCACACCAAAGAGGCACTTTGTCACATTTGACACCATAATGCATCAAAGTTTGCCTCATCCATAATAACTGAGCACAACAACTTCCAGTGGCAATGTACTCGGCTTTGGCCGTCGAGAGAGATATACAATTTTGCTTCTTTGAAGACCAACTTACCAATGATCTCCCTAGGAATTGACATGAACCGGAAGTGGACTTGCGGTCAACCTTGTCTCCGGCCCAATCCGAATCCGAGTATCCCATTAACTCAAACATGATCCTTTGGGATACCAAAGGCCCAAGTTTGGGGTATGAACCAAATATCGAAGGATTCTTTTCACTGCCGAATAGTGGCTCTCCTTAGGAGCGGATTGAAATCTTGCACACATACTGATACGTCTCCAACGTATCTACTTTTCCAAACACTTTTGCCCTTGTTTTGAACTCTAACTTGCATGATTTGAATGAAACTAACCCGGACTGATGCTGTTTTTAGCAGAACTGCCATGGTGTTGTTTATTGTGCAGAAAACAAAAGTTCTCGGAATGACCTGAAAATCCACGGAGATAACTTTTGGAAAATATAAAAAATACTGGCGAAGGAATCAAGGCCAGGGGGCCCACACCCTGTCCATAAGGATGGGAGGCGCGCCCCTCCCCCTGGGCATGCCCCCCTGTCTCGTGGGCCCCCTGATGCTCCACCGACCTCAACTCCAACTCTATATATTCCGTTTCACAGAGAAAAAAATCAGAGAGAAAGTTTCATCGCGTTTTACGATACGGAGCCGCCGCCAAGCCCTAATCTCTCTTGGAAGGGCTGATCTGGAGTCCGTTCGGGGCTCCTGAGAGGGGGATTCGTCACCGTCGTCATCATCAACCATCGTCCATCACCAATTTCATGATGCCCACTGTAGTGCGTGCGTAATTCCATCGTAGGCTTGCTGGACGGTGATGGGTTGGATGAGATTTACCATGTAATCAAGTTAGTTTTGTTAGGGTTTGATCCCTAGTGTCACTATGTTCTGAGATTGATGTTGCTATGACTTTGCTATGCTTAATGCTTGTCACTAGGGCCCGAGTGCCATGATTTCAGATCTGAACCTATTATGTTTTCATGAATATATGTGAGTTCCTGATCCTATCTTGTAAGTCTATTGTCACCTATTATATGTTATGATCCGATAACCCTGAAGTGACAATAATCGGGATACTTCTCGATGATGACCGTAGTTTGAGGAGTTCATGTATTCACTAAGTGCTAATGCTTTGGTCCAGTTCTCTATTAAAAGGAGGCCTTAATATCCCTTAGTTTCCATTAGGATCCCGCTGCCACGGGAGGGTAGGACAAAAGATGCCATGCAAGTTCTTTTCCATAAGCACGTATGACTATATTGGGAATACATGCCTACATTACATTGATGAACTGGAGCTAGTTCTGTGTCACCCTATGTTATAGTCATTACATGAGGAATTGCATCCAACATAATTATCCATCACTGATCCAATGCCTACGGGCTTTTCACATATTGTGCTTCGCTTATTTACTTTTCCGTTGCTACTGTTACAATCATTACAAAACTGCTATCTTTACTTTTGCCACTATTACCATTACTATCACACTACTTTGCTACTAAATACTTTGCTGCAGATACTAAGTTATCCAGGTGTGGTTGAATTGACAACTCAACTGCTAATACTTGAGAATATTCTTTGGCTCCCCTTGTGTTGAATCAATAAATTTGGGTTGAATACTCTAGCCTCGAAAGATGTTGTGATCCCCTATACTTGTGGGTTATCAAGACTAATTTCTGGCGCCGTTGCCAGGGAGCATAGCTCTATTCTTTGAGTCACTTGGGATTTATATCTGCCGATCGCTATGAAGAACTTGAAAGACGCAAGAACTAAGATTTTTCCCTCAACTATGAAGGGAGGTAAGGAACTGCCATCTAGCTCTGCAATAGATTCTCCTTCTGTTATGAGTAAGCTTGCGACACCTAAACCTGCTACTGCTATGAATTCTAATATGTCTCATGTTATTGATGATGACACTTCTGCTATGCATGATACTTATGATGAAAATACTTCTGTGCTTGATACTACTGTGCCATTAGGTGAATTTCTTGATGAACAACTTGCTAGGGTTAGAGAGAATGAATTTTTAATGATGATATTATTGATGATAGTGATGATGAAGGTTCTCCCCCTAATTATGAATTGCCTGTTGTTCCTGAGGGTTATGTTATGGATGAAGAAACTACTAGAGATCTTTTTGCTTGCAATGATAGATCCGATCTTAAGAAATTACTAGCTAAACTTAAACAGAAAACTCTGAATGCTAGAATAAAATATGACCCTGCTTTTGCTACTTCACCTATCTTTGTTACTGATAAGGATTATGAATTCTCTGTTGATACTGAGATAATTACTTTGGTTGAATCTGATCCTTTTTATGGCTATGAATCTGAAATTGTTGTGGCACATCTTACCAAGTTAAATGATATACCTACCTTGTTTACTAATGATGAGAAGTCTCACTATTATTATATCCTTAAGATATTTCCATTCTCATTAAAGGGTGATGCTAAAACTTGGTTTAATTCTCTTGATCCTGGATGTGTGCGTAGTCCCCAGGATATGATTTATTACTTCTCTGCTAAATATTTCCCTGCTCATAAGAAACAAGCTGCCTTGCTGGAAATATATAATTTCATGCAAATGGAAGAAGAGAGCCTCCCACAAGCTTGGGGGAGGCTTCTCCGATTACTTAATGCTTTGCCTGATCATCCTCTTAAGAAAAATGAAATACTTGATATCTTTTATAATGGACTAACCAATGCTTCCAAGGACCACTTGGATAGTTGTGCTGGTTGTGTTTTCAGGGAAAGAACAGTTGACCAAGCTGAATTGTTATTGAATAATAGGTTGACTAATGAAAATAATTGGACTCTTCCTGAGCCAATTGAGCCAACTCCTAAGCCTAGTCCTAAAGCAACTCTAAAGAAGAGGGGTGTTCTATTTCTCAGTCCTGAAGATATGCAAGAGGCAAAGAAATCAATGAAAGAAAAAGGTATTAAAGCTGAAGATGTTAAGAATTTACCTCCTATTGAAGAAATACATGGTCTTAATAACACCTGTCGAAGAAACACACTGTCTTGATAACCTCACACAGGTAGTAAAGGTAAATTCTCTCTATAGATATGATAAAGTTGAAATCCCGTCGACTAAATTTCATAGCCCATGTTTAGATGAATATGATGACTTTATGGCTAGACAAGAAAGTTTTAATGCTTATGTTGGTAGAGAATTAAAGAATAATGCTTTCGAGATTGGACGCTTGAGTGATTATATGGCTAGAGTTAAAGGTGAACCTAAACTCATTAGCAAATATGCTTCTATGGTTACCACTCAAGCTGAGCAAGTACTTAAAGCTCAAAGTGATTTTCTTGATGAATTAAATAATAAACATGACTTTCCTATTAGAGTGGCTACTAGAACGGGTAGAATGACTCAGGAACCTTCGTATCCTAAAGGCCACCCTAAGAGAATCGAGCAAGATTCTCAGAGAAATAATTTAGAGGCACCTAGTTCTTCTAAAAAGAAGAAAAAGAAAAATGATAGGACTTTGCATGCTTCTAGTGAACCTGTTATAGACACACCTGAGAATCCCAGTGATATTTCTATTTCTAATGCTGAAACACAATCAGGTGATGAACATCAACCTAGTAATAATGTTAATGATAATGTTCATGCTGATGCTCAACCTAGCAATAACAATGATGTAGAGGTTGAACCTGTTGTTGATCTTGATAACCCACAATCAAAGAATCAACATTATGATAAGAGAGACTTTGTTGCTAGGAAGCACGGTAAAGAAAGAGAACCATGGGTTCAGAAACCCATGCCCTTTCCTCCTAAACCATCCAAGACAAAGGATGATGAGGATTTTGAGCGCTTTGCTGAAATGATTAGACCTATCTTCTTACGTATGCGCTTAACTGATATGCTTAAATTAAATCCTTATGCTAAATATATGAAGGATATCATTACAAATAAAAGAAATATACCGGAAGCTGAAATTTCCACCATGCTTGCTAATTACACTTTTAAAGGTGGAATACCAAAGAAACTTGGAGATCTAGGGGTCCCAAATATATCATGCTCCATTAAAAGAAATTATGTTAAAACTGCTTTATGTGATCTTGGAGCCGGTGTTAGTGTTATGCCTCTCTCTTTATATCGTAGACTTGAATTGAATAAGTTGACACCTACTGAAATATCTTTGCAAATGGCTGATAAATCAACTGCTATACCTGTCGGTATTTGTGAGGATGTGCCTGTTGTGGTTGCAAATGTCACTATCTTAACGGACTTTGTTATTCTTGATATTCCTGAGGACGATAGTATGTCGATTATCCTTGGTAGACCCTTTTTGAATACTGCAGGGGCTGTTATTGATTGCAACAAAGGCAATGTCACTTTTCATGTTAATGGTAATGAGCATACGGTACACTTTCCGAGGAAACAACCTCAAGTTCATAGCATCAATTCTATTGGAAAAATTCCAACTATCATTATTGGAGGTTTTGAATTTTCTCTGCCTACTGCCAAGAAAAAATATGATATTCTTATTGTTGGGGATGTGCATATCCCCGTTGAGGTAACCTAGTGTTATTCGAAATTTCTCCGGTTCCGTGTTATTCGGAATGAGTTTGTTAACAAGACTTGATCAACCTTGTTAGTGGATTCATTTTGATGATCATGAGATGGATGAAACTAGAAGGAACAGCCTTCTGTACCCTCTTTTTTACTTTTTGTTATTTAGAATAAATAAAGCAAAAATAATATTATCTGTCTGTTTTCTGAATTATCCGTGCAATAAAAAAATATCCCGAAAATAAAAGTGCTCCAAATGCCTTGAAAATTTAGTATGAATTTTATGGAATATTGGAGAATTTTAGGCACTGAGAAAACTGCAGGGGGGCAAGCACCTGGCCACGAGGGTGGAGGGCGCACCCACACCCCCTAGGCGTGCCCCCCTGTCTTGTGGGCCCACGGTGCCCCCCCTCCACTTATTCCCGCACCGACACACTCCATCTTCCTCCCAAAAAAATCCCCATCCAGCTCAAGCATGAGTTCTAGCTCATTTTGCTGCAATTTCCGATCTCCTTGCTCAAAGCTCCATTCACAAAACTGCTTTGGGAGATTGTTGCTTGGTATGTGACTCCTCCATTTGTCCAATTAGTTTCTGTTCTAGTGCTTTATTAATTGCAAATTTTTGCTGCATAGGTGACCCTGTTCTTGAGCTTGCATGTCACATTTATGAGGTCCCAAGTAATTCTAACGCATGATATAGGCTCTAGGCACTTGTGGGAGTAGTTGCTACCAATCTTGTTTAGTTTGATTCACTTTTGTTTTGAAGTTACTAAAAAATTTAGAAATTTTCAGAAGATGATAAGGAGATTTTTGAGGGGCTCTTCTAGCCAAGGCTCAAAGGATAAACAAGATAAAGAGAAGGAAAAGGCCAAGTATAATATTCCTCGCATAGCGGAAGTACGGCCGTGTGAATGGCCTTGTGATAATTTCTTGAGAGAAGCCGGGATTTATGAAGACTTTTATTTTTTGGCTGAAAATGCGGGCCTCACCGACTTCCTCCACAATCGGATTGATCAGTATCTCTTACTCACCTATACTTTGGTGCAAAACTTTTACTATTATCCTAAGAATTCACCTCCTTCAGTATCATTTTATTTATATGATGAGTTTAAGGAAATGTCATTACGTAATTTTTGCGTTGTATGTAGAATACCCTTTGAGGGCAGCTTAGATGAATCAAATCATAAAGATGTGGATGGTTTTGTTAACACTATTACTGTAGGGGATGCGAAGAAGGGTTCCGATGCGAGAATCACCATCATATATTTTCCTGGTTTACGCTACTTTGCCATATTTGCTAGTCGATGCTTAATTGGTCGTGGAAATAGTGGAAACTTTAGTGTACCTGATATCATTATTCTATTCCATGCCTTATTTGGTGATAACACTTTTAGTATGGGTGCCGTTATTGCTAAACGGTTAAGCTTAAACTGCACAAAGGGCCCCATCTTTGGAGGTATCTATGCTGCACAACTTGCTAAACATTTTGAGATACCTATTAGGCATTATGAGAAAGAGGAGACAATGTTGCCTCTTTCCTTTTTAGATTACAGGAGCATGGTAGCGCATGAGTTTATTGTTGACAACAAAGATAAGATGCTTCTGTATAACCTGAGATTTAATAAGAAACACAATGAGATTATTACCCTGCCTGCGCCTTTGTTGTTTGATTTGACTGCAGATAATTACCTTGTCTTGCCGGAAGCGGTGTACGCTCATCGAGGCCAGACATCCGCTCCAGAGCTTGTGTCGGAAGCACCACTGGACCCTTATCGTCCATCATCTTATCACTGGGATCCGGAGGAGATCGCTAGCCTGTGGTATCCTGATGACACTCCTCAGTACACCGGGGAGAGTAGCCATTATCCATGGCCATAGACCAACTTAGGACAAAAGCCTAAGCTTGGGGGAGTATGTATTTCTCAATGACTTTACATTCATGTTCACACACTATTCTAGTTGTCGGTGCTCATACTCTTTCATTGTATTATCCATGTTAGTTTAATTTCTTTTTCTAGCTTTCTTCTTGTGTGTTTGATAAACCTTAAGAAAACCAAAAAAATTAGTTAGTATTATTTCCATGCTTGTAGTAGTAATTAAAAAGAAAACCCAAAAAGATTTCACGTTCTTCTTTTGATTGTTGGGAGCTTTCCCGTGTAAATAGTTTTATTTCTTTTCTTTCTTTTGGGGGTTGAGAGTAGAAGACGATACTGAAAATGCTTAGTGGCTCTCATATGCATGATTATTGATTGATTTAACTTAGAGCCCATATTACCTTGTCTTCTCTCTTGAATTGAATGCTTGCAGATTCCAGCTTAGTCCAATGCACGTGCACAATTATTATTATACACACCGTTCGGTTGTGCAAGTGAAAGGCAATGATGACGATATATGATGGACTGATTGAGATGAGAGAAGCTGGTATGAACTCGACCTCTTTTGTTTTTGTAAATATGATGAGTTCATCGTTCCTGATTCAGCCTATTATGAGTACACATGTTTGCAATGACATTTAGAGATTATAGTTGCTTATTCCATGCTTAATTAGCTAGGAGCTTATAATGGTTTACCTTGCGTGCCAACATGCTATTAAAATGATTGTAATGTGGTATGATGGGATGGTATCCTCCTTTGAATGAATTGAGTGACTCGACTTGGCACATGTTCATGCATGTAGTTGAAAAAAATCAACATAGCCTTCACGATATTTATGTTCATGGTGGATTATATCCTACTCATGCTTGCACCTGGTGTAAATTAATTTTAATGCATGTTCATGACTGTTGTCGCTCTCTCAGTTGGTCGCTTCCCAGTCTTTTTGCTAGCCTTCACCTGTACTAAGCGAGAATACTGCTTGTGCATCCAAACTCCATAAACCCCAAAGTTACTCCATATGAGTCCACCGTACCTTCCTATATGCGGTATCTACCTGCCGTTCCAAGTAAATTTGTATGTGCCAAACTCCAAACCTTCAAATGAAATTCTGTTTTGTATGCTCAAGCAGGTCATGTTTCAACTAGGGCTGTCTGTATCTTCCATGCTAGGTGGGTTATTCTCAAGGGGAGTGGACTCCGCTCCTCATTCACGAGAAAATGGATGGTAACCGGGATGCCCAGTCCCATGATCAAAAAGATCAAAGCAAATCAAAATAATTAAACAAAACTCCCCCAGGGCTGTTGCTAGTTGGAGGCACTCGTTGTTTCGAGCAAGCCATGGATTGATGCTTGTTGGTGGTGGGGGAGTATAAACTCTTACCATTCTGTTTGGGAACCGCCTATAATGTATGTAGCATGGAAGATATCGCCATCTCATAGTTGTTGCCTTGACAGTGAAAGTATACCGCTCAAAATGTTATTCCTCTCTATTTTAAAATAGAGCTCTGGCACCTCTACAAATCCCTGTTTCCCTCTGCGAAGGGCCTATCTATTTACTTTTATGTTGAGTCATCACCTTCTTATTAAAAAGCACCCGCTGGAGAGCACACTGTCATTTGCATTCATTACTATTAGTTTATATTGGGTATGACTTGACTGGATCTCTTTTACCATGAATTACAATGTTTAGTCAGTCCTTGATCTTTAAAGGTGCTCTGCATTTATGTTTTGCGGTATCAGAAAGGGCTAGCGAGATACCATCTTGTTATATCATATTATGATTGTTTTGAGAAATCGTTGTCATCCGAGATTTATTATTATTGCTCGCTAGTTGATTATGCCATTGATATGAGTAAATATGAGACCTAAGTGTTATTGTAAATATGGTTAGTTCATAATATTTGCTGAAAACTTGAATGTTGGCTTTAAATATTTACAACAACAAGAGCAAACAGAGTTTGTAAAAGTTTTTCTTTATCACTTTCAGTTTACCAACTGAATTGCTTGAGGACAAGCAAAGGTTTAAGCTTGGGGGAGTTGAAATGTCTCCAACGTATCTACTTTTCCAAACACTTTTGCCCTTGTTTTGGACTCTAACTTGCATGATTTGAATGAAACTAACCCGGACTGATGCTGTTTTCAGCAGAACTGCCATGTTGTTGTTTATTGTGCAGAAAATAAAAGTTATCGGAATGACCTAAAAATCCACGGAGATAACTTTTGGAAAATATAAAAAATACTGGCGAAAGAATCAAGGCCAAGGGGCCCACACACTGTCCACGAGGGTGGGGGGCGCGCCCCCTCCCCCAGGGCACGCTCCCCTGTCTCGTGGGCCCCCTGATGCTCCATCGACCTCAACTCCAACTCTATATATTCCGTTTCTCAGAGAGAAAAATCAGAGAGAAATTTTCATTGCGTTTTACGATACGGAGCCGCCGCCAAGTCCTAATCTCTCTCGGGAGGGCTGATCTAGAGTCCGTTCGGGGCTCCGGAGAGGGGGATTCGTCGCCGTCGTCATCATCAACCATCGTCCATCACCAATTTGATGATGCTCACCACCGTGCGTGAATAATTCCATCGTAGGCTTGCTGGACGGTGATGGGTAGGATGAGATTTAGCATGTAATCAAGTTAGTTTTGTTAGGGTTTGATCCCTAGTATCCACTATGTTCTGAGATTGATGTTGCTATGACTTTGCTATGCTTAATGCTTGTCACTAGGGACCGAGTGCCATGATTTCAGATCTAAACCTATTATGTTTTCATGAATATATGTGAGTTCTTGATCCTATCTTGCAAGTCTATAGTCACCTATTATGTGTTATGATCCGACAACCCCGAAGTGACAATAATCGGGATACTTCTCGGTGATGACCGTAGTTTGAGGAGTTCATGTATTCACTATGTGTTAATGCTTTGGTCCGGTACTCTATTAAAAGGAGGCCTTAATATCCCTTAGTTTCCATTAGGACCCGCTGCCACGGGAGGGTAGGACAAAAGATGTCATGCAAGTTCTTTTCCATAAGCACGTATGACTATATTGGGAATACATGCCTACATTACATTGATGAACTGGAGCTAGTTCTGTGTCACCCTATGTTATAGCTATTACATGAGGAATCGCATCCGACATAATTATCCATCACTGATCCAATGCCTACGAGCTTTTCACATATTGTGCTTCGCTTATTTACTTTTCCGTTGCTACTGTTACAATCACTACAAAACTGCTATCTTTACTTTTGCCACTGTTACCATTACTATCATACTACTTTGCTACTAAATACTTTGCTGCAGATACTAAGTTATCCAGGTGTGGTTGAATTGACAACTCAACTGCTAATACTTGAGAATATTCTTTGGCTCCCCTTGTGTCGAAGCAATAAATTTGGGTTGAATACTCTACCCTCGAAAGTTGTTGCGATCCCCTATACTTGTGGGTTATCACATACACACACTCAACATAATATCTGGTCTAGATGCACAAAGGTAAAGCAAGGAACTGATCTTGGAGCGATATACCTTTTGATCCACTTCTTTTCCATTGGGATCAAGATGAAGTTGACCATTTGTGGGCATGGATGTCTTCATTGGCTTGACATCTTGCATTTTGAACCTCTTGAGAATGTCTTGAATATAACGAGATTGGTTTATGAAGATTCCCCATCTCATTTGCGCTACTTGAAAACTGAGGAAGAACTTCAACTCTCCCATCATGCTCATAGCAAATTCCTTGGTCATAAGATTCTCAAACTCAATGTTAATAGCATGGTTAGTGGACCCAAAAAATAATATCATCAACATATATTTGACAAACAAACAACTCTCCTTTTACCCTTTCTGTGAAGAGAGTGGAATCTATTACCCCAATCTGGAACCCTTTCTCGTGTAGGAACGCCGTAAGGTGATCATACCAAGCACGTGGTGCTTGTTTGAGTCCATAGAATGCCTTATGGAGTTCATAAATGTGAGAGGGGTGATCGGGGTATTCGAAACCGGGAGGTTGCTTGACATAAACCAACTCCTTAAGAGGACCACTAAGAAATGCACTCTTCACATCCATTTGGTATAATTTAAAATCATGATGAGCGGCATAAGCAAGCAACATGCGAATGGATTCAAGATGGGCAACAGGGGCAAAAGTTTCACCAAAGTCCAAACCTTCAACTTGGGTGAAACCTTGTGCTACTAACCTTGCCTTGTTACTTATTATTGTCCATGTTCATCTTGTTTGTTCTTGAAGATCCACTTTGTTCCAATGACATTATGATGCTCTTTGGGTCTTTCCACCAGGGTCCACACCTTGTCGCGGGTGAAGTTGTTGAGTTCTTCATGCATGGCATCTATCCAATCCGGATCGTCAAGTGCATCTTCCACCTTAAGGGGATCAACACAAGAGACAAAACGAGTGATGTTCACAAAAGTTTGCCAGACATCTATGAGTAGTTACCCCCTTTTTGATGCTTCCATACATGTTCTTCGTGAGATGTTGAAGATGCTTTAGCTTGGCGGCCACTTTTTGCTCATTAATTGCAAGCTCTTCTTCACTTGGTTTTGGACTTGATGAAGAAGCTTGACCTTGAGACTGTTTTAGCCTCGGAGACACCCTTCTCTTTGCAACCACAAGTTCTTGCTCATTGGGAAGTGAAGATGATGAAGACAATTGCAGTTGAGGTTGATCTTGATCTTGATCACGAACTTGAGCTTGATCTGGAGCCTCAATAATTGGTTCTTCACCATTTTAGTGAGCTTGTTCTTGATCTTGCTCGGGAATATGAGGGACTTTATCTTCTTCTTGGATAGGTCCAAGATCTCCCGTATCATCTTGTTCAAGAGGTGCCGGTGATGACTTCCCTTGTGGAGACTCCACAATAGGGGCTCTTACCCCTTCTTCTTCTACTTGGACTTGGGGTGTTTCTTGTGGAAGAATGTGGCCTATCCCCATGGTCCTTATAGCTTGTGAAGGAGCCTCATCACCTACATCACTAGGAACAGTTTTCTCCACTCAGGAGCCGTTATGTTCATCAAATTCAACATTTACCGTTTCCTCAATGCATCCGGTGGATTTATTGAGACCTCGGTAAGCATGAGATTTTGATGCATATCCAACAAATATGCCCTCATAAGTTCTAGACTCAAACTTAGCTAACCAACATTTCTTGTTTAAAATGAAACACTTACAACAGAGTATGCAAAAGTATTTGAAGTTAGGATTTCTCCCGATTAGGAGATCATATGGGGTCTGATTCTTGAGCTTGCGCAGATAAAGCTGGTTTGATGCATGACACGCGGTATTGATTGCTTCAGCCCAAAGTTTGTATGGAGACTTGTACTCATAAAGCATGGTCCTAGCCATCTCAATAAGAGTCCGATTCTTCCTCTCTGCAACACCATTTTGTTGGGGAGTATATGGAGAGGCATATTGATGCATTAGCCCCTCTTCACTCAAGAATTCTTCCATCATGTAGTTCTTGAACTTGGTACCATTTTCACTTTGAATTGCCTTGATCTCACAATTATGTTGATGTTGAGCTTATTTGGCAAAGTTGATGAAGGTTTCTTGGGTTTGATCTTTGGTCTTGATAAAGAACAGCCAAGTATATCTTGTGAAGTCATCAACAATGACAAGGCAATACCTCCTCCCTCCCAAACTATCATAAGTTGGAGGACCAAAAAGATCCAAATGAATAAGCTCAAGGGGCCTCAAGGTGGTGGTGATAGTCTTTACTTTATAAGCCTTTTCATGAAGCTTTCCGACAATGCAAGCACTACAAGGACGATCTTTGGCAAAAGACACATTTGTTAGTCCAAGGATGTGCTCCCCCTTTAAGAGAGCTTGTAAATTTCTCATGTCAACGTGGGCTAGCCGACGCTACCATAGCCACCCCACATTGGCCTTGGCCATTGGGCATGTTGCAAGATGCGTTTTATCTTTTGAGAAATCAACCACGTAAAGGTTGTCTTCAACATGCCCAACAAAGACCACTTTGAGATTTCTTCTCTTAAAGACGGTCACATGGAATTCAGCAAAATGCGAATCATAACCGGCACATGCCAATTGAATAGGTGAAAGTAAATTGTAGTGAAGGGATTGTACACGCATGTCATTTGAAAGAGAGGCATCATTAGAGATTACCACCTTGCCGAAACCCAATACCTTGCCCTTGCTATTATCACCAAAAGAGATGTTCGAAGAGGCTTTGAGTGAATCAACGAACTCCACAAGCGTCTCCCTTTCTCTGGTCATATGATTGGTGCATCCACTATCGATCACCCATTGTTTTCCACCGGAGACATAGTCCTACAAGAATCAAGCTTTTGCTATATGTACCCATTTTGCAATGGGTCCTGGAGAGTTAGCAACAAGGGTCTCGGGAACCCAAATAGTCCAAGCATAATCATCATAGTTAGTGCCAACATATTTTGCAAATGCATAGACATCATCTCCTCTCATGAGGACATAAGATGGATTGTTCTTGCCAACAAAATTCTTGGGAATGGCCTTGTCCCTAGTGTCGGTGTCAAAACCGGCAGATCTCAGGTAGGGAGGAGCAAGCTATATGTCTGAGGATCGATGGTAACAATGATCAAAGGGACATAGTGTTTACCCAGGTTTGGGCCCTCTTGATGGAGGTTAAACCCTACTCCTGCTTGATTATATTCGATGGGTATAGGGGTTACAAGAGTTGATCTACCTCGAGATCGTAATGGCTAAACCCTAGCTTGGCTAGCCTATAAATGTTATGATCCTAACTCCGGTCTAAACCCTTCGGTTTATATAGATACCGGAGGGGCCTAGGGTTGTACAAAGTCAGTTCAACAGAAAGGAAATAGTATATCCGGACACCTAATCTTGCCGTCCACGCATATGGGAGTCCCAACCGGACACGAGAGGTGGTCTTCTTCCTTGTATCTTGACAACCCATTAGTCCAGCCCACATCGAATAGACCGGACGCCCGAGGACCCCTTAGTCCAGGACTCCCTCAGTAGCCCCTGAACCAGTCTTCAATGACGACGTGTTCGGTGTGCAGGTTGTCTTTGGCAATGCGAGGCGGGTTCCTCTCCTTGAATAACATACATCATCCTTCCTTCACAAAAGAACTATATTCGGATTTGCTCAAGTAACACAACCCTTAGCCTCGAAGGGAGGATATAAAAATAGGAATAGTGTCTTTACTGACAACTTTTTTGGTGAAGCCCGTTTAAACTGTTTTCACAATCCTCATTTCGTGTTTCGAGGTCGAGCCCCCTTGGCCCGTCCTGTCGAAATAGAGATCGTGCCCACTTACTATGGGATTGCTCATCAATAGGATTTGGGTAACCCAACCGATTATGGCGCATGCCCACATTGGGAATACGCGAGTTTCAAGGCTTAAGTGGGGGGACGGTTGCCATTTTTAGCGCCTATAAGAGGGCAATATATTCCCCCTTCCTCTCCCACGCCTTCTTCCTGCCTCTGCCTTCCAATCTCCCAAGCTCTAGCGCCCAAAAAAAGCTTTTGTCTTTCTCACCGCCACCACCTTCCCCAGAATTGGATGGATCCAGTTCCATGGGCAAGTGGGAGGCCTCCTCCGTCACGGAGAAGGAGGTGAAGAATCTTCAGAGTGCTTTGGGTACCTAGCCGCAGACATTGCGCACAAGCTTCATGACAAGGGTCAAATCATCCCCACTCTAGCGCCCAATGAAAGGGTCATTTTCCTCCCCCATTTTCTTAGAGGGCTAGGATTTCCACTCCATACCTTTGTCTGGGGACTCATGTTTTACTATGGTCTAGATTTCCATGGTCTAGCCCCGGATTCCTTCCTCCACATCTCAGTGTTCATCATTGTGTGCGAGGCTCTACTCCGCATCCCGCCACACTTCGGCCTATGGCTCAAAATCTTCAACGTGAAGCCGAAGGTGGTCGACGGGCAACATGCAGACTGCGGTGGGGCTATGATAAGCAAACTGACAAATGCCACATGGACCAAGGGTGCCTTTGTCGAGACCGTTAAGGTTTTGCAGCAGCAGTGGTTCTACATCACCGAGCCGCGCCGCGCCAACTGGGTGGCAATTCTGGAGTTCAGATCCGGACCCCCCATGAGGCTCACTTCATGGACCGCTAATGGCCTCGACTGGGGGTCCCAGAAGGAGGTGCAGACGCTGCAAACGTGCATCACCAACATGCTAGGCAAGAATGTTGGTCTCACTAATGTGGTGGAGATGATGCTCTTCCATTGCATCCTCCCCTGCCAACGCCGGGCTTCCCCCATGTGGGAATTCAATCGGGAGGAGCCACGGACCTTGAAGCACTTCCTCGGCACAACGCATGAAGGAATATAGAAGTTTCTTTTCGAGGCCCAGAAGAGCTGGCCTATGGAGACCGAAGACGTCGGTCTTGACGCCGGGGATCCGGCCACTCCAGTAAGTATTAAACCTCCAAAGATATGTCCGGCTTGTATTTTTGATCAGTATGAATCTGATCAGCCCACTTTTTTATATGGATGGACAAAGAAAGCGGAGCAGATCAAGAGTCCGGCTCCGTTGCCCGAAGACACAGTCACTCCTTAGCTGACGGAGATGCTGGTCCCGGTGCCCTAACAGGCGCTGGAGAAGAAGGGCAAGGAGCCCAAGGGTTGTCCCCGTCGCAGAGGTCATTCGGACGCTATGACCGGAGAAACCAAGGCAGTCTCCTCTCACAAGGAAGAAAAGGACGAAGAGGACGAGGAGGAGGTGCAGAGCGACTCTCCTCGTAAAACGAGGAGGTAGAAGAGGACGGCCTCCGAGAACCCGGAGGGGGCGACACCGAAGAGGAAGATGGTTACCCTCTCGGTTAGTTTAGACTCGGAGTCCGAACACAGCCCGAGGAGAGCCCCCAGGGTTAAGCCCCTGGCCGAATTGTAAGTACCAAAATCTTACTTGTTTAGCTTCCGCTTACCGCCACTGTCATATAAATTATATCTTTGCTCACTTTTCAGCCCTCCATGCGATATCCCGAACACCTCGTCTTCGTCAGGGAACTCTCTGGCGCCTGAAGAGGCGGAGATTGACAGACCATCGCAGGCCCCTCCCCTACTGCCATGGAGGACACCAAGGTGTTGTCCGAAAGGACCTCTCCTGGCCGAGGAGGGGCGGACGAGGCCATCCAGAAGGCGCCCGAGCTTAATACCTTGGATGCCGCAGACCAGGGGACGGCAACCCCCAAGACCACCGAGGGTGGGGGGGTCGCAACAGTTTGAGGCCCCGCCGAACACTATCCCGGAGACCAATGTGGCTACGGGTTTGGATCAGCAACCCCCTTCGACGGAGGGGGAGGAGCAGCAGCTCCATCAGCGGCCTCAGTTAATCCGGTGCTCGCTCATACTCTGGAGGAAGCGCTGCAACGCGCTTCCATCATGGAGGAGCACCGCACCCTGATGGGTGCAGTTGAAGGTTTAGTCTAGGAAAAGCAGACTGAACGAATCCTTCAATAGCCTACTGACGGGTTGTGAGGTATGCGATGTAATTCTCTAACAACTTTTTCATATAAAAGGATGAACCCATGTATAGACAGTAGCCCTGAGACTCTGTCCGGATTAGAGCAATCCGGACAAAGGATCCCAAAACAAGTTACTAATGTATTGTGGTATTGTGTGAGACAAGCATCCAAGTTGGCGGCTACTGCCCAAGCCGCATAGGTTTCCGAGCTCAATCGGAATCTTCGATTAGCCGATGAGGAGCACGACCGTGTCAATATGCCGTTTGACAAAACGCAAGGTATGCGGAACTTACATACCAGAAGTGATATGTGTATTGGCTCTTTTAACTTATTGAATTGTATGATTATAATCATAGTTGGCGCGGCCAAGGTCGAATCCCTCAAGAGTGCGCTTGCCCAAGCCCAAAAAGAGGCGAAGGAGAATAGGGTAGCCGCTGACAAGGCGGTGAAGGAGCTGGAGGCGGAGCAAACTGCCCACTGAAAACATGAGGCTCGGGTAGGCGAAGTTGAGAAAGAGCTCAAGGACGCCATTAGTAAGTGTGAGTCCATGGAATAGAAGAATTTGGACCAAGCATCTGAACTCGCCAAGGCTCTCCAGGATATCAAGAAAGCCCGGGTTCAGTCCTAGAGCGCCCGCCAGGAGATCCAGCGGGCGAGGCAAATAGTAGCTGGTAAGGCTTTTCTTCTGCAGAGTAAATTTGCAAGTAAGAGATATATCTTGCTGACCCGAGTTTGGAGTTCTCCAGGAGCGTTTGCGGATCTGCCAGGAGTGTTGCTGACGCCATGGAGTTCTTCCGAGCCAAAGAGGGGAGCTCAATGGAGAAGCTGTTCTGGTCGGAGTACCTTGCGCCAGATCATCCGGCGCCCCTCAGTGATCAGCTGAAGCAGCTGACTGAGCTGCATAGGGTGGCCGGGTTGGCCATGAAGGATGTAATAGTCCGACTTTAGCCACCTGAGCCCATGCCCAGCAGCTACTTCGAACTCGTGAAGCGGCTGGTCGACGCGCGTCCTCAGATTGACGCCATAAACGGTCAGCCAGCATAGAAGGTGACCGGATGACCTTCGCCCGCGTCAAGATGCAATGGGTGAAGATGAAGGCCACCGAAATTGCAACAGCAGGGCTGCCTAAAGGCAAGGATCACCAGAGGTCAAAGAGGTACTTCAACAAGGTCCTCGAGGGAGCCCGCATTGTAGAGGGTCAATGCTCAAAGGATATCATATTTGAGTAGTGAATTTTGGGTTGTAAAAAACATTTAATGAACTCATGATGTGAAATATCTATGCTGTGGTATTTTGGTTTGATTAATTTATCCTCATGTGCGGCCATTTATTTATAAGTCTAAAAGTTACAAGTTGTCAGCTTCTGCCCCCATGTTGATATTACAGGGGTGTTCGGGAATGCATGGCCCCACTTTATCCAACATCTTGGTCCTGTATAGGAGGTGTCCTGCGAGATGAACTAGGCAATCAGACTATGCGGCTTTCTGCTACCTCTTGAGCACTGCGTTGGTTTTCCCTTGAAGAGGAAAGGGTGATGTAGCAAAGTAGCGTAAGTATTTCCCTTAGTTTTTAAGAACCAAGGTATCAATCCGGTAGGAGGCTCCTCAAAAGTCCCTCTTACCTACACAAACAAACAAGAACCTCTCAACCAACGGCGATGAAGGGGTTGTCAATCCCTTCACGGTAACTTGCGAAAGTGAGATCTGATAGAGATAATAAGATAAGATAAATATTTTTGGTACTTTTATGATATAGATTGAAAAGTAAAGATTGCAAATAAAGATAGATCGGAAACTTATATGATAAAAGATAGACCTTGGGCCATAGGTTTCACTAGTGGCTTCTCTCAAGATAGCATAAGTATTACGGTAGGTGAACAAATTACTGTCGAGCAATTGATAGAAAAGTGCATAGTTACGAGAATATCTATGCATGATCATGTATATAGGAATCACGTCCGCAACAAGTAGACCGAAACGATTCTTCATCTACTACTATTACTCCACACATCGACCAACTCCTGCCTGCATCTAGAGTATTAAGTTCATAAGAACAGAGTAACGCATTAAGAAAGATGACATGATGTAGAGGGATAAACTCAAACAATATGATATAAACCCCATATTTTTATCCTCGATGGAAACAATACAATACGTGCCTTGCTGCCCCTGTTGTCACTGGGAAAGGACTCCGCAAGATTGAACCCAAAGCTAAGCACTTCTCCCATTGCAAGAAAGATCAATCTAGTAGGCCAAACCAAACTGATAATTGAAGAGACTTGAAAAGATAACCAATCACACATAAAAGAATTCAGAGGAGATTCAAATATTTCTCATAGATAAACTTGATCATAAACCCACTATTCATCGCATCTCGACAAACACACCACAAAAAGAGTTACATCGAATAGATCTCCAAGAAGATCGAGGAGAACTTTGTATTAAGATTCAAAGAGAGAGAAGAAGCCATCTAGCTAATAACTATGGACCTGAAGGTCTGTGGTAAACTACTCACAACTCATCGGAGAGGCCTTGGAGATGATATAGAGGCCCTCCATGGTCGATTCCACCTCCGGCGGAGTGCCGACGAAGGCTCCAAGATGGGATCGCGCGGATATAGAAGGTTGCGGCGGTGGAAATAGTTTTTCGTGGTGCTCCTAGATGTTTTCAGGGTACGTGGATATATATAGGCGAAGGAGGTAAGTCAGGGGAGCCACGAGGGGCCCACGAGGGTGGGGGGCACGCCCACCCCCCTAGGGCGCGCCCTCCTGCCTCGTGGCCGCCTCGGCTGCTTCTTGACGTCCACTCCAAATCTCCTGGATTGCGTTTGTTCCAAAAAGATCGCTCCCGAAGGTTTCATTTCGTTTGGACTCCGTTTGCTATTCCTTTTCTTCCAAACACTGAAATAGGCAAAAAAAACAACAATTCGGGCTGGGCCTCCGGTTAGTAGGTTAGTCCCAAAAATGATATAAAATTGTAGATTAAAGCCCATAAACATCCAAAAACGGGTAATATAATAGCATGGAACAATCAAAAATTATAGATACGTTGGAGATGTATCAAGCATCCCCAAGCTTAATTCCTGCTCGTCCTCTAGTAGGTAAATGATAAAAACAGAATTTTTGATGTGGAATGCTACCTAGCATAATTCTCAGTGTAATTTTCTTAATTGTGGCATGAATGTTCAGATCCAAATGATTCAAGACAAAAGTTCATATTGACATAAGAAATAGTAATACTTCAAGCATACTAACAAGGCAATAATGTCTTCTCAAAATAACATGGCTAAAGAAAGTTCATCCCTACAAAATCATATAGTTTGGCTATGATTAATTTTCCTCACACAAAATACTCCCATCAAGCACAACCCCGGTTTCAGCCAAGCAATTGGTTCATACTTTTTAACGTGCTTCATCTTTTTTCAACTCTCATGCAATACATGAGCGCGAGCCATGGATATAGCACTATGGGTGGAATAGAATATGATGATGGAGGTTGTGTGGAGAAGACAAAAAGGAGAAAGTCTCACATTGACGAGGCTAATCAACGGGCTATGGAGATGCCCATCAATTGATGTCAACATGAGGAGTAGCGATTGCCATGCAACGGATGTACTAAAGCTATAAATGTATGAAAGCTCAACAAAAGAAACTAAGTGGGTGTACATCCAACTTGCTTGCTCACGAAGACCTAGGGCATTTTGAGGAAGCCCATCATTGGAATATACAAGCCAAGTTCTATAATGAAAAATTCCCACTAGTATATGAAAGTGACAACATATGAGACTCTATATGAAGATCATGGTGCTACTTTGAAGCACAAGTGTGGAAAAAGATAGTAACATTGTCCCCCCCTTTTTGGGCCTTTCTTTTTTTTATTGTCCCTTTTTTTCTTTTTTTATTGGCCTTTTTTATTTGGCCTTACCTTTTTTTATAAGGGACAATGCTCTAATAATGATGATCATCACACTTCTATTTATTTACAACTCATTGATTACAACTCGATACCAGAACAAGATATGACTCTATATGAATGCCTTCGGCGGTGTACCGAGATGGGCAATGAATCAAGAGTTACATGTATGAAAAATTATGCATGGTGGCTTTGCTACAAATACGATGTCAACTACATGATCATGCAAGTATGACAATGATGAAACGTGTCATGACGAACGGAACGGTGGAAAGTTGCATGGCAATATATCTCGGAATGGCTATGGAAATGCCATAATAGGTAGGTATGGTGGCTGTTTTGAGGAAGATATAAGGAGGTTTATGTGTGATAGAGTGTATCATATCATGGGGTTTGGATGCACCGGCGAAGTTTGCACCAACTCTCAAGGTGAGAAAGGGCAATGCACGGTACCGAAGTGGCTAGCAATGATGGAAAGGTAAGAGTGCGTATAATCCATGGAGTCACATTAGTCATAAAGAACTCATATACTTATTGCTAAAGTTTTATTATCCCTCAAAGCAAAGTACTACTATGCATGCTCCTAGGGGAAGGGTTGGTAGGAGTTAACCATCGCGCGATCCCGACCTCCACACATAAGGAAGGCAATCAAAAGAGCATCCCATGCAACAAATTTGTTACACAACTTTTACCATACGTGCATGCTACGGGCCTTGCCAACTTCAACACAAGTATTCTTTAGATTCACAATTACCCAACTAGCATGACTCTCATATCACCACCTCTATATATCAAAACAATTATCAAGCATCAAATTGATCATAGCATCCAATTCACTTCCTATGATAGTTTTTATTATACCCAACTTGGATGCCCATCATTCTAGGACCAATTTTATAACCATAGCAAATACCATGCTGTTCTATAAGACTCTCAAAATAATATAAGTGAAGCAAGAGAGATCAACAATTTCTACAAAATAAAACCACCATCGTGCTCTAAAAGATATAAGTGAAGTGCTAGAGCAAAACTATCTAGCTCAAAAGATATAAGTGAAGCACATAGAGTATTCTAATAAATTCCAAATCATGTGTGTCTCTCTCAAAAGGTGTGTGCAGCAAGGATGATTGTGTTAAACCAAAAAGCAAAGACTCATATCATATAAGACGCTCCAAGCAAAACACATATCATGTGGCGAATAAAAATATAGCTCCAAGTAAAGTTACCGATAGACGAAGACGAAAGAGGGGATGCCCTCTAGGCGTCCCCAAGCTTAGGCTTTTGGTTGTCCTTGAATTATCTTGGGGTGCCATGTGCATCCCCAAGATTAGGCTCTTGCCACTCCTTATTCCATAGTCCATCAAATCTTTACCCAAAACTTGAAAACTTCACAACACAAAACTCAACAGGAAATCTCATAAGCTCCGTTCGTGCAAGAAAGAAAAACCACCACATAAGGTACTGTAATGAACTCATTCTTTATTTATATTGGTGTTAAAACTACTATATTCCAACTTCTCTTTGGTTCATACCCCCCAATACTAGCCATAGATTCATCAAAATAAGCAAACAACACACGAAAAACATAATCTATCAAAAACAGAATAGTCTGTAGCAATCTGTAAGTTTCGAATACTTATGGAACTCTAAAAATCCTACCAAAATAAGAAGTCCTGGGAAATTTGCCTATTGATCTACTTCAAAAAGAATCAACTAAAAATCACGTTTGTGTGATTTATGAAAATTATTCTCGTGCGCGGAAAAGTTTCTGTTTTTCAGCAGAATCAAATTAACTATCACCGTAGGTTGTCCTATAGGCTCTACTTGGCACAAACACTAATTAAAACATAAAAAAACATCTAAACAGAAGCTATATGATTTATTTATTACTAAAAAGAAGCAAAAAAATGAACAAAAATAAAATTGGGTTGCCTCCCAACAAGCGCTATCGTTTAATGCCACTAGCTAGGCATAAAAGCGAGAATAGATCTAAGTATTGCCATTGGTATTCAATTCTTCAATAAAGCACTTGTAACCCTTAGGAGTTTCTTTCTTTTCAATGATTAAACTCCTGGGCAGGAAATCAAGAAATTCATTTGTAGCAAAAGGTTCCTTAATGATAGCGAGAAAATTGGGATGAACACTTATTGATTTGAGATCCGCACTTTCCTTACGAGAAGATTCACCCTTATTTTTAGGAACATACATAAATTTGGCAATTTTGGTAGGAGGAGTTGGAGTATTTTTCACGGATGAAAAGGAAGACCCTAAGTTGGTAATAATATTCTCAAGTTTACCGATTCTTGAAGAATCTTGATCTATTCTTTCGTTAACTATAGGTTCTTTATCCTTAATACTTTTTAGAGTAACTACAAACCTTAGATCCATATTGGTTGATTTGATTATGGATCTTTTTATCCAAATTTTCAATTAACTTAATAGTGGCCACTTTATATTCAATAATTTCAAGCCTTTGCATTACATGTTCTAGAGTTAAGACAGTTCCATTAACCAAAAGAGGTGGCAGCCCAAACAAATCTAACATGCATTATAAGCATCAAAAGTGTGGCTACCCAAGAAATTCCCTCCGGTAATGGCATCAATCATACATCTATACCAAGGAGTAATGCCTGTATAAAAATTGCGAAGAAGAATGGAGGTAGATTGCTTCCTAGTAGATCTATTTTGAGCATTCCAAATTCTATACCAAGCATCTTTTAAATTTTCTCCCTCCCTGTGTTTAAAATTGAGAACTTCATGATCGGGATTACTAACGATAATAGGAGGAATAGCCATGATGATGAGCGACGACACAAGAAGCAAGCGAAAAAGAGGCGAAAGGGAAAAGAGAGGACGAATCAAACGGCAAGGGTGAACCGGGGGAGAGGAAAAAGAGAGGCAAATGGCAAATAATGTAATGTGAGGGAGATGAGTTTGTGATGGGTACTTGGTATGTCTTGACTTCAGCGAAGACCTCCCCGGAAACGGCGCCAGAAATGGCTCGTTGACGGGAGATTAAATCTTGACTTGACTTGGTGTAAGCCTCCCCGGCAACGGCGCTAGAAATCCTTCTTACTACCTCTTGAGCATTGCGTTGGTTTTCCCTTAAAGAGGAAAGGATGATGCAGCAAAGTAGCGTAAGTATCTCCCTTAGTTTTTGAGAACCAAGGTATCAATCCAGCAGGAGGCTCTTCAAAAGTCCCTTGTACCTACACAAACAAACAAGAACCTCACAACCAACACGATAAAGGGGTTGTGAATCCCTTCACAGTAACTTGCGGAAGTGAGATCTGATAGAGATTAGAAGGTAAGATAAATATCTTTGGTATTTTTATGATATAGATTGAAAAGTAAAGAATGCAAATAAAGATAGATTGGTAACTTATATGATAAAAGATAGACCCGGGGGCCATAGGTTTCATTAGTGGCTTCTCTCAAGATAGCATAAGTATTACGGTGGGTGAACAAATTACTGTCGAGCAATTGATAAAAAAGTGCATAGTTATGAGAATATGTAGGCATGATCATGTATATAGGCATCACGTCCGCAACAAGTAGACCGAAACGATTCTGCATCTACTACTATTACTCCACACATCGACCGACTCCTTCCTGCATCTAGAGTATTAAGTTCGTAAGAATAGAGTAACGCATTAAGAAAGATGACATGATGTAGAGGGATAAACTCAAACAATATGATATAAACCCCATCTTTTTATCCTCGATGGCAACAATACAATACGTGCCTTGCTGCCCCTACTGTCACTGGGAAAGGACACCGCAAGATTGAACCCAAAGCTAAGCACTTCTCCCATTGCAACAAAGATCAATCTAGTAGGCCAAACCATACTGATAATTCGAAGAGACTTGCAAAGATAACCAATCACACATAAAAGAATTCAGAGGAGATTCAAATATTTCTCATAGATAAACTTGATCATAAACCCACAATTCATCGCATCTCGACAAACACACCGGAAAAAGAGTTAGATCGAATTGATCTCCAAGAAGATCGAGGAGAACTTTGTATTGAGATTCAAAGATAGAGAAGAAGCCATCTAGCTAATAACTATTGACCAGAAGGTGTGTGGTAAACTACTCACAACTCATCGAAGAGGCCTCGGAGATGATGTAGAGGCCCTCCGTGGTCGATTCCCCCTCCGACGGAGCACCGACGAAGGCTCGAAGATAGGATCTCGCAGATACAAAAGGTTGCGGTGGTGGAAATAGTTTTTCATGGTGCTCCTGGATGCTTTCAGGGTACGTGGATATATATAGGCGAAGGAGGTAGGTCAGGGAAGCCACGAGGGGCCCACGAGGGTGGGGGCATGCCCACCCCCCTAGGGCGCACTCTCCTGCCTCGTGGCCACCTCGGCTGCTTCTTGACGTCCACTCCAAGTCTCCTGGATTGCGTTTGTTCCAAAAAGACTCGCTCCCAAAGGTTTCATTCCGTTTGGACTCCGTTTGATATTCCTTTCTTCGAAACACTCAAATAGGCAAAAAAACAGCAATTCAGGCTGGGCCTTCGGTTAGTAGGTTAGTCCCAAAAATGGTATAAAAGTGTAGAGTAAAGCCCATAAACATCTAAAACGGGTAATATAATTGCATGGAACAATCAAAAATTATAGATACATTGGAGACGTATCACTTTCTTACTTTCACTTAGCCATAGGAGATCATTGGTGGGGCTAAGTACTATCCCCTGTTGTGTGAACAACAATCTGGATTTGTAGCACCCCGGCTCAGAGAAACCGGAACGCACCCGTATTCCAGCGTAGAGATCGAGGCGAAGTCTTATGGAATACGACACTGCTTAGCATACAACAAACCAGCTTTCTATTATAGCACGAATATGAATACAAGGTCTTTGATATTACAATGAATAACACCCGCACGGCAACACTACGCCAACCACAGTTGCTCTATGCAAGCAGCATAACAACTTGAGTCAGCGGAACCTCTACTGGCAGCGGAAGATCTATTGGCAATGGAACAACGAACGGCGATGATGGACTCCAATCCTCAGGGACTCTGGCTGGAATGTTTAGCCTAACTCCCAAACACAAGAACCACACCAAAAAAGCAAGCAATCCAGGCACGTCCTGCAAACTGGCATGACACGCCAGGTCAGTCCATTGAATGTACTTGCAAGCTCACAATAACCAAAATCAATCAAGGCAAACAACAGCATGGCATTAGCAAGTTAAATAAATCATGAGCACAATATTAGCAGAACATGGCGTGCACAACTGAACATGATACAAATTTAGCATGGCATAAGCATATGAACATGATGATACTACATGCAACAGTTTAACATATCAAGCACCAACTTACTCTGCTCGGGTTACCACAACACATGCATCAACTTACCAACATCGGTATCCTCGATACCACGGTGATCCTCTCGCGATCACGAATATCCAACAACTCGGTATCCTTGATACCACCAACATTTTTCTCATCATCGAACCGGGGTTATTATTATTGTTGGCTCATAGTGTGACCTACTTCGAACTGGGCCCATATCCGCGGGCGCGTCTATCGATAGATTTAACACACACACTCTGCAGAGGTAGTGCACTTTACCCACACCATAGAACCCATGGTCTCGCACTCCCATTCGGGTGGACAACCGGCGTTCCGACGAAACCCATCCCTTGCCATGACACTCTCCCGGCCACTCCGACCAACTCCCTCTCAGGGCTAAGTCATGGGTGGCCCCATGCCTACCAAAGGCATCTTCAGCCACCGTCGTGGCAAAACTAAACGGTCCCAAACAGGGACAATCTGGATATAACAAAAATGGACACACAAGGTTATGTCTGCTTACCGGGCAAGGGTACCGAACGCCCATAACCTTCCCTCGTTGGAGGCACTGGCAAGAGGCACGACAAAGGACCGAATCAAGACCCCCCTATCGACGTTCTGGGAACAGGGGTCCCCAGACTTGCCTGCCTGCGGCCTGCGGCGTGGCTCGAGTGGTGGCCCAGTGCGGTCCATCTTCATCAACACAAACTCAAGACCCTCGCAAGGGGCCAAGCCTTGCGGGGCGGACGATGCAAGTCTTCCTCAGGATCGGCCTCGCCAGGCAGGCTCGCGAGGAGGCGGAGACATCAAGGCAAGGGTACCTCGCGAGGTGCTCGTGACGCAAGCCGTGACGTTCGAGACCAGGCGGGCTCCAGGCGGGCGCCGGCCTGCGCAGTGTCCTTGTTTCCTCTTTGGTGCAAAGGGGGCAAGCATAGGCATGGAGTACCGAGGCATCAGGTAAAGGTTACCATTTTGGTGCAACGAGACAAAGACCAGCAGAGCGGCAGGATGGAGGTCACCGTGGAGCCCAGCCAGCGTCATTGCCGGTGCCTTTGGCAGTCGGACACCAACTTTAGTCAGGATAGCTTGTACTAGATGTTCCCCTTCAAAATGGCCGTTGTTGGCGCCCTTCCCGCTCAATATGTTGGAAGAGGACCAGGGCATCTATATATAGAGTTAGCCACCACAGTAGAGGAGATCTCATAGAGTCCCCATCAGATTGAGAGGCGATCGAACTCTCCCAAGTAGTTCATCGCACCAGCCCAAGAGCACCTCTCGTGAGGCCGTTCTTCCCCCTGTACTGTTCATCATTAGCCCCTGAGGCAATCCACCACACCACACACTGGAGTAGGGTATTAAACCACAACGGTGGCCCGAACCAGTATAAATCTTGTGTCTCTCGTGTTATTCATCGTTTAGCTTATATTCTCGCGAGGCGATTGGATGTGGATTGGTAGGGGGTTCGAACCTTAAGGGTCTGTTGGAACCCAACATCTGACATTTGGCACGCCAAGTAGGGGCGCGCCGGAATCTTTCTTCCGCTGTTCCGTGTTCGATCATCCGTCATGTCCATGGCTGACGCTCGCCGGGCTCGCGCCGAGCGTCGGGCTGCTCTCGCCGCCTGCGTCGCCCAGACGGCTCCCGTCGGTGGGTGTCCCCGTCGTTCCCCGTCGCCTGCCGCCAATGCCGCACCGGCCCCGCGGGGAACAAGCAGCAGGCCTCATCGCTGCATCCCTCGATGCGGTGGGAAGGCCGCACCGCCACCACGTCGCTGACTCCAGCTGGTTCGTCGCCCCACGCACGTCGTACTCCCACGGACGCGCACGTCGCGTTGCTCCTGGCACGTGAGCTCCTGCACTAGCGTCCCATCGACGACCTCTATGAGGAGTGGCTCGCTCGCATCACCGAGCTCGTCAGCGCCGCAGGGGGCTCCCCTGCACCGTCCCTCTCGCTGCCTCGCCCTCCGTCCCGCGCGGGTGATGCAGCTCAGGAGGTGCCTCCGCCACCTCCTCCCCAAGAAGGCGTCCTGGCTCCAAGGCGCGTGGCCCCTGGATGAGATCCGCCGCGTCCAACGCCCGCGCGACAAGAAAGAAGCTGACAAGAAATCCCTCATCCCCAAGAAGGTGCTCGCGTGCTTCCCTCACCAGCACGCCATGACTGCATCCCTGCGCCAGCATGTCAAGACCCCGCGCTGCTCCTGGCAGCGGCGCGCGGGAATCCCCAGGAGCAAGCCCCGCGTGAGCAGAGAGCCCCGGTGGCCACCGCAGGCTGCCGCGCCTTCACCACCGAGCTATGCAGTGTCGCCTGGCCGGGCAAGTTCAAGCCGGACCTGCCTCCTCGCTAGGACGACACTGCCGACCCCGCGGAGTTCCTACAGCTCTATGAGCTGGGCATCAAAGCCGCCAATGAGGACGAAAAGGTCATGGCGAAATGGTTTCCCATGGCGCTCAAGGACGGTGCCCGCACCTGGCTCCTGAACCTGCCTCCTGGCACGATCTCCTCCTGGGACGAGATGCACACCCGCTTCATCGCCAACTTTCAGGGCACTCGCGATCGTTCGCCGGCCGTGGGTGGCCTGCGCCGCATCAAGCAGCACCCCGGAGAGACCTTGCAGAAGTACATCCAGCGTTTCAATAGCGCTCGCCTCAAGATTCCCAAGGTGACCGAGGAGGCCATCATCTCGGCGTTCTCTAACGGCGTCCGCGACGTCAAGATGAAGGAGGAACTGTAGATCCACAAAGATTTGTGCACGTCTCTGGAGCTGTTCAACCTGGCGACCAAGTGCGCAAGGGCTGAGGAGGGACGCCTCTCCCTTCTCGAGCTCCTAGCTGCAGGTCAAGAAGAGAAGAAGGCCAAAGACAAGGACATGAAGCGCAAAGGAGCTGCTGTGCTCGCAGCAGAGCCGGATATGAAGCACGTCACGGACCAGCCGGAGTCGTCCAAGGGCAGCCGGTACTGCGTGTACCACGACCTCCACACCCACAGCACCAATGAATGGCAAGAGATTAGAGCCGTGCGAGAAGGCCGTGTCGGCCGACGCCCCGAGCGCAACGATCGGGGCTACGGCCGAGGCGGAGGAAGAGGTGGAGGATGATGGGACGACCGTGGCCCTCGCTAAGGGTGGTGTGACCGACCTCGCGAGGACTGCTGGAAGGACCATCCTCGCGAGGGGGCTTGGAGAGATCAGTCTCGTGAGGATCACCCACAAGGCAACGCAGGCTTTCCTCCTCTGCCACCACCACCAAGAAGGAATGACGACCATCATCAGGACGAGGGGGTTGTGGGCTTCCAGGAGCCGCGTGCTATCGCTTGCATCTTGGGCGGCGCCCAGGCCCCAGCCTCTCAGCGCATCTTCAAGCAGTTTGCTCGCGAGGTGAATGCAGTCCTTCCCAAGCTCGAGGCCACGCGCCCTCTCAGGTGGTCTGCGTGCGCCATCATGTTCAGCTCAGCGGATCAGCTCAAGTGCGCGGCAACAGCCGGTGTCCTCCCAATGCTCTGTTCCCAAGTCATCAGCAATGTGCAAGTTACCAGGACCCTCATCATGGCGGAGCAGGGCTCAACATCCTGTCCGTCGAGACGTTCAACAATCTCCAAGTGCCATATGATCAGCTTCAGCCGACCAAGCCGTTCTCAGGAGTCACTGATGGTTCCACTGTTTTGATAGGGCAGGTCCGCCTCCCTGTCACCTTTGGACAGCGCAAGAACTACCGTACCGAGCTCATTGTCTTTGACATCGCCCACATTCACCTGCCATACAATGTCATCCTCGGATATCCAGCCCTGGACATGTTTATGGCAGTGACTCACCATGGCTACAACGTCCTCAAGATGCCAGGAAGTGGTGGAGTCATCACGGTCCCCTGCAAAGAGAAGGATGCGGTGTGCTCTCTTGAGCGCGCCTTCCAAGCTGCGTCAATCGAGGACCCAGACAGCAAGAGCAGAAACCTCCCTGAAGCAGCTCCCAAGAAGAAGAAGACATCACCCAGCTCAAGGCCTCAGGAGGCAGGCACCTCTGGTGGCACCACATCAGGATCTGCGCCCATCCAAGGGGCGCCGCCCTCCGTCGCATAGGAAGGCACGCCCGGCGCCCTCCTCGGGAAAGGCTCGGGGGCTCTCTCCTGGAGGGTCACTGACTTTGCCAAGATCACGAGGGAAGCGCTCGAGCACCACTCGGAGGCGTGCTTCACGGCACATTTCCCTCAGGGAGGCATAAGGAAAGGGGGCCCCAACCCTCAGGAGTTCATCCCCAAGATCACTTAGGAGCTGCAGGAATCGAGAGTCATGCGTAGCAACCGCCACCTGCCCAGCATAGCTCCCCATCCAGGCGAGGATGGTGGGATGCGTGTCTGCATTGACTACCCAGGGCTCAATCGAGTCGCGTCTCAGGAGCGCTTCTGGCCTTCGCGCATGGGATGTTGCGAGGGTCCGCCTCATAGCTATGTTCGCATGCCTTTCGGCCTGCCGAACGCGGCTGCTGCTCACCAACGTCTGATGAGGAGCATTCTGGAAGCTCAGGTGGCCAGACAACACGCGTTCCTAGAGGAAATCGAGATGGACCTTGCCGAGCTGACCGGACCTCCAGAGCCTCCCGAGGCTCAGAGTTCCGAAGGTTCGTGAGGATTGGCTTCTTCACGATGCGCCGTCAGCTACCCCAGCAATCGCTCTGCAACGATATTAGGTGACATCTTTCGAGTTTCATTTCAGCCGGGAGTGCCCTCAGGGCTACAAAATTCCCAGGTCGCTCGGGTGTGTCCTTGCGACATATGTCCGCTTTGCTTAAGTCTTTAGCTTACTTTGTTGGGGGCGCCCCTCAGGCTGCATCATCCCCAAGCCGCTCGGGCCTGACCCAGTGGCGCGTGCCTTTCCTTGCATCTATCTAAGTTGGATTGCCTCTTCATGCTTAACCTGCCTGTGATAATCGCCTGCTCGATTGACACCTACCTTTGGAGCCGCTCGCTCTGGCCCAGCGCTTGCGCATGGGTCCGTCCCTGCAATGTCGACAAATCTGAGTGGTCGAGCTCTGGCCGCGGCAGCCCCGCAAGGCGCTACCTCACCAGGCCCTCAGTGCCTCAATCACTCCCTCGGAGCAACCAATGGCTGGCTGGCAACCGTAATGGCAGTCCTTGTTTTCCTCGTGTTGGTTTACAGGATCCACCTAACAAATAACATGGGGGTGTCGTGAGCTCTCTCTCTCTCTCCCATGCGATCTGGTCGCACGTTAAAAGGGGGGCGCCTGAGCATCGCCACTCACGGGCTCTTACTGGCTCTCCAGCCCTCACCCCCTAGCCTTGACCCATGGCATCACGACCTGTCATACCAGCGGCGGCTGAGCTCGCTCGAGGGCCGGGACCTGAGGACGTAGAGCATGAAGGAAAGTGCGGGGAGGAGGGGAGAAGCTCACGAGGGCCTGACCCAGCAACATCCCAGCTGCCGACGCGCAGGTCCGGCACCTCGCCAAGGAACGACACCAAGCTCCCAAGATAAGTCACGCTCCAGGAAAAGCTAAATCAATGCGACACCAAACCCTCGCCTAATGCGGTTCTGTCACGGCGACGTTTCCTTCCTTTCTCACCCAGCGTAGGGTGCTTGAGCGCTAAAGGGGACCTCCTGAGCATCGAGCCTCGGGGGCTCTTACTTGACCTCGGGCCGCTCACCTCCTTAACCATGGCATCGTGACCTGGCATACCAGCGATGGTTGAAGCCTGCCTGGGGACCGGGACCTGTCAGCATAGAGCATCAAGCCCTCGTGAGGATAGAAAGGGGGAGCCGAGCCGAGACAGGACGAGCACCTCGCACCACTCCATAATAAGGATAATATTCACAAAAGACATAACAGACGCTTTACATACCCCCACGGGGTGTTTCTTTGTTCCTCGCAAGGAACAAAAGGTGATAATCCTAAGGGACGCTAACTACGCACGACTCCATGGTAGACGCCATCATCCATAGTGGGCCACCAAGCATCGGCGCCAACCCCATCTAGATCAGCCGTGTCGGCGGCCCAATGCGACTGCCCTGCTCCGAGCACGATGCGACCTCGGGGGCTCGTAGCTGTCGTCGCTCGTCTCCAGAGTCACGAGAAGCTCGGGAGAGTCGCTGGACCCTCCGGCCTCTCCGCTGCTACCAGAGGAGCTGCTGGGGAAGCGGTCGGTAGGCCTAGCCCTCGCCACTTCGATGCCCCGGCCGCCTTCCTTGGGGCAGCACTCCAGTTGGCATCCTTCTGCGTCGAAGACCTTGAAGAACATCAAGGAGGCGCCATCGTATTTGAAATGAATCACGAGGGCACCTCCAGTTCGGCAGACCCGGGCGATCTCGCCCCAGCCCCGGGTCATGTAGACCTTGCCCGAAGCGACAACCTCAATCTCCGCTCCGGTCGCAGGGGTACTGTAGTCAGCATGCTGCAGCTAGAGCTCAAGAGGCCCCCTCGGCGGCATCTCGAAGGCCAAGGAGGGAGGAAGGAGAATCCAAGAGCTTGGAGCCATGGCGGTGTGAAGCACAAGCTCGCGAGAAGAGCCCTCGGCATGGACTCCAGGGGTGATGACATGCACCGCCATGATTCGTCGGTGTCGCCGGCGGCGTAGACGGTGCCGCTCGGCGTCTTCTTCTCTAGGGCCCTCAGACCAGGCGTACAAGGGAAGCGGAAACCACGGCGGTGGCCACTCGTACAAAGGCCTCGACGTCTCCTGCCACGCGACCTCGTCGCGGCGGCTGAGGACCGGCCGCTTCTTCGGCAGGAGCGGGTCGGGACCATCTTGGGGGGCCTTCCCTTTCTCTTCTACTGAGAACCGGCAGATCGGTGCCATTGGCATGAATATGGAGGAGGGGCGAGAAAGAAGGAGTGAAGCAAGAAGAGATGGACTGCGGGGGCTCTCGCCCGTCCGTACTTATAGTCTGAAGGAGGCCAACCGTCGGCCTCCATGATCGCAGGTAATCATGGCTCATTTTTGCATGCAAGGACTTGCCAAGTCGGGCAGTTACCGAGGCGGCATGGGGAAGCAGAGACGCCCACGTCCAATCAACCGCCACCCGACGCCCAAGGTCGCAGGCTGTTAGGGCCCGCGACACTCCGCACTTGCCACTTCGCTTCTCTGCTAAGCCAAGTCCGAGCGCGCCTTGGGCCTGGGGGCTACTCTCGGTGTTCTGGGGATGGGGGTCCCCAGACTTGCCTGCCTGCGGCCTGCGGCGTGGCTCAAGTGGTGGCCTAGTGTGGCCCATCTTCATCAATGCAAACTCAAGACCCTCGCGAGGAGGCGGAGAGATCAAGGCAAGGGTACCTTGCGAGGTGCTCGTGACGCATGCCATGAAGATCAAGACCAGGCGGGCGCCGACCTGCGCAGTGTCCTTGTTTCCTCTTTGGTGCAAAGGGGCAAGCGCAGGCGTGGAGTACCAAGGCATCAGGCAAAGGTTACCATTTCAGTGCAACGAGAGCAAGACCAGCAGAGCGGCAGGATGGAGGTCATCGTGGAGCCCAAGACGGCGTCATCGCCAGTGCCTTTGGCAGCCGAAGACCAACTTTAGTCAGGATAACTTGTACTAGATGTTCTCCTTCAAAATGGCTGTTGTTGGCGCCCTTCCCGCTCAATATTTGGGAAGAGGACCAGGGCCTCTCTATATAGAGTTAGCCACCACAGTAGAGGACATCTCATAGAGTCCTCGTCAGATTGAGAGGCGATCGAACTCTCCCAAGTAGTTCATCGCACCAGCCTAAGAACACCTCTCGCGAGGTTGTTCTTCCCCCTGTACTGTTCATCATCAGCCCGTGAGGCAATCCACCACACCACACACTGGAGTAGGATATTACACCATAACGGTGGTCCGAACCAGTATAAATCTTGTGTCTCTCGTGTTGTTCATCGTTTAGCTTAGATTCTCGCGAGGCGATTGGCGTGGATTGGTAGGGGGAAGATCTTCGAGCGCACCCCAGAGTTTGAACCTTAAGGGTCTGCCAGAACCCAACATTCGACATTTGGCGCGCTAGGTAGGGGCCAAGACCCTCGCAAGGGGCCAAGCCTCGTGGGGCAGACGACGCAAGGCTTCCTCAGGAGCGGCCTCGCCAGGCAGGCTCACGAGGAGGCGGAGAGATCAAGGCAAGGGTACCTCACGAGGTGCTTGTGACGCAAGCCGTGACAATCGAGACCAGGCGAGTGCCAGCCTGCATAGTGTCCTTGTTTCCTCTTTGGTGCAAAGGGGGCAAGCGCAGGCGTGGAGTATCGAGGCATCAGGCAAAGGTTACCATTTCGGTGCAACAAGACCAAGACCAGCAGAGCGGTAGGATGGAGGTCACCATGGAGCCCAAGCCAGCGTCATCGCCAGTGCCTTTGGCAGCCGAAGACCAACTTTAGTCAGGATAGCTTGTACTAGATGTTCCCCTTCAAAATGGCCATTGTTGGTGCCCTTCCCGCTTAATATTTGGGAAGGGGACCATGGCCTCTATATATAGAGTTAGCCACCACAGTAGAGGAGATCTCATAGAGTCCCCGTCAGATCGAGAGGCGATCAAACTCTCCCAAGTAGTTCATCGCACCAGCCCAAGAGCACCTCTCGCGAGGCCGTTCTTCCCCCTATACTGTTCATCATTAGCCCCCGAGGAAATCCACCACACCACACACTGGAGTAGGGTATTACACCACAACGGTGGCCCGAACCAATATAAATCTTGTGTCTCTCGTGTTATTCATCGTTTAGCTTAGATTCTCGCGAGGCGATTGGACGTGGATTGGTAGGGGGAAGATCTTCGCGCGCACCCCAGAGTTCGAACCTTAAGGGTCTGCCGGAATCCAACATCCGACACCCCCATAAGGTAAATGTGGTTGCACTGGTCAGCTCGATTCAGAGGCACCATGACTCATCCTACAGTTGTTCAAGTTCAAATAAGTCCAGTTAAACTTGAATGCAATAAGCTGAGTCATATGAAAATAACATGATGCAACAGTAATGCATGATAACAACATAAATATGGATGCAACATAAGCATTAAGCATAATAATAGTGAATCATTTATCTAGATGAGCATGGCATACTGATGAGCATGATTAACACAAGCATAACTCTACCATAAGCACATCCTGACTAATAGCATCATGAACAACTACCATGCAAGAACGTAGCAAGAACACTACCAATTAAGCATGTGACCAACTAGATGCAACGGAACCAACATAGCAACGGTACTGAATAGCAGGCTAAGCATGCATCCGAAGAACATCACAACTACCAGCATGTATTACTACTAACAACAAGCATGACATGTGAAAATGATACTAACAAGTAGCATAAGATATCATGATGCATCATAACATAGCAAGAATGTGGACACGAGTCCATGAATAAAACTGAAACAACGACAGTAGAAGAAAACAAGCAGGCAGATAATGGGCTAAATTTTATTAAATATTCAAGTTGAAAACCAAGGCTACTACATGACTATCATGCAAGTGGCTGTTGTGGCTTGTCTGGGAGTGATGGAGACTCCAGGAAGAAGTGTGGTGAAGCTTGCGGAAAGAAATGTCGGGCGGTTCTCTCTCGAAGGGGGCTGATAAGGGCAATGGCAAACTGGTCATTTTCACTGTGGGGCCACCTAGTGAAAGTAGAACCAACAGAAAGAGCTCGACGATACGAAGATGTGAGGGTTTCACCTCGATCGGAGTTACGAGCAAAAAGTTGTGAGGTGTTGAAGTTCAGGGACCAATCTGTAATAAAAATTACTACAAATGAGTCCTTGGAGCAGAAAAGAGAAAGCGCCTTCGGGCCGAATACTTTTTATGAAAAGGATAACACATTTTGAGCTGTAGTTAAAGGAAATACGCTGTCCAGAAGGGAAAGCGCATTGTGGGTCAAAGCAGGAAGAATACACTTTTTTGAAACGGAAACGTATTCTTGCGAATATGCTTTCACTTACGTGACATGGCGGGCTAGTGCCACTTACGGGCGGGCCCGGGAGGCAAGGAGGGCCCACTGGCAGGAGGGCGAGCCACGCTCATCCTCTTCCTCGCGTGACCCCGACCAGGGCAGAACAGGAAGCAGGGCGAGGTAGAGGCGGCACCCAGCGGCCTCCGGCCGTGGCGCGACCACCTGCGGGACCGCAGGGTCATGCCGCACCCATCCCCGCTGTCAGCTAGCGCCGAAGAGACCTGGAACAACGGCGACGGGTGGCGCTAGGAGGGGAACAGAGGGCTACAGGCGGCGACGACTTTCAACGATGCAGCCGTCCACGGCGAGGGAAATGAGGTGGGGCGGTTCAGAGGGACTAGGGGGAGGTAGAGGAGATGGTCAGGAGGCAAGAGGAGGCCCAGAGCGCCTGGGAGTAGAGGATCTCTGACGATGGCCACGGCGAGCGAGGAAAAGTGGAGGGGGCCGAGGACTCCGGTGACCAAAATAGGCGGGGGAGGGAGTTGTGAGGCGCGTGAGGGGCTTGGGGTCCTTATATAGGCCGAGGTGAGGCTTCTGGAGCTCACGGGCGAGCTCCCACTTGCAAACAACGGAGGCACAAAGGCAGTTCATGCCACGAGCATGGCGACAATGACACATTTATGGCGAACCAAGACGAAGCAGCGATGCAGGGAGACTTAGCCGAGCATGGGTGAGCTACTGGACATGAAATGGACATGAGAGGTAGAGGGAAATGACGATAACAGCGGCGACAACGTGCGAGCACGAGATTTGGCCTGTCTGCCCCGTGGTCACCGTGTGAGCTGGCACACACGGTGCACTCCGAGCGGCCAAATCATGTCTGGGAGATAGACCCTGCTGCCCTTAGTCAAAATGAGAAAAGAAATCGGTCCAGGGGCAAAGAAGTGATTAGCAGGAGGTGCCAAGGGACATGAATAGCAAGGTGTTTGTGCTGCGGGGAGACAAACACTGAACGAGGCAGAGGCTGAGCTTTGGCATGGTGTGATCGCACTCAAAGAGCACCATGATGACCAAGTATCAGCCCAAATGGAGGAGTCTAGAAGCGGGTTGCTGTAGAAACTGCCATAATGGCCAGAAATGGAGATTTGGATGATGCACTCACATAGTTGCATCAAATGATCTGAAAATGATTATGGCCCAGTGATTTGAGGATATTAAGATGTCCAAGGAGTTTCATGCCATTTGGATGAACCAAAATAGCACTTGCTTCACATAGCTTCTCTCTGGATAGAAACTTGGAAAAATTCCACAGGGCAAATGACTTAATGGATTGAGCCACGACTTGGTGGAGGGAGTGTATATGGGTAATAGAATGTCCTGCTAAATTGGCAGATTAAATGAATCAATATAAAATATAGTCGCTTCACAAACTGAAAATCTAACCAGAAACTGAGATTTGGAGTTGTGCTCACATAGAAAGGTTACATGAGCGCAATTTGGTTGGAGAGTGATGGTTTGACCAAATGAAGGATGTGGCAAAAGTTCATCTCATTTGGACATGCCTGGAATATATTTCCTTCACAAAGTTTCATTCTGGGCAGAAACTTTGTAAAATCATAGAAAACTAATTACTAGGCAAATGAGGTTGAACTTTGGCACATGGCGATGATATGGATAGTAAAAGGTGTGCAAGATGTTGGGAGTCAATTGGGCAAATATAAATAGCACTTGGTTCACAAAGTGCAATTTAGGGCAGAATGGGAAAAGAATTATTGGAGGATTATTTTTTATCATGGAAATGAAATGTTTTGCCATATTTGACCAAGATATGACCAAAACAATTTATGAGAATTAATTGGGAATTTTAGGAGTGACAGAAATATGGGTTGCTTCACAACCTAGGGCAAATATGATAATTCCTTTATCAGAAAAGGAATATTCCCAATAAAAAGAATATTGGGATTTGGTCCAAGGTGGAAATGGAAAGGTCTAGGGAAGGATTTGGGGGATGACAAGCCACTCTGGAAAGAAAGAGGAGTTCATCTTCTTTAGTTTCCAGACCACATAGCCACGGAAAAAGAAAACTCACGCAAAAACCTCAAAAAATCAAAAGAAAAAGAAAGGGCCAAAAATCAGTCTGTTACAGGATTACGGCGCCTTTGCAACAAGGCCGGTTGAATCCCAGCCCCTCGTATAAAACGACATAAATCGCGAATGATTTGTAGTATAACACTAAGTCACCGAATCGCTGACCTGCTCTCGCATATCATGACAGTCAGTTTTCGGCTTTCCCTATTCAGGTACTTGACCGGACGAACCAGAAATACAATCGCAGTAGTTCTCCCTTTGCTACCTTAGCCGAACTTGGGGAACGTAAGGTGGCAAACACAGGGCCCGGGAAACCCAACTATAGACCAAAGACATGATTCGGAGCCGATTCATATAGTGCAATATCCGGGACGCCGAAGAGTTCCCCATAGGTGTTTAGACTTTTTAAGAGTTTGCAGGGCCGAATACAGCCCCTGGTATGAAGGCCATGCTGAAAACGCGTACGTCAGTTGAAAGGAAGGAGGGAATATGGATTATGATATAATATAAGTACCAAACCAAAGGTGGTGATCATCTGCTTCCTTTATATCCTTATTAGTACGCCGAGGCGTGTTTTGATAGACAATGCCATAAATATTGAGGTCATGTTACATGCCTAAAATTTTACGTAGGGGAAAGTCTAGCACAGGGCTTAAAAGTAATGGTTCAAAGACTCCAGTGATGCCCTCCCACATGTCTGCACCATTTCTCCTTAGTAATGAATCCTTTGACAGGGGTATTTGATGGTTGTCTGTAAAGGAGGGAAAAGCTAGCCTTGAAAGGGTCCCTGATGCAACCATACAGTAGATAGGGCTCTTAATGAACCTGAAGTGAAAAATGTATAAGGTCCAAATAGGGTCAAGCCGTACTATGGACTTTTCCGCAGTGTGCCTCCGGCGTTGCCCCAAGGTATCTTAAGTGCGTAGTTATGTACGCACGGTACGTAAACCACAACCTTATGGGGCGATCGACGGAGGCCAAACAGCTAATCGAGGTCCAGATCCGTCGAATTATCAAAGTGATGCGCAGACCAGGCTCGTTTAGAGATGTCAGTGACTTTATTGTCTGACGAATTATTCGGCTTAATGAGGTCGCCATACACCTCGGCTGCAAGGGCCGCAGTGTGCTCTTCAGTATAGAGGGAGCACTCCATATTGCCATTGACTGTGATAACGCCAGGTGGTCCGGGCATTTTAAGCTTCAAATAAGCATAGTGCAGGACTGCATTAAAGCGGGCGAAAACAGTTCGTCCGAGCAGTGCGTGATAACCACTGCGGAAGGGGACGATGTCGAAGATCAGTTCTTCACTTTGGAAATTATCTGGGGAGCCAAATACTACCTCTAGTGTTAATGAGCCCGTACAACGGTCCTCCACGCCGGGTATCACACCTTTAAAGGTAGTGTTACTAGGCTTCATTCTTGATGGGTCAATGCCCATCTTGTGTATAGTGTCTTGATAAATCAAGTTGAGACTGTTGCCGCCGTCCATAAGGACTCTAGTGAGATGGTATCCGTTGATGATTGGATCGAGTGCCAGGGCGGCCAAACCCCCGTGACGGATACTGGCTGGGTGATCCCTGCGATCGAGGTGATTGGATAGGCTACCCACGGATTGAATTTTGGGACGACAGGCTCTATGGTGTCGACGTCCCTTAGTGCATGCTTGCGCTCCATTTTGGGAATGTGAGTGACATAGATCATGTTCACTATTTTCACCTCGGGGGGAAACTACTTTTGGCCCATGGTGTTCGGCTGAGTGGGCTTATCATCGTCCTCGCTTGGAGGTCCCTTTTCCTTCTGTTCGGTATTTAACTTACCGGCCTTTTTGAAAACCCAATAGTTTCTGTTGGTGTGGTTAGCACGCTTGTCTTGTGTGCCATGAATCTGACATGGCCTATCAAGGATTTTGTCGAAGTTGGATGGACCGTCCCTGTTGCCTTTAAAAGGTTTCTTCCATTGACTGGATTTAGAACCACTGAATCCGGCATTGACGGTCATATCATCCGTGTTGTCATTATTACTCTGACGTTTGTTTTTATTGCAGTGTGGTCTACCATTGCCGTCCCTGGCCTTAGAGGTGCCAGGGGTCACCGGAGGTTGTTGCTTCTACGAGCCAACCAGCTATCTTCTCCCGCACAGAAATGGGCCATGAGTGCAGTCAAAGCTGTCGTGGTCTTCGGCTTTTCCTACCCAAGGTGTCCGGCGAGCCATTCGTCACGGACATTGTGTTTGGAGGCTGCTAAGGCTTCGGCCTCCGGACAGTCCACAATTTGGTTCTTTTTGATTAGGAACCGATTCCAAAGCTTGTGAGCCGATTCTCTAGGTTGCTGGATTATGTGACTGAGGTCATCAACATTCGGTGGCCGGACATAAGTGCCCTGAAAGTTGGCCCTAAAAGCATCTTCTAAATCTTCCCAGGTTCCAATGGAGTTCTCTGGGAGGCTGTTCAACCAATGTTGTGTTGGTCTTTTCAGATATCGAGGAAGATATTTAATGGCGTGAAGGTCATCTCCACGAGCCATATGAATGTGGAGAAGAAAGTCTTCAATCCAGACGGCCGGATCCGTCGTTCCATCATACTGCTCGATGTTTACGGGTTTGGACCCTTTCGGAAACTGGTGTTGCATTACCTCATCGGTAAAGCACATAGGGTGTGCGACACCTCTATACCATGCAACATCACGGCAAAGATCAGGTGACATCTGAGTTCGGAGTTGATCCCGAATATTGTAATGTTGGCCACGACGGGCTTCATAGCTGTTATCTCGCGCGGGGGCACGGCCTGTTGATCCATAGATCAATCCGGTCTGACCAGATTTATTGGCCAGGTCCTGATGTAAATCATATGTATAGCCCGCGGCCGCTGTCTCCTTGCCTCTTCAGCGAGCGGGTGCGGGCTGTTGTTTGACTTCATGTGCCGTTTTCTCCCGTCCACGTGGTGGTTGGTCTGGCTCATCTACATAATTGTATTTCGATGGTATTGGCTCAAAGGCTTCATCATCGAATTGTGGCAGCAACTTGCGCTTGGGGTAACTCTTTACTGGTCACTCGGGGCCGTACTCTTCAGCAGCCAGGACCTGGGTCCATCTTTCATTGAGCGTCTCCTGTTCAGCTTTGAGCTGCTGCTGTTTCTTTTTCAGGCTCCGCGTGGTGGTGATGAGCTATCACTTTAAGAGTTCTTATTCGAGAGGTTCCTCTGGGACGATAAATCTTCGTCACCAATACTAACATCATCCTCGGAGATCGGCATGTAGTTACTATCCTCCGAGTCTTCATGATCAACATGTTCTGGGTTATGCTGACCCTCCTCCCTCTCGTCCTGTTCGGATGTGGGGTGTGTTCGAGATTTTCGGCTTTATCCAGAGTCTCATTATCTCCGGTGCCCGTATTACTATCCTTCGCTCGACGCGATCGTGAGCGGCGCCGCTGATGCCGGTGCTTATGTGGTTCATCGACGAGCTTGTCCTTGCCTAGATCTTGAACCTGTCATCGTCCTTCTTCTCAGGAGTGAACACCATGTATACATCATAGGTAGAGGTGGCCATCCAACGCCCAGTGATAGGCGGGTTTTGGCTTGGTTCGGCGTCGACATCATCATCCATGCCATCGATATCTTTGGATGCATAGTCCGGCATGTCAGTTAAATCCTCGATAGTGGCTATTAAGTGGGTGGTGGGTGGGGCATAAAATTCCCCGCTCTCAGTCCCCATCCCATGCTGGGTGTAGTTTGGAGGCAAAGCTTCTGTAATGGTGAGAGACCGCATTAAGCCCAGTGCTTCGTCTAAGGGCAAAAGCTGGATAGGAGTCTGTGGATCTGCAGGGCTGGGTTCCGTGATAGACACCTGATCGGGCCCGATAGATGCAGACCTCAACAGTTTGGAGTTGTCATCAAGAGGCGAGTCCAAGATCGCATCTAGGTCTCTAGTAAGAAATTCCATGATATAAAAGAGTCCTGTGGGGCTGATCCTCCAGTCTTCGGATGATACGACCTGCTTCGGATCTAAGGCCGAGGTGGGCATGGGAGTTGACCCTGGATGGGATCTAAGAGTGGATCCGAAGAGCTTCCTTCATGAGGGCAGGGGTGGCAACCGAGGCCGCGAACCCCTCGAAGATCAGGTCTCCTCGGATATCGGCAATGTAGTTCAGGATTCTGAACCTGATTTGGTAGCTGGGGGCGTAACTGTCGACCTGCTCAAGGCGGCCGGTCGAGTTAGCACGAAGAACAAAGCCGCCAAACACAAAGACCTGTCCGGGGAGAAAGATTTCCCTGGACACAACGTCATCGTCGATGAAGAGGCGAGCCATCAATCCTTCTGTTGACAACACAATAGAGCTCTAAATGAAAGCACCAATGTCGGTGTCAAAACCGGCAGATCTCGGGTAGGGGGGCCGAGCTATATGTCTGAGGATCGATGGTAACAATGATCAAAGGGACACAGTGTTCACCCAGATTCGGGCCCTCTTGATGGAGGTAAAACCCTACTCCTGCTTGATTATATTCGATGGGTATAAGGGTTACAAGAGTTGATCTACCTCGAGATCGTAATGGCTAAACCCTAGCTTGGCTAGCCTATAAATGTTATGATCCTAACTCCGGTCTAAACCCTTCGGTTTATATAGATACCGGAGGGGCCTAGGATTGTACAAAGTTGGTTCAACAGAAAGGAAATAGTATATCCAGACACCTAATCTTGTTGTACACGCATACGGGAGTCCCAACCGGACACGAGAGGTGGTCTTCTTCCTTGTATCTTGACAGCCCATTAGTCCAGGCCACACCAAATAGACCGAAGGCCCGAGGACCCCTTAGTCCAGGACTCCCTCAGTAGCCCCTGAACCAGTCTTCAATGACGACGTGTTCGGCGTGCAGGTTGTCTTTGGCATTCCGAAGCGGGTTCCTCTCCTTGAATAACATACATCATCTTTCCTTCACAAAAGAACTATATTCGGCTTTGCGAAAGTAACACAACCCTTAGCCACGAAGGCATGATATAAAAAATAGGAATAGTGTCTTTGTTTTCAAGAGCAAGTTGCAAAGCATCACTGGTTTTAACAAAGTCAATTTGATGAGCCGACAAGGCTTCCTCAAGTGATGCTCTCATGACACTTTCTTCATTTAGTTCGTGCTCGAGGAGATCGACTCTCTCTTTTTCCTCTATGAGGAGGTTTTCAACGTTCTCAATAAATTCATCATGTTCGGCAAGTGACTTAAGGAGATTGCCAAAACGAGCACAAGCTTCACCATGAAGAGTTTTCATGAAAGCCATTAACGATTCCTCATCATTATCCATGCCCTCATCACACTCATCCTCCATTATCTCACATGAGACATTGGGAGTGTAGATGCCGGGTTTCTCAGGTGTGGACTTGGTTTTTACCTATTTGGCCATAAGGCACCAATGAGTGAAACACTTGTCCTCGTTTGGAGAGTCGAAGAGGCCGGTGGTGGAGGAGGAGGTAGTGGTATGCACGACAATGGCGGCCGTGCCCACTTGATCATCATCACCATCATCTTCATCTCCGGACATGTATTTTTCATGAACAAGAGCCTTGTCATCCTTCTGCTTTGCAAACTTGGTGAACTTATTCTTCTTGAGCACAAGCTTCTCAGAATTGTCTTCACGTCTCTCATACGGACATCATGTACAAAGTGTCTTGGGCTATCACAATTGTAGCATTTCCTTCGTCCAAACGATCTTCCTTGAAGATTCTTCCCTTTGTTTTCCACGGTCCCGGAGTTCTTCTTGACTAAAAGGGCCAAGTCTTCCACAAAGTCATTTGCTGGAAAAGAGGTGTTAACATCTTCCTCACATATCTCTTCACTCACTTCTTCATCCCTTGAGGGTTGGCTTGTCACTTTCTTGGCCTTCAAGGCAAGATTGGAGTTCTTGGTTGCTTGAGCAATTGTAAAGGTCTTCTTGGACTTGGTCTCCAAGAGAACATGAGTTTAGAAAGTGGAAACAACTTGAGTTACGGTCAACTTATGATAATCCAGACATTTATGTATCATCGTGACCATGGTATGTTCCGTGAGAACCATAGCATCTATGAACTTGTCCTTGATGAAGTCATCATTTGCCCAAGTGCACCCAAAGGTTCTCAAGTTGAGCACAAGGGAGTTCAACCTTCGGTAGACCTCTTCCATGGACTCACCCTCATTCCTCACAAAGAGATTGACTTCTTGCTTGAGCAAAGCCAATCGAGATCTTTAAATTGCTTCATCTCCTTCGAGGGCCTCCTCAAGGCAATCCCATATTTCCTTTGCAGTTTTAAGGAGCAATGGAGTCACTATAGTCTTCGGTCACAGTGGTGTGCAACATGTTGTGTGTCGTTGCATTGAGTTGGTCATCGACCGCTTCTCTTGGAGTGGGATTCATTGGGTCCTTGGGGTTGAATCCATTGACCACAATCCACCATAGTTGAGTTGAAGCACTGCGCATGTAAGACTCCATATCTAGCTTCCACTTAGCAAGTGCATTAGCTTTCAAAGGGGGCGGAGGCCCAATAGGATTAATGCGAGGATGTTGCAAGGGTTGAGGCAAGTAAAAGGGTTCCACGACATTGTTCTTGTCAACTTGAGTACGAGCCGGAGATGCAAGAGGTTCTCTCGAGTCATCCGCATCAAGAATGGCATTTGGATCAAATGAGTTTGATGCGGATGTCGAGGGCTTTAAGACAACATCAATTTCCTCGTTGACCGAGGAACGAACTTCTTTCAACATAGAGGCTTTAAGGTCCACAAACATTGAAAGAATATCGGCCGCGGTGAAAGGAGCACAAGGGTTAACAGGAGCGGCAGGAGCAACGACCGGGGCACCAAGTGATACGTCTCCGTCGTATCTATAATTTTTTATTGTTCCATGCCAATATACTTCAACTTTCATATACTTTTGGCAACATTTTATACTATTTTTAGGACTAACATATTGATCCAGTGCCCAGTGCCAGTTCCTGTCTGTTGCATGTTTTTTGTTTCGCAGAAACCCAATATCAAACAGAGTCCAAATGGGATAAAAACGTACGGAGTTTTTTTTGGAATATTTTTAATTTTTTGGAAGTAAAATCAACGTGAAACGGTGTGCGGGGTGGCCACGAGACAGGGGGGCGCGCCCTCCCCCCCTGGGCGCGGCCTGGGATCTCATGGGCCACCCGTAAGGCGGTTGCGCTCTTCTTTTGGCGCAAGAAAGCTAATTTTATGAGTAAGATCTGGGCGAAAGATTCACCCCAATCGTAGTTACGGATCTCTGGATATTTAAGAAACGGTGAAGGGGTAGAATCTGAGAACGCAGAAACAGAGAGATAGATCCAATCTCGGAGGGGCTCTCGCCCCTCCCAAGCCATGGGAGCCAAGGACCAGAGGGGAAACCCTTCTCCCATCTAGGGAGGAAGTCAAGGAAGAAGAAGAAGAAGGGGGGCTCTCTCCCCCTTGCTTCCGGTGGCGCCGGAGTGCTGCCGGGGGCCATCATCATCACCGCGATCTTCATCAACAACTTCGCCGCCTTCATCACCAACTCTTCCCCCCTATATGCAGCGGTGTAACCTCTCTCTTACCCGCTGTAATCTCTACTTAAACATGGTGCTCAACGCTATATATTATTTCCCAATGATGTATGGCTATCTTATGATGTTTGAGTAGATCCGTTTTGTCCTATGGGTTAATTGATGATCATGATTGGTTTGAGTTGCATGTTTTATTATTGGTGCTATCCTATTGTGCCCTCCGTGTCGTGCAAGCGTGAGGGATTCCCGCTGTAGGGTTTGCAATATGTTTATGATTTGCTTATGGTGGGTTGCGTGAGTGGCTGAAACACAAACCCGAGTAAGTAGGTTGTTTGTGTATGGGATAAAAGGGGACTTGATACTTTAATGCTATGGTTGGGTTTTACCTTAATGAATCTTTAGTATTTGCGGATGCTTGCTAGAGTTCCAATCATAAGTTCATATGATCCAAGTAGAGAAAGTATGTTAGCTTATGCCTCTCCCTCAAATAGAATTGCAATAGTGATTACCGGTCTAGTTATCAATTGCCTTGGACAAATAACTTTCTCGTAACAAAAAACTCTCTACTAATACTTACTTTAGTTGTGTCTTTATCTAAACAGCCCCTACTTTTTACTTATGTGCTCTTTATTGTCTTGCAAACCTAGCCTATCACACCTACAAAGTATTTCTAGTTTCATACTTGTTCTAGGTAAAGCGAACGTCAAGTGTGCGTAGAGTTGTATCGGTGGTTGATAGAACTTGAGGGAATATTTATTCTACCTTTAGCTCCTCGTTGGGTTCGACACTCTTACTTATCGAAAACTGTTGCGATCCCGTATACTTGCGGGTTATCAAGATCTTTTTCTGGCGCCTTTGCCGGGGAGTCATAGCGTGGGGTGAATATTCTCGTGTGTGCTTGTTTGCTTTATCACTAAGTAATTTTTATTTGCTGTTCTTAGTTGTTTTCTATCTTTAGCTATGGGTAGGAAATGCAAAATACCAAAAAAATAGTTATACCTACTGAACCAGTGGTTGAAGAACCACTCAAAATCTATCACACTCCTGAAGCTTTTTTACTTGGATCATCTTCGATCCCTTTGTGCTTGTGATGAAACCCCCACTAGTTTAGTTGAGGGCAAATCTTTAGATGAGCATGCTTGTTTTGTGCGACACCGTATATCTGAAAAAGGGAAACTATTATGGGATCAAATTCAACGTTTGCAATGCTATGCTTGGAATTTATGTGAAATATATGATGTTACTTGTTGTTCTGAAAACTCTAAGAAACACCTTCCCTACCAATGTGATTTTATTGATAATGGAATCGTATCTTCGTATGCTAAGGGTGTTTATAATTACTATGATGTTCAAAAAAGTGAAGAATTTGTTGCTTTTAAGGGTTCTTTTGAAATTTCTTCTTTGATTGAAAAGTATGATGCTACTCTTTACAATTCTGAAAGTTTTTCCATACTTGAACAATGTTATGATAATTATGCTTCTAATGCCTATGTTAAACCATATATTGAGAAATGATCCGCTATCCAAGAAGAGACTAATAATTTGCAGGAAGCTACGGAAGAAGAAATTGATGAAACTATGAGCTCATTGGATGAAAAAGATGATGAGGAGAGCAAATAGCTACCCGTGCAGATTAGCTACCCGTGCCCACCTTCTAATGAGAGTAACCCTTCAACTCATACATTGTTTAATTCCCCTTCGTGCTTACCGAAGGATGATTGCTATGATGATTTCTATGGTCCCGTTGATTCTCTAGAAATATCCCTTTTTGATGATGCTTGCTATGCTTGTGGCCAAGATGCCAATATGAATTATGCTTATGGAGATGAACTTGCTATAGTTCCTTATGTTAAACATGAAATTGTTGCTATTGCACCCACATATGATAGTCCTATTATCTTTTTGAATTCTCCCTACCACACTTTATCGGAGAAGTTTGTGCTTATTAAGGATTACATTGATGGGTTGCCTTTTACCGTTGCACATGATAATTTTGATGAATGTGATATGAATGTGCTTGCTACTCCTACTTGCAATTATGATGAGAGAGGAACTTTATCTCCACCTCTTTATCTTTCCAACATGATAAAATTGCCAGAAACTGCTTATACTATGCATTGGCCTTTACTTGGTGTGCATGAATTGTTCTTTTATGACATGCCGATGCATAGGAAGATAGTTAGACTTTGTTGTTGCATGATATATGTTACTTCGTGCTCACTACTAAATTACAAATCATTGTGAATTAAAATTGACTTTGATATACCTTGGGATCCGGGTGGATCCATTACTTGAGCACTAAATGCCTAGCTTAATGGCTTTAAAGAAAGCGCTGCCAGGGAGACAACCCGGAAGTTTTAGAGAGTCATTTATTTCTGTTGAGTGCTTTCATATAGTTTAAAAACACAAAAATAAAGAGGGGAAACCAAAAACTTTTCAAAATGGAAAGTGAAAGTGAGAAAGACAAGCATTGTTGAAGTGGGAGCTAGCCTTGAACTTTGTTCATGCTCACGGAAACTTTGTGAATATTGATTACAGAAACTTTTAAACAAAAATAATTATCCCCTTGTATAATTCCATTGTATTATAAAAATAATGTGCTAAGGTTTGCCTTTAGGATGTCTACAATGCTTGTTGGTTTGTACGGTGGAGGACAGAAACTTTGGCTGTAGTGCGCGATTTTACATTTTTAACTGGAACGTTAATTGGTTCTGATTCCTTTTGCACTGTCTTTCTGTACAACTTGTTTATTTTTCCTAATTTGGGTAGAATTTTTGGGGTATCATAAGTATGGTGGATGTTCAGATTGCTACAGACTGTTCTGTTTTTGACAGATTCTGTTTTTGATGCATAGTTTCCTTGTTTTGATGAATCTATCAATTTATATCAGTGGATTAAGCCATGGAAAAGTTATATTACAGTAGACCAATGCAAAAACAAAATATGAATTGGTTTGCAACAGTACTTAGAGTGGTGATTTGCTTTATTATAATAATGGATCTTACCGAGTTTTCTGTTGAAGTTTTGTGTGGATGAAGTGTCTAAACGAGGAGGTCTCGATATGAGGAAAAGGAAGAGAGGTAAGAGCTCAAGCTTGGGGATTCGTGAGGAACCCCAAGTAAATATTCAAGGAGACTCAAGTGTCTAAACTTTGGGATGCCCCGGAAGGCATCCCCTCTTTCTTCAACAAGTATCAGTATGTTTTCGTATTCGTTTCGTTTATGCATTATGTGCAAGTCTTGGAGCGTCTTGTGCATTTCGTTTTCATTTTTCTTTTATGCACCATGCTGGTATGAGATAGTCCTTGGTTGATTTATAGAATGCTCATTGCACTTCACTTAAATCTTTTGAGTATGGCTTTATAGAATGCTTCATGTGCTTCACTTATATCATTTGAAGTTTGGATTGCCTGTTTCTCTTCATATAGAAAACCGCCATTTGTAGAATTCTCTTTTGCTTCATTTATAATTGTTAGAGCATGGGCATATCTTTTGTAGAAAGAATTAAACTCTCTTGGTTCACTTATATTTATTTAGAGAGACCACAGGAGTTGGTCAATCACATGGTTAGTCATAAAATCCTACACAAACTTGTGGATCACTGAATATGATATGTTTGATTCCTTGCAATAGTTTTGCAATATAAAGGTGGTGATATTAGAGTCATGCTAGTGGGTGGTTGTGGATTAGTAGAAATACTTGTGTTGAGGTTTGTGATTCCCGTAGCATGCATGTATGGTGAACCACTTTGTGATGAAGTTGGAGCACAATTTTATTTATTGATTGTCTTCCTTATGAGTGGCGGTCGGGGACGAGCATTGGTCTTTTCCTACCAATCTATCCCCCTAGGAGCATGCGCGTATTACTTTGTTTTCAAAGGCTTGTAGATTTTTGCAATAAGTATATGAGTTCTTTATGACTAATGTTGAGTCCATGGATTATACGCACTCTCACCCTTCCATCATTGCTAGCCTCTTCGGTACCGTGCATTGCCCTTTCTCACCTTGAGAGTTGGTGCAAACTTCGCCGGTGCATCCAAACCCCGTGATATGATACGCTCTGTCACACATAAGCCTCCTTATATGTTCCTCAAAACAGCCACCATACCTACCTATCATGGCATTTCCATAGCCATTCCAAGATATATTGCCATGCAACTTCCATCATCATCATATACATGACTTGAGCATTCATTGTCATATTGCTTTGCATGATCGTAAGATAGCTAGCATGATGTTTTCATGGCTTGTCCATTTTTTGATGTCATTGCTATGCTAGATCATTGCACATCCTGGTACACCTCTGGAAGCATTCATATAGAGTCATATCTTTGTTCTAGATATTGAGTTGTAAGTAAATAAAAGTGTGATGATCATCATTATTAGAGCATTGCCCGAGTGAGGAAGGATGATGGACACTATGATTCTCCCACAAGTCGGGATGAGACTCCGGACTTTATGAAAAATAAAAGAGGCCAAAGAAGCCCAAATAAAAAAAGAGGCCAAAGAAGCCCACCAAAAAGAAAAAAATAATAAAGAAAAAAAAGAAAATAGAAAGAAAATAAAAAATGAGAGAAAAAGAGAGAAGGGGCAATGTTACTATCCTTTTACCACACTTGTGCTTCAGAGTAGCACCATGTTCTTCATAGAGAGAGTCTCCTATGCTTTCACTTTCATATACTAGTGGGAATTTTCATTAAAGAACTTGGCTTGTATATTCCGATGATGGGCTTCCTCAAATGCCTGAGGTCTTCATGAGCAAGCAAGTTGGATGCACACCCACTTAGTTTTGAGTTTGAGCTTTCATACACTTATAGCTCTAGTGCATCCGTTGCATGGCAATCCCTACTCACTCATATTGATATCTATTGATGGGCACCTCCATAGCCCGTTGATACGCCTAGTCGGTGTGAGACTTTCTCCTTTTAGTCTTCTCCACTTAACCTCCACCATCATATTCTATTCCACCTATAGTGCTATATCCATGGCTCACGCTCATGTATTGCGTGAAAGTTGAAAAAGTTTGAGATAATTAAAGTATGAAACAATTGCTTGGCTTGTCATCGGGGTTGTGCATGATTAAATACTCTGTGTGATGAAGATAGAGCAACAGCCGGACTATAGGATTTTGTAGGGATAACTTTCCTTGGCCATGTTGTTTTGAAAAGACATGATTGCTTTATTGGTACGCTCGAAGTATTATTGTTTTTATGCCAAATGATAGACTATTCCTTTGAATCACTCGTGTCTTAATATTCATGTCATGATTAGACATATGATCAAGATTATGCTAGGTAGCATTCCACATCAATTTTTTTATCATTTCCCTACTCGAGGACGAGCAGGAATTAAGCTTGGGGATGCTGATACGTCTTTGTCGTATCTATAATTTTGATTGTTCCATGCCAATATATTTCAACTTTCATATACTTTTGGCAACTTTTTATACTATTTTTGGGACTAACATATTGATCCAGTGCCGAGTGCCAGTTCCTGTCTATTGCATGTTTTTTGTTTCGCAGAAACCCAATATCAAACGAAGTCCAAACGAGATAAAAATGTACGGAGATTTTTTTTGGAATATTTATGATTTTTGGGAAGTAAAATCAACGCGAAACGGTGTCCGGGGTGGCCACGAGACAGGGGGGAGTGCCCTCCCCCCCTGGGCGCGGCCTGGGCTCTCGTGGGCCACCCGTAAGGTGTTGACGCTCTTCTTTTGGCGCAAGAAAGCTAATTTTATGAGAAAGATCTGGGCGAAAGATTCACCCCAATCGGAGTTACGGATATCTGGATATTTAAGAAACGGTGAAGGGGTAGAATCTGAGAAAGCAGAAATAGAGAGATAGATCCAATCTCGGAGGGGCTCTCGCCGCTCCCAAGCCATGGGAGCCAAGGACCAGAGGGGAAACCCTTCTCCCATCTAGGGAGGAAGTCAAGGAAGAAGAAGAAGAAGGGGGCCTCTCTCCCCCTTGCTTCCGGTGGCGCCGGAGTGCTGCCGAGGGCCATCATCATCACCGCGATCTTCATCAACAACTTCACCGCCTTCATCACCAACTCTTCCCCCCTCTATGCAGCGGTGTAGCCTCTCTCTTACCCGCTGTAATCTCTACTTAAACATGGTGCTCAACGCTATATATTATTTCCCAATGATGTATGCCTATCTTATGATGTTTGAGTAGATCCGTTTTGTCCTATGGGTTAATTGATGATCGTGATTGGTTTGAGTTGCATGTTTTATTATTGGTGCTATCCTATTGTGCCCTCTGTGTCGCACAATGTCAGGACCCCGACTCGATGTCACATCGATCTAGCCGGTAACACTTCATATCACTTTGCGGCCTCACGCACGGTGTTCCCACGGGTGTCACCTTACCTTTGCCCGGGACCGTTTGCGCCTTTTGGCTCACGTATATGATAGTGTCGCTAGCATCCATATGATAAAGAGCCTGGGCTGACATGACTAGTCGTAAACCCAAAGTGGCACAGACTTACAGGGACAGGCATCCATGACCCAGCTTCGAACGTGTCGGTCATCAGCAAGTGGGTCCGGGCTGTAGCACTGGGCTAGCAGGACTCCGGTAAACCGGGCTGTAGCGGGCTAACAGGACTCCGGTACTCAAAGCGTGACATTTCCCCGAAGGGACAGACACAGGAACGAAGAAGGACACATGCCGGCCAGCCTAAGTGTTCCAGAGCAGTAGCAAGCTACCATGGCTCAGCGGTAACACTAGGAGACATTTCCCGGTAAGAGAGGCTACTAAAGGTAAACAACTAGATAGTCAGATCCCACACATACCAAGCATTTCAATCATACACACAATATGCTCGATATGTGCAAATACAACGAAGCATCACAACATGACTCTACGACACAAGTACTTTATTTAAGGCTCGGTGAGCCATACATAACATACACACAAAGGTACGGGTCTCACGACCCAACATACAAGTCATACAGTCATACAAGCCAACAGCGGAAGTAACTTGTCTGAGTACAGACAACTAGTAAAATAAAAGAGGCTTGGAAAGCCTGGCTATACTATGTGGTCCTTCACAAGCTCAGGGTCACCACCTGGGTCTTTAGCCTACTCGTTGATGTCAACGTCTACATAGAACCCATCAGAAGGGGTTGCAGCGTCTTCTGTAAAAATGTAGATTATAGCAACATGAGTACAAAGGTACTCAGCAAGACTTACATCAGATCCTACATACATGCATAGTATCAAGAAGGGTTGGTGGAGTTATTGCAGCAAGCCAGCTTTGACTCTTGGCTAGACTATCCTACGATACTCCATTTGAAACAGTTTTGCGCACACGAGTCCACTACTCACCACTTCAATACACTACCGAGGATCCACCTCCGTCTTCCTACGGAATAGCCATCCTCGGCACTCACACTTATCTTGAGGCTTTTAGTAGTTTCCATTTACTTGTCTATGAACTGTATAGGCAACCAAGTAGTCCTTTACCGCGGATGCGGCTATTCGAATAGATCATGTTAACCCTGCAGGGGTGTACTTCTTCATACATGTTTCCACCACTTAGCGTCTGCACACGACATGTGCTCGGCAGACTTCAAGCGAAAGCCGACGTGGGTGTAGACCACGACCTACCTAAACACTTAAGCCTCTAGTCCAGGTTTATCGCCTATTCAGGTTCCATCCGCAGGGAGTCCGGCCGAGGTTTCCCATACGGCCCCGAACGATGTGAACAGGGTTCCCGAGATACCTAACGGGTATTCGGTACACCCGGCCACGTACCTACCGCATCACAGCCCACCCCTACGGTCAGCGCTGTCCACGGCCTCCAGTAGGCTACAAACACCAGAAACTACTTGCAACTCCTGGACAGAGAGCTAGGGTGATTAAGAAGTCGAGCGGGGTCATATTTCAGGGCCCAATGCATGGTAGTAGCTGTATCTTAAATCACACATACAGATCTCAGTGCCTAAGGTCGGCTTCAATGAAACAACCCACCATGTACTCCTACATGGCCTCTCATCGATACCTTTACCAAATCGTGTTCACCACACCACTCTTATTACCGACATAATCATTTCACTCTAGCCCATCACCCAGATGAACTAGACCTGACACAACTCTAAGCATAGCAGGCATAGCAAGGTAGGAACAACACATACATATGGCTCAATCAACTCCTACACATGCTAGTGGGTTTCATCTAGTTACTGTGGCAATGACAGGTCATGCAGAGGAAATGGGTTCAACTACCATAGCACACAGCAGTTTGAATCGCGTTGTCTTAATGCAGTAAAAGAGAGCAGGAGCGAGAACATGGGATTGTATCGATATGATCAAATGGTTGGTTGCTTGCCTGATGATTCGTTGCACGGATACGACTCTTCGTTAGGGTAATCACGATACTCCTCGGGGACAGATCCTGTCGCAAAGGATAACGATACACAGGCATCACCAAACAATGTGCAACAATATGATGCATGCATGAAACATGGCAATATGAGTGTGTTGGGCTAATGCAACTAAAGGCAGTAGGGTTTGAGCAAATTTGAATCAAAGATTCAAATTCCAAATTCAAATATGGCCTTTTAAAGTGCCTTTCCTTGTTCTGATTAAAACATCAATTTAACTTGTTTGGTCATGCATGAAAATAGTACAGATGGATAGATTGGATTTTTCTGATCATTTTTCATATATAATTTGTCCAATTTGGAGTTACAGAATAAAAGTTATGAATTTTTGAAGTTTAAATAATATTCTGAATTTCCTGATTTAATTTAAATCCAGAAATTCAATTACTGCGTCAGCCTGACATCACAGTGACATCAGCAGGTCAACAGAGCTGGCTCGGTTCAAACCTGACGTGTGGGGTCCACACGTCAGTGTCACAGGGGCTAATCCCGCGTTGACCCCGGGCTGGTTAGCTTTGACTAAGCCCTGGGGCCCACTTGTCAGCGTCTGTAGGTGGTGGATTAGTGGTTAGTCAACTAGGCCACGTCAGCTCGCCGGAGTTCTGGCCGGCGGCGACCAACAGTGCGGCGGCGATAGTGGTTTCGGTCGTTTCGGCCACCAAATGGACCGCGGAGATCACCGGAGTGAAGCTGAGGACGACCCGCGGCTCTTGGCGGAGTCCGTTGGGGTCGGGGTGGCCGGAGTTGACGGCGGTGAGCTCGGCTGCGGCCGCCGGGGTTCGGTCGTGCACGGGAGTGGTGCTGGAGCTCGAAGTCGAGCAAAGTGAGGCGCTAGGGATGCTCTACTGGGTTCTGTGAACGCGTTGGACTCGCCGGGGTGACCAAATGGTCACCGGAGCTGCGTCGACGGCGAGCTCGGCGACGGCGGAGGTTCGGCCGTGGTGGAGATGAAGCTACGGTGAGGGAACGAGGGGGAGAGGAGGGGGAAACGGTGGCGTAGCTCACCGCGGTTGCAGTGGGCGTCGAAGCGGGCTCGGGGACGTGCTGGAGACGGCGAATTCGTCGGCGACGGTGGTCGGAGCCCGAAGAGGGGAACAGCGACGTGGCGGCGATGCAGGGCTTCCGGGGACTCGTGGAGCGGTGGGGAGGAAGAGGGAGTTGTGGCGGAGCTTCTGAGCTACTCGGGGGAGCGAGGGGTGGCCGGAGACAGTGGCTACGGCGAACGGCGGCGACGGTGTGCTTCGGCCGAGAGCGAGAGAGAGCGAGGGAGAAACGGGGGAGAGTGAGCGAGAGCAGGGGGGATCGGGACGGGCTGCGGACGTCGTCCACGCGGCCAGGAGGGCGTCGGCAAGCAGGAGGTGGCCGCGCGGCCGCGCGCGCGCGAGCACGCAGCAGCTTCGGGGCGTGGGGAGGAAGACGACGGGGAGCTACAGTGCTGGGCTGGCTAGCTGGGCCGGCCAGCTGGCTGGGCCGCACAGGTAAGTCTTCCCTCTCTTTTCTGTTTTCTGTTTTATTTAATATTTCTGCAACTTTGTTGAATTAAATAAAATACCTAGTCAATTCCAAAAATCACCAAACTACTCCTGGTCCATAGTTGGAATATTTCCAACATGAAACATTTCAGTTTGGAGATATTTGAGCATTTAAATATTTTATATTATTTTAAATGCCCAAATTCAAATATCTATGATTTAATTCAAAGACCCTATGATGGCCTAGAAAAATGTGCACCACTTTTGTCAGAGGTTCTGAACCAAGGCTAAAATGATGGACATTTTAGAAGGGCATTTCAGGTTCATTGAAAAATTATTTTAGTAACCCTAGTTGGTTTCAGAGGGGACTGGGGGTTCTGTCATCCCCATTTCAAGTTTCTGATGAAAAGTAAACATGATGCAACACTCTAATGCATGACTAGCTAGGGTGTGACATCGATCTAGCTGGTAACACCTCATATCACTTTGCGGCCTCACGCACGGTATCCCCACGGGTGTCGTCTTACCTTTTCCCGGGACCATTTGCGCCTTTTGGCTCACGTATATGATAGTGTCGCTAGCATCCATATGATAAAGAGCCCGGGCTGACATGACTAGTCGTAAACCCAAAGTGGCACAGACTTACAGGGACAGGCATCCATGACCCAGCTTCGAACGTGTCGGTCATCAGCAAGTGGGTCCGGGCTGTAGCACTGGGCTAGCAGGACTCCGGTACTCAAAGCGTGACATTTCCCCGAAGGGACAGACACAGGAACGAAGAAGGACACATGCCGGCCAGCCTAAGTGTTCCAGAGCAGTAGCAAGCTACCATGGCTCAGCGGTAACACTAGGAGACATTTCCCGGTAAGAGAGGCTACTAAAGATAAACAACTAGATAGTCAGATCCCACACATACCAAGCATTTCAATAACATGCACACAATATGCTCGATATGTGCAATACAACATGGCATCACAAAATGACTCTACGACTCAAGTATTTTATTCAATAGGCTCCGAGGAGCGCGATATTACAAACATGGGTCTCATGACCCAACACTCAGAGCATACAAATCAAAGCACAAGCGGAAGCTATCATGTCTGAGTACAGACATCTATAAATGAAAAAGGCTGAGAAGCCTGACTATCTATCAGATCCTGCCGGGGCACAAGATCGTAGCTGAGGTATCAAGCTAAACGTCGAAGTCCACGTGAAACTACTAGCGAGACCGAAGTCTCTCTGCAAAAACATAAAATAGGCAAACGTGAGTACAAATGTACCCAGCAAGACTTACATCAGAACTATCTACATATGCATCATTATCAACAAAGGGGTGGTGGGGTTTAACTGCAGCAAGCCAGCTTTGACTCGGTGGCTATCCTAAACTATGACTGCAATCTAACTCTTTTGAGGTGGCGCACACGAGTCCACATATTCACCATATCAATACACCACTATGGATCCGCTCATGTCTCCCTACGAGAACGCCATCCATAGCACTCACGCTTATCTTGCGTATTTTAGAGTATCCACTTTCACTTGTCTATGAACTGATATAAGCAACCCAGAAGTCCTTTTCCGCGGACACGGCTATTCGAATAGATGATGTTAACCCTGCAGGGGTGTACTTCTTCATACATGTTTCCACCACTTAGCGTCTGCACACGACATGTGCTCGGCAGACTTCAAGCGAAAGCCGACGTGGGTGTAGACCACGACCTACCTAAACACTCAAGTCTCTAGTCCAGGTTTATCGCCTATTCGGGTTCCATCCATGAGGAGATCCGGCCGGAGTTTCGCTCACAGCCCCAAACGATGTGAACAGGGTTCCGTGACACCAAACGGGCGCCTGGGTTACCCGGCCACGTGCCTACCGCATCACAGCCCACCCCTACGGTCAGCGCTGTCCACGGCCTCCAGCATACTACAAACACCAGAAACTACTTGCAACTCCTGGACAGAGGACTAGGGTGAATAAGAAGTCGAGCGGGGTCATATTTCAGGGCCCAATGTATGGTAGTAGCTGAATCATGGATCACAAACACAGAACTCAGTTCCTGGGGACGGCTGCAATGAGACAACCCACCATGTACTCCTACATGGCCTCTCACCGCTACCTTTACCAAATCGTGTTCACACACTTAGCTCACACATAGTAGGACATGTTCACACGCCTCTGATTCATCCCTGATGAATCAGACCTGACTCAACTCTAAGCAGTAGCAGGCATGACAAACAAGCATGAATGAGTAGGCATAACAGGGCTCAAACAACTCCTACTCATACTAGTGGGTTTCATCTATTTACTGTGGAATGACAGGTCATGCAAAGGATAAAGGGGTTCAGCTACCGCAGCAAGTAACAGATGAATCGGTGTTGTCCTAATGCAGTAAAAGAGAGCAGGAGCGAGAGGGTAGGATTGTATCGGAATGAACAAGGGGGTTTTGCTTGCCTGGCCCTTCTGAAGATAACATTGAGTCTTCATCAGTGTCAACGATCACATCGTCGGTATCGCGTCTATCGAGAGGGGACAAATACCGGCAACACAGAGAAAACAATCAATGCAATGCACAATATGATGCATGATCATGACATGGCAAAATGAATGTGTTTTGAGCTAATGCAACTAGCAACAGATTAAATGAAGTTGGTTTGAATACAAGATTCAAATTCAAACTCCATATGTGATTATTTAAATGCCCTTTATATGATTTGTGCTAAGCAGCACCTATAAGTTGTTCTAACATGCATGAAAATGGTACAGATGGATTCCTTGAATTTTTCTGATAATTTTTCATATATAATTTATTTAATTTGGAGTTACGGTTAATTTTCTATGAATTATTAAAGTTTTAGGCATTTTCTGGAATTTTCTGATTATTTAGAATTAAGATAATTCCAGAAAATGAATTATGGCGTCAGCATGACATCACCTTGACGTCAGCAGGTCAACAGGGCGCCCCCAGGTCAAACCTGACCTGTGGGACCCATATGTCAGCGTCACAGGTTAACAGGGGGGTTTATTTAGTTTAATTAAAAAGGTTAGGGGGGGTCGGGCCCACTGGTCAGCGTCAGGGGGGGTTTATTTTAGTTTAATTAAGGATTAGGACAAAAGGGCCCACATGTCATTGTCCGCAGGGGGGTTATTTAATTAAACTAAACTAACTAATTAACAGGGGGCTGGCCCCACCTGTCATCGACCCAGGGGGGGTTACGCCGTGGTCAAGTGGTCAACCCCACCGGCGGCTTGACGCCGGCGAGGCCAGCCGCGGTGGTGAGCCTCGGGTTTTGCCCACAGGGCTCAGTTTGGCGCGCGGAGCACAGCTTCGGGATGCGGACGCTCGTCCGCATCCAACTGTGGTGGTGGCGCGGCCGGGGAGTGGCCGGAGTGGTGCCGGCGACGAGCTCGGCGGCGGCCGAAGCTCGGGTGCAAGTGGGGATGGGGCTGCGGTGCGCAAACGAGCGCGGCGAGGTTTCACGGAGGCTCTACGCGATGCGGGGAGCGCGTTGGGCGCATGCCCGGGACCAAATGGTCACCGGAGCTACGCCGACGTTGAGCTCAGGCGGCGGCGCATTTCGGCCATAAAGGGGGCGACGGCTACGGCGATCAAATGAAGCGGGGAAGAGGGGGAAAGGGTGGAGGAGCTCACAGCGATCACGAAGAGGGGCTCGGCTTGCTCGGGGACGGCCGGAGTTCCACGAATTTGGGCGACGGCGACCGGCGGGTCTGAGGTAGGAGATGAGCTCGGGGAGGATGTTCGGGGCTTCTGGAGGGGCGTGGCTCGGTGGAAGAGGAGGAGGGGGTCGAGGCGAAGCTCGAGGGCGTGTCGGAGAGGCTGCGGGATGGCTGCGGCCGCGGTAGCGGCGTCGGCGGCGACGAGCTCCGCTCGGTCGCGGGAGGGAGAGGGAGCAGAGGAGAGGATGGGGACGAGAGAGTGAGCGACGGGTTCCAGGAGGGGTGCGTGGCGTCGCTAGAGAGGCCGGAGGGGAAGCAGGAGGTGGCCGGAAGCAGGAGGTGGCCGGGGCGCGTGGCCGCGCGCACCGGGCGCGTGCCCGTCCTCCTGGCAGAGGAGGAAGGCGACAGGGGAGGCGCTGGTGGGCTGGGCCGGCCAGGGGGGGGGGAGCTGGGCCGGCTCGTGGCGCCAGGTAAGCTGGGCTTCTCTCTCTCTTTTTTTCTATTTACTGTTCTGTTTTATTTTTTTTTCTATTTCTGCAATTTGTTTTTGATTTGTTTTAATATCAAATCATTTTATAAAATCCTGGAAATAATTATGGGTGCTTTCTGAATTATTCCAGTGACCCTTATCAATTTCCAACATTTATTTGAGCATTTAAATTATTTATAATATTTAAATGCCCAAGTCAAATACAATATGATTTAATTCAGTGACCAAATATGCCCTGCAAAAATATAAACCATTTTTGGTAGATGCTTCCACCTCAAACCAGAAATGTTGAACATTTTTAGAGGACATTTTGAGTTCAATGAAAAGGGTTTTATTTTGACCCTAGTTGAATTCATTTGGTGTTAGGGCTTAGTCCATCCCCATCTCAGGTTTAATGAAATTTAAACATGATGTAACACCCTAATGCATGCACTAGACATTGTCAGAACTAGGGATGTGACAACTCACCCCCACTAAACAAGAATCTCGTCTCGAGATTCAAGCGTAGGGTAAGGTGAAGGGGTAACGCAGACTAGTATAATCTTCACGATCCAGGGTGCACTTCAATTGAACGTTGATTCGATCACCATCATTGTCTTGAAGTCTTGCTCTGAGAAATCCTGTCAACATGACATGGAGGGAAGAAGGAGACTTTAGAAGGGTCGATCTTCTTGAAGATCGAACAACTCACGGAATGAGACATAGGATCATCTCTCGGGTTGAGACACGAGATACACATCAAGAGGGGTGGAAAGAAACGGATGACGAAGGTTCACTAGGTGGACAACAATTTCATGCTTAAGAGTGTGGTAATCGGTTGTCAACGTAGCGAGGAGTTGAGTTGCCATGATACCATAACGATACACCTTAGGGAAGGTGACTCGTAGAGATATCCCCTTAAGTGGCAAAAAGAATTACTTTTGATTCAAAGATCATTGAAACTCTTTAAACCAGCCTAAGACAATTCTCGAGCGATCGTTTGGAGGGGGTCGGTAGAATGGCATACTCAAACTTGGATGATGTGGATTACCTTGTTGAAGACAACGTAATGGATGAATTTGCTTATCACCAGAAATGGAAGAGACCCATAGTAGAATGACACATTGGCGGTGCCAGCTGGGAACAAAATGCAAATGCTGGGAATGATTCTGGTAACTGGGGAAGAACCCAACAATAGAGAGTGAATTCACTGTTTGAAAAGGTCTTAGCATTGCCGAGGGAACTGAGTGCAAACCCAGTTAGTGCCGATGATAACACGTAGCGCTTGTGCGTGCTCTCAAGAACTTGAGCATTTCCACAATCATCAAGGTTTTATCAACAACCGTGTCGAAGATCCTGGCAACACAACTTGCTACCATGATGAATGGTGATGGATGATGCAGATGCAAAGGAAGATAACACTTTCTCAGATTTCACCCTAGTGAGGCCAAGGAAACAAAATCTGGATGATCGACCGAGAGACATTTAGCACTCCACTTCTAATGTTCTCCTTGACGTGCTAGTGTAACCCATTCTTAGATATGGTTTGCTAACTAGAACATCAAGTAAAGGTCGGACTTCGGGAGCAATAGAATCCATAAGGAACAGTTACGGAGGTAAATCCTACGAAATCCTTATGGGGAGGTGGCCAACTTCCTCAACCAAGATACTACAATAATAGGTCTTCCGGCTGGGTGTGTTGGCCACGACATCCACTTTACCGGTTATCGAGGGACCAATATTATAGTTTTTGGGAAATGTTCCAACCATCATATCTGCCTGAGACTCAGATCTGATTGGTGTCAGGATATTCCAGGCTCATCGAGTCTTAGGAAGAAAAATGAAAGTTTGCAACACAAATCGACGAGATGACGTTGCGGGATTCTCGGGAGATGAACTACGATAGCAAGCTTCAAAACATGAGCTGGTTCTGCTACAAACATGTGAACATGTTGTCCCGGACAAGCATGACCACGTGGTAGTCTTATAATAAAACACTACCGAGTTCAGGAGGGGGAACCATCAACGAGGATATCGAAGTTCTTTCATAAGTCCGGATTAGCTCTTATGAAGATACTCCTTCTCCTTGAACAAATCAGTCGGTGGCTTGATGTGCTAGGATACTCATATGGAATGAAGATGATCAGTCTATCAAACCACAGAATACTTCGCACGTGCGTAACTGACTTGGGATGGTTCCAGAGGAGGCAAAAAAAAAACAAACCTTCTCGAGTTCACGACGGCAACTTACATCAAAATGCACGTGAATCAAGGAAGTCACTCCTTTCATCCAAACATATACTTCATGAACGGGGCATGAAGAAAATGCTTTCAAAAGTTTCCAACACTAACTTAATGTTCAACACATCATGGAGGAGATAAGAATGTTGTTAATGGGCTCAACAACAACTCATCGGAATTTCCATATCACTGGACTTCCACCATCGTGTGAACATGGTGATAGCATTGATCAGACCCAAAAGATATAATGGCGTATGCTCGAGGGATCAACCATGAGTAAGACAACATTACGAACATCGTTGGTTCTGATTTGATTTGACGATAGCCCACACTCAAATCAAAGGATTGATGAGACGATAGGTCCAGCAACTGATCACAAGGACCAATCGATGAAGATATCATCTTTCTTCAACACACACTACACAAGAATATCCCTTTGGAACGAACTAAGTCAGGCAAGCTTTTATCTTCCAACTCTCCAAGTTGTCGCTTAGCTTAACCAACTAGCTCAGGGGTATTTAACACCGATTCTTGGAGAGAAGGTGGTTCACAAGAAACCAACTTGATCACGAACTCAACATAGCGGTCAGGTGACAACCTGGTAATACTTCCGAGAAGATATTCGGAAAATCACGAACCACCGATATGTTACTAAGCTCGAGAACAATCTCGCTTTTGAGGGCAAGACGATATGATCAAATGAGTGAGGACTTGACAAAATCCTAACTCATCAATCAAAGAGTGCACCAGGAAATAAGGACTAGGTAGCACGATCAGTCTTAGAAGGATGATTCGAAAACCAACATACTAAGAATGAAATTATTATCCTTTAACTACCAAGCAACAAGGTTGCTAGGAGTATTGATTTCACACATCACGATTCACTTGTCGGCATTCTGGTTACAATAATACAGGAACCGAGGAATGAACAATGATAGCAAGAAGTATCACTGTACCAAGAGTGCATAGGGTGGTGTGCAATTCCTATAACATCCCGATATAAAGATGGTAATACTCCAAGATAGAGCAGAACAAAAGCTGGATTACCAATTTGATCTGCGGAGCACAACTTCTTTGACCCAATCCTGGATATGGAAGAGGTACTGGAGTTTGTTTCTCCAAGTCATTCCGAACTAGAACAGCTTGACGGACCACAAGAATAACGGGCATCGGTGAACACGAATGCACGACATCAACTTGGCTATCAACTGATAGACGAGGGTCAGAAAACAACTAAAGAGGGACAACTCAAAGGAACATACGATTTTCTGAGTTGTGGAGGCATGGTTTAGCATGTCGAACGAATTCCACATATTTCTTCCGGATAACCCATGCAGAAAGGTAGAACTGGCAGAGTCACAATGTAGAAT